>NC_064649.1:28734078-29078078 GCF_023864345.2 Schistocerca serialis cubense
AATGATTTATATCGACGCTGTGTGTCGTATGGAAGAAGTGGCAAGCAGTATTTGTTTGGGCTGACTCCAGCTATACATACTGCGAATATCTGCCGAAACACCCGAGACAATTTACCTGACGACTCTTAGTGGACACCCCCTGTATATAACAAGTTTGTTTGCGAACTGACAAGAGGTACAGGCATATAAAAGAAAACAGGTATGTGATTGTAGATACGTAGGACAGACAGCCACAACGTTTGATGTCAGATACAAGGAACACATGAGTGCCTGGAGGTATGGAACAAACCAGCCGACATTTGCAGAACACCTAACAGAACACAAATAATTAGAACACACAATAAAAACACCACCCAACCCTGCAAAAAAATTACTACGTACAAGAAACCAAAGCAGAAAAGGAAACCCTGTTGAACTATGAAGTACACATGAAGTACACATACCAAGCAACGCGCTGTTTACGTTAATATATAAAATAATAGTACAACACTACAACAGAGGGCTGTTACCATAATAACAACACCCAACATCTTTCCGGTCACTCTTCCATGAACCCCTCCACAAAACATTTAAATCAAAAGCCAAATCAGCTAAACACCAAAACTTTCAACCATTCTTTGAGACACACACACACACACACACACACACACACACACACACACACACACACACACACACACACTCTCTCTCTCTCTCTCTCTCTCTCTCTCTCTCTCTCTATCTCAGACGTTAGTTCTCAGCGTATATTTCGTTAGGCTGGGAAGACATACGTTAACAAATAAAACAGGAAGGGACGAAGCGAACACAGACTAATTACGACTTCAGATCATAGTTTTCGGTGCAATATATACATGCAGTGACAGAATAATAATAGTGTTCCACAGCAGTCAGCGCAAAGAACATGAAAATTGCGAAAAAATAAGTTCATAACGTGAAAATGTGCTTATGCTTCGGAAGTGAAGTTATAGTGTCACCTCCAGTTGAGAACAAATGCAGATGCTAGCCAAAAACTTAATTGTAATTAATCATTTATTTACGTAAAAAGCAATACGTGAATACTCTAAAAATATCGCATATTAAAACAATGCTGTATCATTCTACATTGCACTGAAGATCTGTAAGTAAATGGCGAAACGAATCTGGAACGAATAAAAGACAGTGTAGCAAGAAAAAGGCAACTTTTATTTTCAAAACGAAAAACCCTATACAGTATATATGTGACTGTCGTTTGACGTTACTGGTTTTTGTAACCATCGCGACTATAACTTCGTTAGTTGTGACTCAGTGACTTAAGACAGTTAAATAATTATTCCCGATAGTCTTTTTCAAAATGGGTCAAATGGCTCTGAGCACTATGGGACTTAACATCAGAAGTCATCAGTCCCCTAGACTTTGATTTAACTAAACCTAACCAACCTAAGAACATCACACATCAATGCCCGAGGCAGGATTCGAACCTGCGACCGTAGCGGTCGCGCGGTTCCAAACTGAAGCGCCTACAACCGCTCGGCCACAGCGGCCAAGTCATTCGAAATAATTCAAGAAAAACGATACTAAAAATTTTACACAGCAGCTTATTACTTATCTTTTGAAATAATGAAAGAGGAATGTAGTTATGCCAACAGCAATAAATTACGGACTTCACAATTCATTCCTAAAAATACACACATCACCTCGGTTCCGGAAGTTCCGGAAACTATACAGAGAATTGGAAGAGACATCAACATCATCTTTTCCACTCTTTTATTGCTCATGAAAAGAACACATTGCATGTTGTACCAACATACAGCGAGACCTTCAGAGGTGAAGGTCCAGAATGCTGTACACAGCGATACCTCTAATACCCAGTAGCACGTCCTCTTGCACTGATGCATGCGTGTATTAGTCGTGGCATACTATTCATAAGTTCATCAAGGCACTGTTGGTCCAGATTGTCCCATTCCTCTACGGTGATTCGACGTAGATCTCTCAGAGTCGTTGGTGGGTCACGTAGTCCACAAGCAGCGCTTTTAAATCTGTCCCAGGCATGTTCGATAGTGTTCAGTATGGAGAACATGCTGGCCACTCTAGTCGTGCGATGTCGTTATTCTGAAGGAAGTCATTCACAAGATGTGCACGATGCAGGCGCGAATTGTCGTCCATGAAGACGCATGTTACACTAGCGGTCGGAGGATGGCATTCACGTATCGTAGAGCCGTTACGGCGCCTTCCATGACCACCAGCGGCGTACGTCGGCCCCACATAATGCCACCCCAAAACAGCAGGGAACCTCCACCTTGCTGCACTCGCTGGACAGTGTGTCTAAGGCGTTCAGCCTGACCAGGTTGCCTCCAAACACGACTCCGACGATTGTCTGGTTGAAGGCATATGCAACACCCATCGGTGAAGAGAACATGATGCCAATCCTGAGCGGTCCATTCACCATGTTGTTGGGCCCATCTGTACCGTGCTGCACAGTGTCGTGGTTGCAAAGATGGACCTCGACATTAACGTCGGGAGTGAAGTTGCTCATCATGCAGTCTATTGCGCACAGTTTGAGTCGTTGCACGACGTCCTGTGGCTGCACGAAAAGCATTATTAAACATGGTGGCGTTCCCCCGAGCCGTAATCAGTAGGTAGCGGTCATCCACTGCAGTAGTAGCCCTTTGGCGGCCTGAGCGAGACATGTCATCGACGGTTCCTGTGTCTCTGTATCTGCTACATGTCCGAACACCATCACTTTGGTTGTTTACATCTTTGGACGGGTTTAGTGACACCTGTGAACAGTTGAAGGGACTGTGTCTGTGGTACAAAATCCACAGTCAACGTCTATGTTCAGAAGTTCTGGGAACCGGGGTGATGCAAAACTTTTTCTGATGTATGTAGGAAGTAACTGATGCAATTCCTGTGTCTACATAGTATGGCTTTATCTACTTGCAGCCCTTGGAAACACCCAACTTCATCGGAAAGAAGTACGGCAACTTCAGTTTTCACCTTTTAGTACTATTGGTATGATTTTTTTAGCAGAGGATTAAAAAATTTTAATCAGTAGCAGAAAACTGGTGAATTTTTTGAAGTGTTGAGCCCGTTATTAGTTTCTGACGAAAGCAGTGGACAGTGGACGAGCTAAGTTATTATTTATTTACCTATTTTATTTGATGTTTTGAGTCTGCCTATGAAGAAACATGTAACAGAAAAATTTTAGGGCATCTCAGAATTTTTCAGTTAGATGACTATGATTATTGCTGAAATAATAGCAAGAAAAGACCGAAAATCGGTTACTTCAGAAACGGGTTATTTTTAGCGGTTAGGTTAAACTGTAGATGGAAAAAACCTGCCGTAACCGGAAACCAGTCGTTTCAGCAACAACCGCTATGCCTAGCTTGGTATACGGGTATTATATGACAAGGTAAATATTTTGGAATTAGGATAGTTGCACATCTGAATTACAAGTGTGTGCATAAGGAAAGATTTATGTTTAATGTATCTGCTTTGTTTTCTGATTGATACTAATAAATGTTATTTTACATTAAAATTCATGTAGAGTACTCCTGTCTTTTAGGTGTGGCCGTAACTTTATTTCATAACTATGACAACTTTAATCTTCGCATATGTTACTACGAGACATCGGTAGGTGATTTCTGTATTGTCTTTATTAGCTTATGATCAGTCTCGAAACAGTCCATTACAGGCACAGCATAATAGTGTGTCTGCGTATCATTTTGCCAAATTCTTGACACCTTTTATAAGTTCGTTGAGCGTTAAGGATGCTTGCGTTTCTATTTACCACGACGCCGACAACAACAATCCAATGTAGACCATACAACTCTGTAGTTGCATGTCATGGTTGCGTCACGCCCTCACATTGGCCGTTACGTAAGTTGTCAGTCTTGACCTCCGCGAATTCCAAGCGGTTGTCCGTGACCAGAAAATTCGTAACTTTTCGAACACTTGGCTGGAAGAGGCGAAGGTGTTTATGGATACAGTGTCCGTCTCTTCGCAACATTTCGAGTCCTGGTAAATGAAACTTATTTTCAATGTCCATTAGTGCGTTTTCTGATTCTCGTTCGTAATTAGATGGAGAGATAAAATACGAAATGAATAATTACTGCTAAAAGTAGAAGAAGAAATACGTGTATGGAAGAAGAAGAAGAAGAAACACTTTAATGATTTATGTGCGGAGCATCCAAATTGGTACTTCACAGAAAATGACATTTACATTAAGGGGAGCCGGAGGTGGTCAAATCCAAAAAATTACAATTTTTTTTGCTACCGAAAATTAATTGGAACATTCCTCTTTATTGTAAACTTTGAATTATTGTTCTACTCGCGCTAGAAGGGGAGTTATTACCTTTTTCCCCCACGCCTGCAGAGGAAATGGGCGGCCGCTGAATGCATCTAACACCCTCTCGTGACTTCCTGGCGAACTGCTTGGGATTTTCTCGGCCTGTTACGCATTCAGCGCCTTATGTTACGCATGCAGCGAGTGTGCAAGGGTTGGCTACATTGTTTTCTGTGACAAATATTACCCGTATTTCCTTACAGCTTACTCCTATTTTCCTTAGAATTTCGAACATCTTGCTCCATTTAATATTGTCGTACACTTTTGTTCTGGTCACGATGCCACGTTTTAGTAACCGTGTATATAAGAAGAGGAAGAACGTAGGGAAAAGAAAATTAACACTAATACCAAGTTCCGATACTACAATGAATAAGAGCGCGGAACATCGTCTCTTTGCTGTTTACCGTTTCGAACTAGTTCAGTGTTGCGCCTGTTGTTGGTAGTATTATACTTCTTGTGTAAAGCGGGTAATATGCAGTACGTACAAGAATCAGGAGGGAACAATAAAACCAATTTTTCATGACTTAGCACAGCCAGAATTGTTACACAAATGTCTACACGGAAAGACGCAGAATCCTAATGAGAGCGTGAACAATTTGATTTGGAAAGTGATTCCTAAAAGGGTGTTTGTAAGCGTAAAAACACTGCACTTTGGCATTTATGTTGTAATAGCAACCTACAACCAAGGGAACAGTGTGAAGAGTGAAGTTCTGAAGGCATTAGGATTTACAGCTGGGATGAACACTGTACGAGCACTAAGAAATATTGACAGAGAAAGGATGAGAGGAGCAGAAGGAGGAGAAAGGCATATTAAGTATGATGGAACAACAGGCCAGAAAAGAAGGCAGAAGAGGAAGCTTTTGAAGGATGAAGAAGAAGACCCTGATAATCCATCCTATAGTGCAGGAATGTATTGAGAAACTTTGATAGCCATTTCCCGTAAATTAGAATTTTTCGAATGTAAGGAACATTTTCTCAAAATACACTCAAGCTAGAGAGATGAAATTTTTATACAGCACTCCTAGTGGTCAAACTTACATTGTAACACAGCCATTTGGCAATATGTTCAGTAGTTTCATTTCAGTTTAACTATAAAGCAATTATATGTAAAAAAATTTGGGTCATTAATAAAAAAAATTATTGGAAGGAAACTAGAAAAGATACTCCAAAATCCCCCTGTCATAACTGCAATACTAAACCACTCTATACGTAAAAAAAATTCAAATTTTTCTATTTGGTAGTTTATTCATAAATGTTCCTCAAAATTAGCGATTTTAACATGGGCAGCATAGGCCCCTCCGGCTCCCCTTAAAAAGGAAAGGCTTTTCTGATGTTACATCATGGAGGCCTGAGAAACCGAAAGGCAGTAACTAAAAATTCTGTTTTTATTATTTTTAATCATATAAACTTACGTATGCATGCATTTTCCACATCTCCTCCTAAACGGCTGGGTCGATTTCAACCAAATGTGGTACACGCATCACTCACTGCGTAGCTGGAGCAGGGAATGGGCGCGGACCACAGAGGAAGCGCCTGCAGCCGTTGGTGGAGGGGGAAGGCCATAGGCATAACTACTGGACCAGGTCCACTCGAGGAGCAGTCTCAGGCCGCACCTGATGAAGGTCACGAGCTACGTGACCGAAATATCGTGCAAGTACGACGCTGATATCCGGCAGAACACCCGACAACCCAAGATGTCAATGTTTATATTGCCTTAATTAGCGTGAAAAGTTTAGATGGCGTTGTGAGCACCATAACAGTTCGATTACATGAAAACAAAACAAAAAATCTCTGCAGGTGGTACAGTCTACGCAAGCGAATCAGCGGGCGCTAGGCTAGCTTTTATATAACAGACAAAGACGTCCTCCAGAAAAATATTCCTTAAAATATTTTGAATACTGATTTACTGAGTACGTTGCAAATGAGCAATTCAGTTGCACCACAAATCTTACAAAAACAAGTAAAAACGTTGCATAAAAACAAAAGTCTACTTGCTGCGCCACATTCGGATAAAAAACCAAACTTTCAGTAGGCGCCTTAGATAATGATGGAGGCAAACATCGAAAGTTAGGAATTTTATGCGAATTTTACGCGGCAAGTAAACCGAAAACTTTTCATGCAAGAATTCCGCCGCGGAAAACTTAGCCAGATAAAAACGTTCCCAGGTTTTAATCAGTCTAAAAACAAGACGACAACTTTCATATGAAACAGTCAAGAAACAAATGCCTAACAAATGAAATGTATCGTAATAAAGTGACTGTAATGTTTACCATGAGAATGAATTACACCTGAGAGATCGGTGTTTCAGATGGTACCATAAGATGTCTCTAGATCGCACTTCGTGCGAAAGCTCTACAGTTGGACAGGATCAGGATTACAATCCTTCAATTTTTTTTTTATTAATTGGCGTTGTTTCGCATGACCTGCATCTTAGAAGATATTTCATTCCATATTTCACACTTTGTTTATTATTAAAAGCCACAGTGCATTAAAAGTGCTAAGCTAGGTCGTTCTGATAGTGCCAACGGAAATCATTATATCGCAAGCCTATTGAAAGAGTGAAAAGAACCCAAGATTTCCTGAGTAGTGACGTAACCTGTTCGAAGAGTTCGAGCCGTGGTCAGACAGTTGGAGCCATTTTCAAACACAGCTCTGCTTGTGAGATGCCAATATCGTATGCTAACTTAAGTCGATAGCAGTTCCTGTGATTGTTCATATTGCGCGTGACATCATGTTACTGGAAAGCCTTGTGAAATGAGTGTTACCCGTGTGTTTATTTCACAGCGCAAAGTGCTGCATCGTTCACTGCCTGAAAGCTTAGAAGCCGAATAATGGATACTTGACTTGTTAATGTACTGGATGCACTCCCGATAAATGATGGACTATGGAGGAAGAAGTAATTCGGTGCATTGTCGCGAGCATATGGAGCCTGAGGCAAAATCTGGCAGGGGACTGCGTCATGAGCGGGGTAAAGTGGGCCACTGCCGTGGAACTGAAACACCTTGCTGACAGCTTCCCGCCACGCTTCATCCTGACAGCCTCTCATTTGCTTGCAAGGAGATTTCAGCAATAGGCTCCTGTAACACTTTTCCCCTTATGAGCAAACTAGCGTAACACTGAGAGCTTCGCTTGCGTAAGCTGTACAGCCAGCACACTTTTTTTTGTTTTTTTAATGAAATTTTTATGTTGTTCACAAACTGCAACATCATCTAAGCTTTTCCCGCTAATTAAGGCCATATAAACATGGTCTGTTCCAAATGTACTTGTGACCACAACGCGATTCCGATAGCTGGAGTCTAAAGTTTTTGTTCGTCATACCTTTTGAGTTCTTGTGGAGATATTTCCACAGCAACTTTCTCGCCCTAGTAAATATTTCTTTGTATCTAACCGACAAGTGAAATACCAGTTTTCATAAATTTAGCTTTAAAATTTTTTTAATGTAATGAAATATTTTCTTAAAAATTTTCATCCCCTACTGCAGTCCCGTAAGGGTTCAATTTCCAAAATCACCGAAACACATGTTTTTCATTTCTAACTGAGAGGTCAAATACCAATAGTCATAGATGAAGCGTTAAAAATCCTTTAGTCGTTCTTTAGTAATTATTTTCGAAAAACATTTCACCCACTACTTTACCCCAATAGTGGTTCAATTTCCAAAAATGCTGAAACGCGTATTTTTTTTTAATTTTCTGACTGACAAACCATATATCGATTTTCGTAGTTCTATTTTCAAAATTCCCTTAATAGCGACATACTTTCAGATAGCCTGCCATCCCCTTTTTCATCGTCCTTAAGAAAGCAGTTTCGGACAATCCTTTATTAAACAGTGCCACACTCTCTCCAAACTTCAAGCTTCTGTCCATAGCGGTTTGGGCTGGCCGATGATCAGCCAGTGAATAAGGCTGACATTATTTCACACCCATAGAGGCTGAACTTCCAACAACACTGAAACACGTATTTTTTCATCTCTAATCGAGAAACCGAATACCAATTTTTCAAAGATTTATCTTTCAAAATGCTTTCGCAATGGAATATTTTCACATAGTACGTTTCACCCACTATTTCACCCCCTTAGTGGTCGAATCTCCAAAAAAAAACAATTTTATTTCTAACTGCGAAGTCAAATCTAAAATTTCATAGATTTAGCTTTCATAACAACATATTTTCATAAAAAATCTCATCACCTGTTTCAACCCCTCAGGGGTCCAATTTCCAAGAACACTGAAACGCATAACTTCTTTTTTATTTCCAACCAAGATGTCAAATACCCTTGTTCATAGACGTAGCATTGAAAATGCTTTAGTAGTTCTTTAATAGTTATGTTTTTCAGCAAAAGCTTTCACCCACTATTTCACTCCCATAGGGTTACATTTTCAAAAATTCAGAGCCACGTATTTCTTTATTTCTGAACGATGTATTTCACCCCCCTATTATTGGATTTTCGAGAAGTCTGCTCTTAAACGACGCCTAAGGTATAGGATCCACGCCTTCTCCAAATTCCAGCTTTCTGTCCTCATTGATTTGCGGCCGATGATGGATCAGTCAGTTAGGACATTGCCTTTTGTATAGAGAGATAATCCATCAGCACCAAACCATCGCAATCCCGAAGACACTCCGCACCTGATGGTGCGGTCCTCGCCGTTTCGGGCGAGGGTGAATCGACATATCTCCAGTGCTTGCTTTGCTCCGTTGTCTGGGTGCCCTATTGCAATAAGCAGCATTCGCCCTTTAGTTATTACATGGCTACAGGAGTCACCTGAACCGGCCAGACACAGTTGCGACATTCCTGCTGCGGCCTCGACTTTGGAAGCTTTGTGAACGGGCGTGAGCAATCTGGAACCCAGCGGATGGCGACTCTGTCGTGTTCAAAGTGTCGTGCAACATTTTCAGAACAGATCGACGGCTAATTTTCTGTTCTTGCATTGTCGCCTCGACTGCCATGGGGCGATCAACGAGCGCAAACACGTGCACTTCTATTAGGATTGCCTGTTCTTCGCAGAGAGATGGTCTCTGACACTTCGTTATTCACACTCGTCTGACCACAACTGAACTGTCTGCGCCAGCTAATCGCTGAGTTGTACGATCGTGTGTTGTTCCCACACATTTCAACTAACTTCACGATATGCTTCACGGAAAATGATAACAGCCAAACAGTTGCAGGATAGAGATTTATTAAAATTCTTGACCACGGTTTCGGTATATCTAAATATACCGTCATCAGAAGTAAAATACACTAAAATCATATCCTGTAGTGGAGATACATAAAACAATTGTGCCAAAGGCGTCGTCAGTAGTTAAGAATTTTCATAAATCTTTATCCTGCAAGTGTTTGGCTGTTATCATTTACCGTGAAGAATTTCAACAGTTGCTGTTTCAGCCATGTTTAAAATTTTCACGATATATTGTTATACAGTTATGCCGCTTCAAATACAGAACACGAACCATCTAAAACGTGCTGACAGTAATGTCTGTTTGCAAATAATATAGAACGTCAAATATGCAAATAATATAGAAAGTCAAATACTACTTAACGAAATTGCGTAATTCTGTTCTGAAACTGTTGTGAAAATCAACTATCGTAAAATCAAAATCACGATTAATTAACGGTCACCGGAGAGAAAATACACAGAAGCGCCAAAGAAACTGTTACAGGCATGCGTATTCAAATACAGAGAGATCTAAACAGGCAGCTACAGTCGGCATCGCCCATATAAGATTGGATTGGATTGTTTGGGGGAAAGAGACCAAACAACGAGGTCATCCCTCTCATCGGATTAGGGAAGGATGGAGAAGGAAGTCGGCCGTGACCTTTCAGAGGAACCTTCCCGGCATTTGCCTGGAGTGATTTAGGGAAATCACGGAAAACCTAAATCAGGATGGCCGGACGCGGGATTGAACCGTCGTCCTCCCGAATACGAGTCTAGTGTGCTAGCCACTGCGCCACCTCGCTCGGTGGCTATGTAAGACAAGCAGCTTCTGACGCAGTTGTTAGATCGGTTAATGCTGCTACAATGTCTCAGACGTAGCGATGAACTGGGGGTTGCGTAAGCACCGTGTCTGACCACCTGCATCCATTCGTGTGCATTGTGCATTACGACGGTCTTGGCCAATTCCAACAGGACAATGCGACACCCCACACTTCCAGAATTGCTACAGAAAGGCTCCAGGACAACTCTTGTGAGTTTAAACACTTCCGCTGGCCACCAATCTCCCCAGACATGAACATCATTGAGCATCTCTGGGATGCCTTCAGAGGAGATCTCCAACCCCTCGTACTGTTACGGATTTACGGACAGCCCTGCAGGATTCATGGCATCAGTACCCTCCAGCACTGATTCCGACATTAGTCGAGTTCATGCCACGTCGTGCTGCGGCACTTCTGCGTGCTTGCGGGGGCCCTACACGATATTAGGCTCTTCAGTGTATGTTTGTTGGAATTAGACAACTCCAAAGGTTGAGCAGAAAAAAATGGCCCATTGCGAGTAAAGCTCGCACACTGTGCGTTCGGTACAAACTTAGTTATGTACATATATATGGTTCGTGCTGCATAGCAATAGAGAAACTTTACGATTGTTGCCTGCTATCTATACAGATACTGGTGAGATATTGGTCCTGGGAATCCCAAGACCGTATGAAATTCTTTGCACAATTCCCCAGACATACAAAAAGAAGCGAGCAGGCGGCTTTAGTTTATACATTATGTCATTAAAAGTATCCGGACACCTGGCTGAAAATGACGTTGAAGTTTCTGCCGCCCTCCATCGGTAATGCTGGAATTCAATATAGTGTTGGCCCACCCTTAGCCTTGATAACAGCTTGCACTCTCGCAAGCATACGTTCAGTCAGGTGCTGGAAAGTTTCTTCGGGAATGGCAGCCCATACTTTACGGAGTGCTGCACTGAGGAGAGCTATCTATGTCGGTCGGTGAGGCCTGGCACGAAGTCGGTGTTCCAAAACATCCCAAAAGTGTTCTATAGGATTCAGGTCAGGACTGTGCAGGCCACTCCATTACAGGGATGTTATTGTCTTGTAACCACTCTGCCACAGGCCGTGCATTATGAACAGGCGTTAGATCGTGTTGAAAGATGCAGTCGCCATCCCCAAATTGCTCTTCAACAGTGGGAAGCAAGAAAGTGCTTAAAACATCAATGATGGTCTGTGCTGTGATAGTGCCACGCAAAACAAGGAGTGGAAGCCCCTCCGTGATAAACACGACAACACTGTAACACCACCGCCTCCGAATTTTCCTGTTGACACTACACACACTGGAAGATGACATCGGGTATTCGCCATACCCACACCCTGCTATCGGATCGCATATTGTGCACCGTGATTCCTCACTCCACACAACGTTTTTCCGCTGTTCGATCGTCTAATGTTCACGCATCTTACACTAAGCGAGGCGTGCTGATGCAGTTTGGAATTCCTCTGTGATGGTCTGGATAAAGTCTGCCTATTACACATTACGGCCCTCTTCAACTGTTGGCGGTCTCTGTCAGTCAAAAGACGAAATCGGCCTGTACGCTTTTGTGCTGTACGTGTCCCTTCACGTTTAGACTTCACTATCACATCTTAAACAAAGGACCTAGGGATGTTTCGGAGTGAGGAAATCTCGCGTACAGACGTATGACACAAGTGACTCCCAATCACCTGACCACGTTCGAAGTCCGTGTGTTCCGTGGAGCGCCACATTCTGCTCTCTTACGATTTCTAATGACTACTGATGTCGCTGATACGGAGTAACTGACAGAACGTGGCAGCAAAATGCACCTAATATGAAAAACGTTTGGTTTTCGGCGTGTCCGGATACTTTTGATCACATAGTGTCTGTGCAGAAAGAGAAGATTTAATAAAACATTTTTTTACTTATTAAAACATGACTGAAACATACATTTTATGTTTGCATGTAGTAATGTTCGTCTATTAAGAGTTTGACGGATGATGAATGCAGTGTATGTTGTAATAGCAAGAAGGTATTTTTATGTGATGTGATCGTAGTTCAATAAGTTTCATATTTTTTTACTAAACATTTAGTGTGAAACCTTGCTTCCTTCTGAATTTCATGAAGAGCCCTACAGGTTTTGACGAGTGCGTTTGCGAGTATCAAAATATTTGTCATAAGTGATCAAATCTTTTCATTCCATTGACTTCAATGCTTAATTTATTTTACTCCACCAATGGACCATATCCTTAAGTATTTGACGAACTTGAACCTGACGCTCCAACTTGTTCCAGAGAAAAGAGGGTCTTAAAAGACGCATAAAAATGACTTTTTTCGAATCATAGAACAATTTAACAATTTTTCGCATTATTTCGTTTACTTACACTGTGTATTCTTGCTTCGTGCCAAATTTCATAATTGTAGGTCAACGAGAAGCACCCTATATGTTCTGATGAGTGAGTTTCTGAGTATCAAAATACACCCCCTATGTGACACTTAGAACATCTTTTGCTAACAATGACTTAGAAGCTTACAATTTTTACGACGCCAAGAGACCATAGGCCTCAGTACGTGACATGAATTTGAACTTGATACGTCTATCCGTTTCTAACTAGAAGGGTTCTTAACGGTGGGACGGACAGACAGACAAAACAAAGGGATCCCGTAACCGTTCCGTTTTTTGAGGCACGGAACCCTAAAAAGCAAAACAAAAAACAGTTATTGACCAATGGACAACAAGGGTAGTAACATATAGCAGCGAGAGATGGACAGTAAATCAGTCAGTGTCACAATGCTGAAACAGCTCAAAAAGAAATGGAGAGATCAATGTCGGGATTCACAAAGATAATGATGAAGGTTTCGGTTTGTGGGTTGCTCAACGGCGTGGTTATCAGCGTCCGTACAAATTCCCAGTCTTTCCAGTCCCTCCATTTCCGGAAAGATGATGAAATGATGAGGGTAACAGAAACACCCAGCTCCCAGGCGGAGAGAAACCCCGACCCAGCCGGGAATCAAACCCGGCACCCCGTGATCCAGAGGAAGCAGTTCTAACAATTATACCACGAGCTGTGCCGGGATACACAAAGAAATGGTTCAAATGGCTCTGAGCACTATGGGACTTAACATCTGAGGTCATCAGTCCCCTAGAACTTAGAACTTTTTAGGTTAGAGAATTCCCTCCCTAGGCCCGACAAGACGCCTCCTGAGGCGCGGCAAGGTAGGAGTAGGCAAAATGCAACAGGGAATAACAATATTAATGTGCTAATAGTAAACTGCAGGTCTACAGAAAGGTCCCAGAACTGCTCTCATTAAGAAACGTCCACAACGCCCATATAGTACTAGGGACAGAAAGTTGGTTGAAACCAGACGTAAACAGTAATGAAATCCTAAACTCAGATTGGAGTGTATACCGCAGAGACAGGCTGGACAGTGAAGAGGGAGGCGTGTTTATAGCGATAAGAAGTGCAATAGTATCGAAGGAAATCGACGAAGATCCGAAATGTGAAATGATTTGGGTGAAGGTCACGGTTAAAGCAGGCTCAGACATCGTAATTGGATGTCTTTATAGGCCTTCTGGCTCAGCAGCTGTGGTGGCTGAGCACCTGAAGGATAATTTGGAAAATATTTCGAGTAGATTTCCCCACCGTGTTATAGTTCTGGGTGGAGAGTTTAATTTGCCGGATATAAACTGGGAGACTCAAACGTTCATAACGGGTGGCAGGGACAAAGAATCCAGTGAAATTTTTTTAAGTGCTTTATCTGAAAACTACCTTGAGCAGTTAAACAGAGAACCGACTCGTGGCGATAACATATTACACCTTCTGGTGACAAACAGACCCGAACTATTTGAAACAGTTAACGCAGAACAGGGAATCAGCGATCATAAAGCGGTTACGGCATCGATGATTTCAGCCGTAAATAGAAATATTAAAAAAGGTAGGAAGATTTTTCTTTTTAGCAAAAGTGACAAAAATCAGATTACAGAGTACCTGACGGCTCAACACAAAAGTTTTGTCTCAAGTACAGATAGTGTTGGGGATTAGTGGACAAAGTTAACCATCGTACAATATGCGTTAGATGAGTATGTGCCAAGCAAGATCGTAAGAGATAGAAAAGAGCCACCGTGGTACAACAACCGAGTTAGAAAACTGCTGCTGAAGCAAATGGAACTTCACAGCAAACATAAACATAGCCAAAACCTTGCAGACAAACAAAAATTACGCGAAGCGAAATGTAGTGTGAGGAGGGCTATGCGAGAGGCGTTCAATGAATTCGAAAGTAAAGTTCTATGTACTGACTTGGCAGAAAATCCTAAGAAATTCTGGTTTTATGTCAAAGCGGTAGATGGATCAAAACAAAATGTCCAAACACTCTGTGACCAAAACGGTACTGAAACAGAGGATGACAGACTAAAGGCCGAAATACTAAACGTCTTTTTCCAAAGCCGTTTCACAGAGGAAGACTGCACTGTAGTTCCTTCTCTAGATTGTCGCACAGATGACAAAATGGTAGATATCGAAATAGACGACAGAGGGATAGAGAAACAATTAAAATCGCTCAAAAGAGGAAAGGCCGCTGGACCTGATGGGATACCAGTTCTATTTTACACAGAGTACGCGAAGGAATTTGTCCCCCTTCTTGTAGCGGTGTACCGCAGGTCTCTAGAAGAGCGTAGCGTTCCAAACGATTGGAAAAGGGCACAGGTCATCCCCGTTTTCAAGAAGGGACGTCGAACAGATATTCAGAACTATAGACCTATATCTCTAACGTCGATCAGTTGTAGAATTTTGGAACACGTTTTATGTTCGAGTATAATGACTTTCCTGGAGACTAGAAATCTACTCTGTAGGAATCAGCATGGGTTTCGAAAAAGACGGTCGTGTGAAACCCAGCTCGCGCTATTCCTCCACGAGACTCAGGGGGCCATAGACACGGGTTTACAGGTAGATGCCGTGTTTCTTGACTTCCGCAAGGTGTTCGATACAGTTCCCCACAACCGTTTAATGAACAAAGTAAGAGCATATGGACTATCAGACCAATTGTGTGATTGGATTGAGGAGTTTCTGGATAACAGAACGCAGCATATCATTCTCAGTGGAGAGAAGTCTTCCGAAGTAAGAGTGATTTCAGGTGTGCCGCAGGGGAGTGTCATAGGACCGTTGCTATTCACAATATACATAAATGACCTTGTGGATGACATCAAAAGTTCACTGAGGCTTTTTGCAGATGATGCTGTGGTGTATCGGGAGGTTGTAACAATGAAAAATTGTACTGAAATGCAAGAGGATCTGCAGCGAATTGACGCATGGTGCAGGGAATGGCAATTAAATCTCAATGTAGACAAGTGTAATGTGCTGGGAATACATAGAAAGAAAGATCCATTATCATTTAGCTACAATATAGCAGGTCAGCAACTGGAAGCAGTTAATTCCATAAATGATCTGCGAGTACGCATTAGGAATGATTTAAAATGGAATGATCATATAAAGTTGATCGTCGGTAAAGCAGATGCCAGACTGAGGTTCGTTGGAATAATCCTAAGGAAATGCAATGCGAAAGCAAAGGAAGTAGGTTACAGTACGCTTGTTCGCCCACTGCTTGAATACTGGTCAGCGGTGTGGGATCCGTACCAGATAGGGTTGATAGAAGATATAGAGAAGATCCAACAGAGAGCAGCGCGCTTCGTTACAGGATCATTTAGTAATCGCGAAAGCGTTACGGAGATGATAGATAAACTCCAGTGGAAGACTCTGCAGGAGAGACGCTCAGTAGCTCGGTACGGGCTTCTGTTAAAGTTTCGAGAACATACCTTCACCGAAGAGTCCAGCAGTATATTGCTCCCTCCTACGTATATCTGGCGAAGAGACCATGAGGAGAAAATCAGAGGAGTCCAGCAGTATATTGCTCCCTCCTACGTATATCTGGCGAAGAGACCATGAGGAGAAAATCAGAGAGATTAGAGCCCACACAGAAGCATACCGACAATCCTTCTTTCCACGAACAATACGACACTGGAATAGAAGGGAGAACCGATAGAGGTACTCAGGGTACCCTCCGCCACATACCGTCAGGTGGCTTGCGGAGTATGGATGTAGACGTAGATGTAGAACTACTTAAACCTAACTAACCTAAGGACATCACATACATCCATGCCCGATGCAGGATTCGAACCTGCGCCCGTAGCGGTGGCGCGGCAGCAGACTGAAGCACCTATAACCGCTCGGCCACACTGGCCGGCCTACACAAAGAAAGACAGAAAAAGAGCAGTTGGTACCAGATGAAGAACACAGGGTAATAATATAATGTGAAGAGTCAATTTCTTGAAACAGCAATGAGCTGGTCACGTCGCTTGAAGAATTCATGGCAGATCCTGAAAACAAATACTGGATTCGAGACCAATTTACCAAACATAAGCAGGGGGAAGACCACCAGGGAGACGGGATAGAGACTGAAGAAAGGCAGCTGAATTCAGTCAGCAATGGAAGACTCAAGATTAACAGAAGCGGAAGAATCTGCTGTATTCGATGTTGCACGCCAAGTCAAAGAGGCCACATCACCAAGTGATCGAACTGGCTGACGATAATGACGATCATGATTCCATTTTATCAACAGGCAGCTCCATTTTGTTTTGGATCCTCTAGAGGCTCTCTTCAGTATCGTGCCGTGGGGGCTCCAATTTACCAGTACTGCAGAAACAGAAAAATTTATTCCGTATATGTGCAGACTGAAGCAATGAATGGAAATTTTTACCAAGGCTGTCCACCTGGTTAGCTAAGTACTTACGTGCTTGTCTCCCATGCAGCAGGCCCTGGTTTGGTTCCCAGCCAGGTTGGAGATTTTCTCCGCCCATGGACTGGGTGCTGTGTTGTCTGCATCATCATTTAATCCTCATCACCGGTACCCGAGTAGGCCAATGTGGCGTCTACTTAATTAAGACTCGCCCTCGGAGGCCGAACTTTCCCAGATGGGGCCCCCTGGCAGGCAATGCCATACACTCAATTCATTTTTATTCAGCCATAATGGCTATGTTTGCGAACCGTGACTCTCTGGGTTAATTATTTATTTCAAGTTTCTGCTACCAGTCACTTTTTATTTTATGCTTAATCTAACATAATGCAACGCGTTTCGAACATGTTCTGTTCATCTTCAGGCGTTTATACATACATAGAGAAATGTTACTTAAAAATAAACAGTCTTAAACTGGATTAATCTAGAACACTTCGTCCATTGTTTTCTACTGTAGCTACTGGTGTGGCATTTGGGGGGGGGGGGGGAAGGAGGGGGGCAGTGTATGGCTAAAAAATCGAAATCAGCGATGTCTTCTGCTGGTTTTATTCTTTGTGGTTGACTATGTGTATCACAGCAATTTCGTCATCTTGCTGCTTCACTTGCATCAGTGGTGTAGTGGCGGAGCTCTTGATTGACATTACACTATTGCACATTATATTTTGAGACTGACTGCCAAAGTAATTCACTGCACAAATTGCTTCGATGTTATACACACAACACAAGATGGCGGACTGTAACATGTGAGTCTGTATCGACTATCGAGGTTTTGTGTCGATTTCTTGGTACTGACAGATTTGTAGTCAATTATTTACATGGCAGTCTTTTCGTGAATCGCTACTGAGGAAATTTAGAGAACCAGCATTTGAGGCTGACTGCAGTACAATTTTATTGCCGCCAACTTACATTTTGCGGAAAGACCACAAAGATAAGAGAGATTAGGGTTCGTACAGAGGCATTTAGGCAGTCATTTTTCCCTCGTTCTGTTTGGGAGTAGAACGGGGAGAGAAGATGTTAGTTGTGGTACGAGGTAACTTCCGCCACGCACCGTACGGTGGATTGCGGAGTATGTATGTAGTTGTAGTGGCAAAATATAATGTGCAATAGTGTAATGTCAATCAAGAGCTCCACCATTACACCAGCGATGCAAGTGACGCAGCAAGATGATCAAATTGCTGTGATACACATAGTCAAACACAAAGAAGAAAACCAGCAGAAGACATCACTGATTTCGATTTCTAGCCATACACTGCCCCCCTCCTTCCCCCAAATGCCACACCAGTAGCTGCAGTAGAAAACAGTGGACAAAGTGTTCTAGATTAATCTAGTTTAAGACTGTTTATTTTTAAGTAACATTTCTCTATATATGTGTGTATGTATAAACGCCTGAGGATGAACAGAACATGTTCGAAACGCGTTGCATTATGTTAGACTTAGCATAAAATAAAAAGTGACTGGTAGCAGAAACTTGAAATAAATAATACTCATTTCAGTTTCTGTACGAGGGCCTAGTTTCGAACCTGTGTCTCCTCACTAGGCAAATGTGCTAACCACTACACCACCCTGGCACAGTGGCTTTACCTACTTCTCCAATAAATGGCAATTTGGACCGAAAGGGAGTCAGGCTAGGGTAGTCCGTGCCAGGGTGGCGCAGTGGTTAGCACATCATTCTAGTGAGCACGAGACCCAGGTTCGAAACCAGGCCTTGGTACAAATTTTCATTTGTCGCTTCAGTCAGCATGCATACATGATAGATTTCTGAAATTTGAAAATGTCTCTGGAACATAGTTTCATTTGAGAGAAATAAATTATGTAACTTTATTTTTATAGGTGGTGATTAAACCTTTACTAACACCATTCCTAGAACCAGATTACAGGCGATCTTAGGTCTAATGGTTATGTAGAGATTATAAGATTAGCAGATGATAGGAAAAGCTGGTGGACAACATCAAAACTTGTCGAAATACTATTGACTTAAGGGGTGGGGGGTTATGACGTGAAACGGGCCGACTTGGAGCGAGAGAGGCACCACAGGACGTTTTAATTTCCACGGTCTTACCTTTACAAATAAATTCATAAAACTTTGTTAGCGTGACCAGGGAGGATTCAGGATTCACACTCATAGCAGAGGAAGTGCAAAAACATAACAAAACGATTTTTTTTTTTTTTACAGGTGAAATTTCATCATTTTGTCACTTGGTATTGGCTGCATTTGTTGCTGTAGGTACACTTTTCTTCATGAGTAAGAGAGATTCTTCGATGAATTTTGCACAGCATACAATCCATACTCACATGTGTATGAAACTCTAGAATTTCCCAAATGTGTTAAAAACAGTTGTAAAAATTGAGATAATTAACTATAAAATTCGAGTTTTCTCGAAAGACGAAGTTTAAAACGTAACAGCCCATTCATTTTTCCATAGATTAAATAAATTCTAGAGTCTCATACGCCTGTAAGTATGTTTTGTAAGCTGGGCAAAATTCATAGAAGAATCTCTCTTATTACGAAGAAAAGTGTACCTATAACAACAAATGCAGCCAACACTAAGTGAAAAAAAATCATGAAATTTCACATTTAAAAAATATTATTGAAATGGCTCTGAGCACTATGTGACTTCACATCTATGGCCATCAGTCCCCTAGGACTTAGAACTACTTAAACCTAACTAACCTAAGGACAGCACACAACACCCAGTCATCACGAGGCAGAGAAAATCTCTGAAAAAATATTATTATTTCGTGTTTTTGAACTTCCACGGCTATGAGTGTGAATCCTGAATCCTTCCTGGTCACGGTAACAAAGTTTTATGAATTTATTTGTAGAAGTATAGACAGTGGAAATTGAAATGTCCTGTGGTGCCCCTCCTTCCCGAAGTCGGAACGTTTGACGTCCTATCCCCCTTTAAAAAAAAAAAGCGAAATGTAACTGGCGCACAGCTCATCCGCCGCTATGACAAACCAGGGTAGGGGACACCTTGCTGACCGAACAGCCAGCACAAACGCCGCGTACGTCCTCCCCCCCCCCCCCTCGGTCTGCTCGCGCCCGCATCCATCACTACTCCTTCCTCGATCGCCCTCCCCACCTCTCGTCCGCCCCCCCCTCCCCCCTCCATACACACACAAACACATCACGTCAGGCCCCTGGTGTTCCGACAGACGCCATACGGCGGCGATCAGCGCTCCCTGATCGCAACACGTGTGGCGACCCTTCAGTTTTATCGCCCGCTCGTAAATGCTGTCCGGGGGCACCGTGTGTGGTGTCCGTCGCTGCCTCGTCACGCACCGGTGTCCATTCTGTGATACGCACGCTGCAGCATGCAGCACAGGACGCTGTTGTCTTAAACACATGTTCACCCCCACCATTCTCACATTCTCCTCTCAGTCGCTTGTTGAGGTCGTCAATATGCACTGCCTGAGCGAAAGTATCCCAATACCCGTGTGTAATGTGGTTTTTTTTTTTTGGTCATCAGTCTACTGACTGGTTTGATGCGGCCCGCCACGAATTCCTTTCCTGTGCTAAACTCTTCATCTCAGAGTAGCACTTGCAACCTACGTCCTCAATTATTTGCTTGACGTATTCCAATCTCTGTCTTCCTCTACAGTTTTTGCCCTCTACAGCTCCCTCTAGTACAATGGAAGTCATTCCTGTTGTGAATTGGCAGGAGCCAATTCACGGAGTTTGGAGGAAGCCGAAAGGCACGCGTTTAAGCTCACGCAGGCTGGCGTGAGGTCTGGAAAATGACAAGGAATTATAGTAGCCAAAAATAGTACATAGCTTCTGGAATACTTAACTTTAATCCATAATTGGAGAACATCGCTCTTGATGATACATAATTACAATCTCAATATAAACTGGTAATGGCGTCTTGCTAGGTCGTAGCAAATGACGTAGCTGAAGGCTATGCTAACTATCGTCTCGGCAAATGAGAGCGTATCGATCAGTGTAGCTTCGCTAACAAAGTCGGCTGTACAACTGGGGCGAGTGCTAGGACGTCTCTCTAGACCTGCCGTGTGGCGGCGCTCGGTCTGTAATCACTGACAGTGGCGACACGTGGGTCCGACGTATACTAGCGGACCGCGGCCGATTTAAAGGCTACCACCTAGCAGGTGTAGTGTCTGGCGGTGACACCACGATTCCCTCATGTCTTAGCAGATGTCCTATCATCCTGTCCCTTCTCCTTATCAGTGTTTTCCACATATTCCTTTCCTCTCCGACTCCACGTATAGTCTGTCTGTAAACTGAAGAGCGAGCAGCGCCTTTGGTGGGGGAAGTGGCCTTTCCCGGAAGAACGCTGCCACTGGCCTACAGGGCCACCCAAAATCAGTTGCCCTGTTACCCGTCTAGCGGTGTAGTTCAGCGTGCAGTGATATACTGATATACGTCGTTTCTGTTTGTGGAATCTTTGTTGCCAGCGTCAGTCAGTTGACTTTGTGTACTCACTGATATACTTCAGTATCCCGAAGTGATGGATAATCGCCCTGCATTGCAAGAAAATATGCGGAATACGAAGAAGAGGAGGTATTTGCGGAGTAACGAGCGTTCGATCGTCTCTAACGTTATTACAGCGTGTGTTAAGGAGGCAACACAAAAAGAACTGTTGGTTAACATTAACAGCCCCAATCAAAGGGCTGCAGTTTATGCAAACGTCAGCCTCGCCACTATAGGACGCATAAGGAAGGAACGTGAAAACAAGCCGCATGGTTTACTGGAATCGCCGCGAAGGAAAACTGATAATTTAGGGAGGAAACCCATCGTCATAGACAGTTTCACAAAATCAGTCATTCGACAAACGATGGAGGACTTTTACATAAACCAAAAAATAGTGCCGACATTACGGAAATTGCTTAATGCCGTGAAACAAAAAATACATTTTCCTTGGCAGAAAGATGTTTTACACAAGACATTGCGTGAAATGGGATTTACCTGGAAAAGATCTGTAAGTAAACGAAAGATTCTCGTAGAAAGAACGGATATAATTGACTGGCGATGTAAGTATCTGATCCAAGTGAGGAAATTAAGGGAGCTAGGCAGAAAATTCTTTTATATTGATGAAACTTGGGTGGACAATAACATTACTTACAGAAAATGTTGGCAGGGCCCTGGCGTTGAGGGCATTATGGACAATGTTAGCGGAAGCAATAGGATTATAGTGGTGAATATTGGATCAAAAGATGGGTTCTTACCCAACGCACAGTTGGTTTATAAAGCGGGTTGTGCAACAGGAGACTACCATGGGCAAATGAACTACGAAAATTTTTCTAATTGGATATCGAATAAAGTGATTCCGAATCTGCCACCGAACTGTGTTATTGTTATGGACAACGCTTCATATCACAACAAGGAACACAACAAAGCTCCAACTAGGTCCTCGAATAAAAGCGAAATGATTGAATGGTTATTAAAAAATAAGGTGGAAGCTGAGTTGACAATGAGAAAAACAAAATTATTTGATTTAATTAAACAACATAAGCCGGAAGACAAAGTATTTGAAATTAATAAAATACTTGAAGCCCATGGACACACTGTGCTGCGACTTCCACCATACAACTGTGACTTAAATCCAATTGAAATGGCGTGGGCAAAGCTCAAGAATTTCGTCAGAGGAAGAAATATTCTTGGAGATATTTGCATGACGAAGTTGCTGCAGTTGGTGAAAGAAGGTATGTAGACATTTTCTGAGCTTCCATGTTTTATTCCGAACTAAATTTTGCCGTAACCGAAAGAGAGCGTATACAAAAACTTGTCCCAATTGTTACAGGTTTTGAAACGATATGTCAAGATGACTGGAGTGCATACTGCCTCCATGTGGAGAAACTTGAAAGAGAATATTGGGTTAAGGATGGGGTTATGGAAGACATAATAGACGCTATAGTTATTAATTTAGAAAGTGATGACGACGAGGACGACGACGACGACGACAGTAATGATAGTGACAATGTTGATGATGACCTCTAAAATACGATGTATGTAAACAGGCAATGAATATTTTTTTGAAAAATATGTTGTGTGTTCTTTCAAGCCTGACTCTGCTCATACACTATGAAATTTCTTTTGGTAGAAATGTAGTACATGGTAGTAAAAGATTTTCCAAGATAAATACAGTCAAATGTTGTCCAAAGCAATAAATACCATTATCACTTGTTGTACAAAACCAGGAATAACTTGAGAGCTTCATGGTAAAATCAATTAACGTTTCGCTAGCAGAACGTGATTCAATCACGTAATACATTTAATGCCTAGAGAACAGCAGCATTTGAATATACTCTGTCACTAAAACTCTATCTCGGTTACTATTCACATGATTCTAAGGAATATTGCTTAAAACATGTGTGCAATAGCTAATCTAAACACTACTGAAATTTCTTTCGAGACACGTATACCGATTCTGGACTTCTATGTAAAAAGCTTGACATACAAGGTGCGTTCACATATTAATTTTTATTTTTTGGTAAGAACTTTACTTGTTAATCTACAACAATGTTATCCTATTCAAAATATTCCCCAGTACATGCTATACACTTATGCCAGTGCTTTTTCCAATTCCCAAAACACTTTAGGAATTATTTCCTCGGGATAGTTCATAGGCCTTTTGACTGCATTTTTAATCTCATCCATTCTTGTAAAACTGCTGTCCTTTAAGGCCTGCTTTGAAATGTTTATACCACTTGTGTGTTCTGGGTTTACTCATAAGAGACTCACCAAAAGCAATATTTAACATTCCTAAAAATTTGATACACTTTATTCCATTCTTATAACAAAATTTAGTACAGATTCTCTAATCTATTTTTATACAAAACAAATAATAGTTGATGCTACCAAAACACATATAACTTTTTTGACAACTGAGAGCCGGCCGCGGTGGTCTAGCGATTCTGGCGCTGCAGTTCGGAACCGCGGGACTGCTACGGTCGCAGGTTCGAATCCTGCCTCGGGCATGGGTGTGTGTGATGTCCTTAGGTTAGTTAGGTTTAAGTGGTTCTAAGTTCTAGGGGACTTATGACCTAAGATGTTGAGTCCCATAGTGCTCAGAGCCATTTGAACCATTTGACAACTGAGAACTGGGTAAATACCCAATATGCAAAACATTGCACAGATACTTTTCAGACATGTTTACGAAGAGAGTGGCAAAAAAAGCAGTGCAAACCGAACTAATACAAAACACGGAATTATAAATTTCTGCTTACTTTTTAAACACTCTTCGTGTTGCAAGAATTGTTAAGTTCCAATGCAGACCCTTTAAAGAAAACTTCTACATTTTAGTAAGAACAAGCCTTAAATTCTACAGGTTGATTGCACTATACCTGGTTCGTCTTACGAATAGAGGAACATACATTCACATGAAGAGGCATTCGGTTCTATGTTTGTAGTAGAATACTGACTTCCGTTCTTATGTTAATATTATTTACTCTATAATGTTTTGTTTCGAAGAAGCTATCGTCTTTTGTTTTCCTTATACTCTTAATGCATTTGTCTAAAAATAAACACAGCCGGGACGTATCTGTACGCGGCGTCGCCACAGATATGAAGCGCGCACCGCCGCAGGGCCGGTACTACGTTGTGAAACAGCCTGTAGAAGCGCCCTGTGACGTAGCAGGGTAGGCAGAGTGGGGACTCGCTCGCTCGCTCTTCAGTTTACAGACAGACTATAGAACCTCCGCATTCCTTACCTTATCAGTCCACCTAACTTTCAACATTCGTCTATAGCACCGCATCTCAAATGCTTCGATTCTCTTCTGTTCCGGTTTTCCCACAGTCCATGTTTCACTACCATACAATGCTGTACTCCAGACGTACATCCTCAGAAATTTCTTCCTCAAATTAAGGCCGGTATTTGATATTAGGAGACTTCTCTTGGCCAGAAATGCCTTTTTTTGCCATAGCGAGTCAGCTTTTGATGTCCTCCTTGCTCTGTCCGTCATTGGTTATTTTACTGCCTAGGTAGCAGAATTCCTTAACTTCACTGACTTCGTGACCATCAATCCTGATGTTAAGTTTCTCGCTGTTCTCATTTCTACTACTTCTCATTACCTTCGTCTTTCTCCGCTTTACTCTCATTGACAACTAGATGCTACGAGGAGCTAAGACGTCAGTACAAAGCGATTTTGTGCGTGTGTTGTAGCGACCCTTTTTTCTATCCCGACTTCCGTATCTTGCATGAACGTAGGAATGTTAATTTATCTGTACATTGACTGGTATTGAGGGGTTTTGTTTTATCCCGGCTAGTTCTTAAATTAACTGCAGTGAGTCACTACACGTATTGTCTTCCCAGTTATGAAGGAAAAAACCACAAGTAAATTAATATTAGTGTTTTCAATACATTCTCGTTCACTTGTTTCAGTTACTAGTCTGCATTTTATTCTTGGTGAAAATCACGTAACCTAATTATTTATGAACCTAAATCGAAGTAAAGTTCAAGACGAATAGTCAGTGTCAAACTAACACCTTATTTTATTTAACAATAATTATTAATACATCAGTTTATTCACACGATGGCATTCAAAGGGGTTCTTTGAATAAGTATCTAATCTGGAATCCCGTCAATATCAGAGATACTAAACAATGTTCTGTCACTTTCGATAAAAAGATTGTTCCCGTTTAATATCCATAAACTGCCACGAACTATGATTACTAGTCGCGTGAAGTAAAGCTTTTCCACTATCACAATACAAAGTCCGAATCTGTCCAAAAATCGTTAATTCCGTAAAATATTTAAGTCTGCACACGAAGTGACAAAGTCAGACAGATTATTGATCACCTCCCTGTTCCTCTAATATGACAAAAGTTCTAATTCTGATCTGAAATTAATGCTTCCCAAAAAACAATCTCGTCGCGATTTATTCTTGCGCCCTGGTTTAATAAAGCTCCTCTTGTTGCTTCCTAAAGCTGTACGTCCTAATTGACTTCGAGCAGACTAGAGGATAGAGACTAGAGTATCATAATTGCATTGTATGTCTATTTATACTTTAGTAAACGCTATCTTCGGTGTTCAAAACCTACGTTCTGTGACTATAATATTGATTTTCTCACACATAAGAATAACTAATAATTTAACCATTTCTATCGTTTTTCCCCCCTCCCATGCTTCTAAAATTTATGATTAAAATTATTTTCTTTTTCTATTATTTTTCTACTATAGATTTCCCTCTATTTGTCTCTTATTTCTATTTCGTAAATTACTACTTGTGGAGGGGCTTGAGACATTTTCTGAATTTATATTTCGAGGGCATGGGAGCTAATTTGGGAGCTATTTTGGTTTATTAACACCGAGAGGCGTTGTAGGTGTTACAATGTGTGTGTGTGTGTGTGTGTGTGTGTGTGTGTGTGTGTGTGTGTGTGTGTGTTTTACCAGTGAAGAAGGAGTAACAGCAGAATGGATCAATCATGAGAGCTCAGTAACTTTGAACTTCGACTAGGCATTACATGTCATCTGAGAATTAAATTTATCAGGGACATTTCAACCCTTCCAAAGTCGTCCACGTCGACTGTTTGTGACATGACTGAAGTGAAAAGGCGACGAACAGCTACAACTAAACCAAGACAAGGCAGACCACTTGTATCGACGGGCAACGACTGTAGATCATTGCAGAGGATGGTTGTAAAAACATGGTTTGAAACTAGGGTAGCGGAACACCCTTGAGTTCCAAAGTACTGAATCAGCAAGCACGATGACTGTGCATAGGGAGTTACATAGTATGGGCTACAATGGTCAAGTAGCTCCTCATGAGCCACACATTTCTGCAATCACTGCCAAGTGATGCCTTAGGCTGTGTACAGAGCGACGCTACTGCAAGACAAGGACGTGCAAGGGAGTCATTTGGAGTGACGAATAACGCTAAACTCTGTGGCGAGGGTGCTCGTAACACTGTGCTAGCGCACCCTGTCGTAAGGCAGAAGCTCTGGGATAGTGGTTGGTAGACAATAACATTCGAGACGTGGAGTGACCTGCCAACAGTCCCGACCTCATCCCAATGGAACACTTTTCGGGTGCGTTAGAACGCCGGCTCCTCTCCAGACACCAGTGTCCCACATCACAACCTTCCATGGATTCTGTATTTCATTACAGCAGCTAATAGTAGTTTGTTAGAAGCTAGATGCACACTTCAGGTAGATTTGATTAAAAAGGAGAAAAACGAAAGAAACAGAAGAATTAAAAACACATCTTGAAGTGGATAAGAGGTATATTATGTTAGTATTCACGTAACAAAGACTTATATTGTAAATGGCTGTGCACCTGGCATTGCCCAGGTAAGTATTTATTACAATCTTCTGTTAGTCCATCTCCTACTTCCCCATCTTTCTTTCCATCTCATTCTTCACCTCCTCCATCCCCTACTCCATGTCCATGTCCTCTACCTATACTCTCTGTCCATGTCCTCGATTCCCCACACTCTTCACATGTCCTCCACCCCCACTCTCTGTCCAATTCCTCCTTCACCCCTCTATGACCACCCTCTCCACCCCCCACACTCTGCCTACCTTCTCCTAGCCGCCCCTCTGTCCGCCTCCTTCCTCCTCGCTGCCTGTCAATCTCCCACTCCCCACTTCTCACTCCACATTATCACACTCACCACCATAGGACGATGGTGGTTCGTAGCCCTGCACTATTTCCTTTCCAGATTGTAACTAATATGTATACCAAATTTGATTAAAATCGTTCCAGGGGTTTAGGATGTACCCATAGCTTTGATCACATATGCGTACCTCTAATACCGTGCTGGCCATTAAAATTGCTACACCAAGAAGAAATGCAGGTGATACGCGGGTATTCATTGGACAAATATATTATACTAGAACTGACATGTGATTATGTTTTCACGCAATTTGGGTACATAGATCCTGAGAAATCAGTACCCAGAACAACCACTTCTGGCCGTAATAACGGCCCTGATACGCCTGAGCATTGTTCAAACAGAGCTTGGATGGCGTGTACAGGTACAGCTGCCCATGCAGCTTCAACACGATACCACAGTTCATCAAGAGTAGTGACTGGAGCACTGTAATGAGCCAGCTCTTCCGCCACCATTGACCAGACGTTCTCAAATGGTGAGAGATCTGGAGAAGGTGCTGGCCGGGGCAGCAGTCGAACATTTTCTGTATCCAGAAAGGCCCGTACAGGACCTGCAATATGCGGTCGTGCATTATCCTGCTGAAATGTAGGGTTTCGCATTGATCGAATGAAGGGTAGAGCCGCAGGTCGTATCACACCTGAAATGTAGCGTCCAGTGTTCAAAGTGCCGTCAGTGCGAACAAGAGGTGACCGAGACGTGTAGCCAATGGCACCCCATACCATCACGCCGGGTGGAACGCCAGTATGGCGATGACGAATACACGCTTAAAATGTGCGTAAACCGCCATGTAGCCAAACACGGATGCGACCATCACGTAAACAGAACCTGAATTCATCCGATAAAATGACGTTTTGGCATTCGTGCACCCACGTTCGTCGTTGAGTACACCGTCACAGGCGCTCCTGTCTGTGATGCAACGTCAAGGGTAACCGCAGCCACGGTCTCCGAGCTGATAGTCCATGCTGCTGCAAACGTCGTCAAACTGTTCGTGCGGATGGTTGTCGTCTTGCAAACGTCCCCATCTGTTGACTCAGGGATCGAGACGTGGCTGCACGATCCGTTACAACCATGCGAATAAGATGCCTTTCAACTCGACTGCTAGTGATACGAGGCCGTTGGATCCAGCACAGCGTTCCGTATTACCCTCATGAACCCATCGATTCCATATTCTGCTAACAGTCATTGGATCTCGACGAACGCGAGCAGCAATCTCGCGATACGATAAACCGCAATCCCGATAGGATACAATCCTACCTTTATCAAAGTCGGAAACGTGATGGTACGTATTTTTCCTCCTCACACGAGTCATCACAGCTACGTTTCACCAGGCAACGCCGGTCAGCTGCTGTTTGTGTATGAGAAATCGTTTGGAAACTTTCCTCATGTCAGCACGTTGTAGGTGTCGCCACCGGCGCCAACCTTGTGTTAATGCTCTGAAAAGCTAATCATTTGCGTATCATAGCATCTTCTTCCTGTCGGTTAAATTTCGCGTCTGTAGCAAGTCATCATCGTGGTGTAGTAATTTTAATGGCCAGTAGTGTATATTTCACCTATACGTTAACACATTTCACACGTATCTGTCCCATATTTCATCTCTATGTCAAGCGAATTTCCTTCTGCGGTTTCACTTTCAGTGTAACATATGCAGATATAAAAGAAAAAACTAAAGCCCTTCTTTTGGTTGACTCCTGGACAGCCAATAGAGATGACGCACTGTACAACTCCACTTTCCTGAAGGAGTTGAGTTAATCAAGAAACTGATTTCAGCAAAGTGCACAGCCACTGTGCAACCTACCAATGTTCTCTTCTTCTGTCCATACAAAAATTTTGGGAAATTTATCATAGATACTATTATGGTATCTTCTGACAATGGCAGAGATACAACTTCTGACGCCTTCAATCGTTTGTGTATTTCCAGTTCTCGGCTGCACGATTTTCAGCTTAATCAAAATTTCATTCTTTCAATATGGTTACACCAGAGTCTTTGCCGGTGTAGTTCAAACACTTCTGGAGTACTGCTTCGAAGGAGGACTAACGGAAACGTGTTTCGATAACAACTGTGATCAATCTGCTTTCAAAAATGGCTCTGAGCACTATGGGACTTAACATCTTAGGTCATCAGTCCCCTAGAACTTAGAACTAGTTAAACCTAACTAACCTAAGGACATCACACACATCCATGCCCGAGGCAGGACTCGAACCTGCGACCGTAGCAGTCGCGCGGTTCCGGACTGCGCGCCTAGAACCGCGAGACCACCGCGGCCGGCAATCTGCTTTCATCATCAAATGTGTACACTGCCATAAATTTCTATGCACTGATCATGCTGCTGTTGACTTGCATAGTTTTTGCCTCTGATACTGTCGTCAAGTAAATAAATTCCGTCGTATAACGTTTCCTGTCAAATTATTGACTGCTACATAAGCGCCCGCTAATCACTCACGTACACGGGGTGGTCTGCAGAGGGTTTTTTGTTTTTATTTAACCGAATATTTGTGTTTTTCACAAACTGCAACAGCTTCTAAGCTTTTGATAGTAATTAAGTCTATATAAGCATGGACTTTTGCGAAGGCACTTCTGGCCAAAAAGCGATTCTGGTAGATGGAGTCCAAAGTTTTTTTTAATCATGCCTCTTGCGTTCTTGTGGAGGTATTTCCATAGCAACAGCATAATTTTACTCCCTTAGGGGGTTGAATTTCCACAAATACTGAAACACATATTTTTCTATTTCTAATAATAATTTTCAAAGACTGAGCTTTAGTAATACTTTCGCAATAAAATATTTTCATAAAACGTCTCACCCCTATTTCATCCCATTAGGGGTTGAAATCCCAGAAACAGTGACATGCGTATGTTTTATGTCTAACAGAGAAGCCAAATATAAATGTTCATAGATTTAGCTTCATAAATGCTTGCACAATAAAATATTTCCATAAAAACTTTCGTCCCCGTTTCAGTCCCATAGAGGTTGAATTTAGAAAAATAGTTAAGTATGTATTCTTTATTTCTCAGAAGCAAATTTTAAATTTTCGTAGATTTATCTTTAAATATGCTTTCATAATGAATATTTTCACAAAAAGCCTCATCCCCTATTTCACCCCCTTAGGGCTTCGACTTCAAAAGACACTGGAACACTTATTTTTTTGTAACCGAGAAGTGAAATACCAATGTTCAAAGACGTAGCTTTAACAATACATTAGTAGTACTCTGATAATAATATTGTATATGAAAGTTTTCACCGCTATTTCACGCTAATAGTGTTAAACTTCCAAAAATGCTGAAACAAATATTTCTTTATTTCTGACTGAAAAGCCAAACACCAATTTTCTTAGGTCCAGATTCAAAATTGCCTTAATAGCGATGTTTTAAAAAAAATCTCCTATTTCACCCCTTTAGGGATGGAATACGGAAGATACCCTTCTTAAACGACGCCTACAGTGTAAGATCCACACCTTCTCCAAACTTCAAAGTTTCTATCCTTAGCGGTTAGGACTGGGCGAAGATGAGTCAGTCAGTCAGTCAGTCAGTCAGTGAGGACGTCGCCTTTTATATATAAATACACTACGTGACCGAAAGTATCCGGACACACCCAAAAACATACGTTTTTCATATTAGGTGCATTGTGCTGCCACCTACTGCCAGGTACTCCATATCAGCGACCTGAGTAGTCATTAGACTTCATGAGAGAGCAGAATGGGGCGCTCCGCGGAATTCACGGACTTCGACCGTGGTCAGGTGATTGGGTGTCACTTGTGTCATACGTCTGTAAGCGAGATTTCCACACTCCTAAACATCCCTAGGTCCACTTTTTCCGATGTGCAAGTGAAGTGGAAACGTGAAGGGACACGTACAGCACAAAAGTGTTCAAGCCGATCTCGTCTGTTGACTGAAAGAGACCGCTGACAGTTGAAGAGGGTCGTAACGTGTTATAGGCGGACAACCTATCCAGACCATCACACAGGAATTCCAAACTGCAACAGGATCCACTGCAGCAACTATGACAGTTAGGCGGGAGGTCAGAAAACTTGGATTTCACGGTCGAGCGGCTGCTCATGAGCCACACATCACGCCGGTAAATACCAAACGACGCCTCGCTTGGTGTAAGCAGCTTAAACATTGGACGATTGATCAGTGGAATAACGTCGTGTGGAGTCACGACTCACGGTACACAATGTGGCGATCCGATGGCAGGGTGTGGGTGTGGCGAATGCCCAGTGAACATCGCCCGCCAGCGTGTGTAGTGCCAACAATAAAATTCTGAGGCGGTTGTGTTATGGTGTGGTCGTGTTTTTCATGGGGAGGGCTTGCACCCGTTGTTTTGCGTGACACAATCACATCAAAGGCCTACAATGATGTTTTAAGCACCTTCTTGCTTCACATTGTTGAAGAGACTGCATCTTTCAACACGATTGAGCATCTGTTCATAATGCACAGCCTGTGGCGGAGTGGTTACACGACAATAACATCCCTGTAATGGACTGGCCTGCACAGAGTCCTGACCTGAATCCTACAGTACACGTTTGGGATGTTTTGAAAAGTCGACTTCGTGCCAGCCCTCACCGACCGACATCGATATCTCTCCTCAGTGCAGCATTCCGTGAAGAATGGGCTGCCATTCCTGGAGAAACCTTCCAGCACCTGACTGAACGTTTGCCTGTGAGAGTGGAAGCTGTCACCAAGGCTAATGGAGGGCCAACACCATTCCAGCGTTACCGATGGAGGGCGCCACGAACTTGTAAGTCATTTTCAGCCAGGTGTCCGGATACTTTTGATCACGTAGTGTAAGAAAGCAGGTGTTGACAGATGTGAAAATTACCGAACAATCAGTTTAATAAGTCACAGCTGCAAAATACTAACGCGAATTCTTTACAGACGAATGGAAAAACTGGTAGAAGCGGACCTCGGGGAAGATCAGTTTGGATTCCGTAGAAATGTTGGAACACGTGAGGCTATACTAACCTTACGACTTATCTTACAAGAAAGATTAAGAAAAGGCAAACCTACGTTTCTAGCATTTGTAGACTTAGAGAAAGCTTTTGACAATGTTGACTGGAATACTCTCTTTCAAATTCTAAAGGTGTCAGGGGTAAAGTACAGGGACCGAAAAGCTATTTACAGTTTGTACAGAAACCAGATGGCAGTTATAAGAGTCGAGGAGCATGAAAGGGAAGCAGTGGTTAGGAAAGGAGTGAGACAGGGTTGTAGCCTCTCCCCGATGTTATTCAATCTGTATATTGAGCAAGCAGTAAAGGAAACAAAAGAAAAATTCGGAGTAGGTATTAAAATCCATGGACAAGAAATAAAAACTTTGAGGTTCGCCGATGACATTGTAATTCTGTCAGAGACAGCAAAGGACTTGGAAGAGCAGTTGAACGGAATGGACAGTGTCTTGAAAGGAGGATATAAGATGAACATCAACAAAAGCAAAACGAGGATAATGGAATGTAGTCAAATTAAATCGGGTGATGCTGAGGGGATTAGATTAGGAAATGAGACACTTAAAAGTAGTGAAGGAATTTTGCTATTTAGGGAGTAAAATAACTGATGATGGTCGAAGTAGAGAGGATATAAAATGTAGACTGGCAATGGCAAGGAAATCGTTTCTGAAGAAGAGAAATTTGTTAACATCGAGTATAGATTTAAGTGTCAGGAAGTCGTTTCTGAAAGTATTTGTATGGAGTGTAGCCATGTATGGAAGTGAAGCATGGACGATAACCAGTTTGGACAAGAAGAGAACAGAAGCTTTCGAAATGTGGTGCTACAGAAGAATGCTGAAGATAAGGTGGGTAGATCACGTAACTAATGAGGAGGTATTGAATAGGATTGGGGAGAAGAGAAGTTTGTGGCACAACTTGACTAGAAGAAGGGATCCGTTGGTAGGACATGTTTTGAGGCATCAAGGGATCACAAATTTAGCATTGGAGGGCAGCGTGGAGGGTAAAACTCGTAGAGGGAGACCAAGAGATGAATACACTAAGCAGATTGAGAAGGATGTAGGTTGCAGTAGGTACTGGGAGATGAAGAACCTTGCACAGGATGGAGTAGCATGGAGAGCTGCATCAAACCAGTCTCAGGACTGAAGACCACAACAACAACAACAATTTGGCTCAAATAATACCTTTGTGAAATAAATAATTCATATTTACAACATTCTCGTCGTAACTTTGACGCCTGATATCTCGTGTTCAAAGATGCCCTAACAGCCACGATTTTTATGATGTACTGGAGAGTGGTCATGTCATTTTGATTTTTGTGTTATCGATGTGCACGAGAGAGAGAGAGAGAGAGAGAGAGAGAGAGAGAGAGAGAGAGAGAGAGAGAGAGAGAGAGAAGAGCCAGTTACGTTACCATTAAGCAATCTTTAGTCTTGTCGTGACACATTCTTCACTTCTACGAAGTCTGATGCAATCATAGTTGAAGTGTGGTAGGTGATGGACGTATTTGGTAGTGCTGTGTTGATTTGTGTCTGTTAGATGAAGAAAGACTGATTGTAAAGGACAGCAAGCATTAATAAAATGTGTATATCAGAAAGCAAAGAGAATACAAATTTTGAATAATGTTATTTTTTGAAGAGAAATAGTTTGAGGTGAGACTGTAGTACTGCGTACCTAATTTGTTGGAAAGGTAATTGTTAGCTGGTTAACTTTGTTCCCTTGCTCAGAGCTGAGAGAAAGACCGCCCCCCTTCCCTGAGTCATGCATTAACATGTCAACTGATTAAGCTGTTTGGTTAATATAGAAATTCTGTGTTAACATTGTTCCCTTATTAAATCATTGTCCACTTTGTTAAACATAGTATTGTCCAGACCAATGTTACATTTGAAGTTCAGCGAAATTTTACTCCGTCTTTTTGAATACATACTTAATTCTAATATCGGCATCTTGGAATATTAGATCATAGAAATAGTTATTCTTCCCATCCCAGAGTTTATCTTTACGCATTACTACATTTCAACATGTGGTACGGAACAGTGTAAATGTAATTTCGAAATTTTATTTAGAATTAGTTATTTAGTTTAGTCGATGCCTGCTTGCTGTTGTGGTTTCGAGAAATCTGCAACAATATTGTCAAGACGCGAGGTAAATGGAGATGTCGATTAGGGCCAGATGATTGCTTTACTAAATGGCTCAAATGGCTCTGAGCACTATGGGACTTAACTTCTGAGGTCATCAGTCGCCTAGAACTTAGAACTAATTAAACCTAACTAACCTAAGGACATCACACACATCCATTCCCGAAGTAGGATTCAAACCTGCGGCCGTAGCGGTCACGCGGTTCCAGACTGAAGCGCCTAGAACCGCACTGCCACACCGATTGCTTTACTCCAGTTGTGCATTTAATATAATGGCGAGTTTTATTCAGATCAGTTACAGTTCAGTTCAAATTAGGTTCAAAGGTTAGCATACGAGTTTCAGGTGGATAACTGTTTGTGGTCTCGCGTCCGTCGGCCGTCGTAATTTAATATATTGTTATTATTATTTTTTGATTGTTGCCGACTTACGTGGTGGGCCTTAATAAAAATGATACTTTATTCAATTTTGATTTACGATTAGATGCTTTTGTCAAGTTCTCCTTTTTAACAATATTAATCTCAAGTTATTTGTTATGTTGATGAATGTTAGACTCGCTGAATCTTAAAACATGAGCATATAAGCTGAACAATGTAATAAACTTTTCATATTAATTTCCTCGTCTAGTCAGCTCACTTTAAAGCAAAAGATCTTTAGTTATTAATTACAATTGCGGCCCACACACGCGCGAGAGTATTTTCTCTTACCTCCGTTAATCATTGCCACGTAGTCGGAGTCCTGGCTCTGGCTGTCGGCTATGGTACTGAAAATTAGAATCTTAAAGCTACGTATTTTCTGCAACTTCGTGCGGCTGTGGAGAAAAATTAATATTATGTTAATAGCGGGCGAGTATTTCACTTCCGCTAATTTTTTGTAAGTTAATATCGCCACGTAATGGCGTCGTTGGCTGCATCGGCCGCTGCGATTGTTGGACTGTAAATTACTCGAATGCAGGTTAATTCAAGGAAGGCGGACATGAAATCGGGATCACCCCTTGCAAATTAAAAGTGCACAATAAGATTAAATCAGTATATTATCTGCTTAACTCATACAAATATGCTTACATTTGCCAGCACTCGCAAGATGTCCGTCTACACGCAACCAAGACAAGAGAAGTGAAGACGACTAAAAAAATTAACAAAAAGCTTATCTTGTCGTCTCTTTAGGTCACTTTGTTATATTTCTTTGCATTCGAAACTTAGAGAAATTATTGTTTTACGGCTACGTGATAAAAATATATTATTCAATTTTTAAATGTCTCTTCTTTATAAATACTGTTTTTTAAGTCTTTTCGTAATATAGCACTGGGGACGCTATAGTGGGTACATAACTTTCATAATACGTAGAATTTTATAGAGTGGGAGGTAAAATTCGGCTACATTTCAGATAGAAACGAAAGTAGTGGGAAGTTTACAGTATATATATGTTGTTCTATTTACTACACTATGTATGAATATGATTTGTGCGACAACATATCGTGACCTTCCCTTGTAAGTGTGAAGGCTAAACTACAAAAACAGCGTAAAAGGATTTAGAATGTTCTGCGGCGCTCCGAGAGGAACAGTTTTCCACTAGTATTGCTTATGATCGTACTTCTGTTGATAAAAATTGGTGTGGTACTGACATCAGATGTTTTCCATAGCGAAGGAACCACCTGGCCACTTTGGTGTGTCGCCTCGGATGACTCAACCTACATTCTCCCCAGGTCCTCCCGTAGGGCGCCTACCGCCGGTTGCTGCTTTCGTGCTTTCCGCTAGCACGTCAGTAACCGAGACAACGCAAACACTTCGCCTTCCGCTCACCGGAACAGGGTCAAAAATAAGAACAGGACGCTGCTGGTATTAGCTAGGTAAGCGTTTCGTCAAACCCCCTTCCCCAGAACAGCTAGCGGAATGGGCTGCAACAGGAAACAAAGAGGAAAATGGGATTTTCCGTATTCACTCCGTTCCTTACTCGGAAAGCCAGCCGGCGCTTCTGAAGAAAAGTTGGAAAGAATGTAGCGCTTGGAAGGACAGGCTAGAGCCACAGTAAACAAGGTATGGAAACTCGTGTTTACGAGCGAGCGAGGTGGCGCAGTGGTAAGCATACTAGACTCGCATTAGGGAGGACTAGGGTTCAAACCCGCGTTCCGTCATCCTGATTAAGATTTTCCGTGATTTCTCTATATCGCTTTAGACAAATTCTGGGTTGGTTCCTTTGAAAGGGCAAGACAGATTTCCTTCTCCATGCTTCCCTAATCCGAGCTTGTGCTCCGTCTCTAATGACATCGTTGTCGACGCGACTTTAAACAATAATCACCAATCTCCTCCTCCTCCCCCTCCCCCCCCTCCCCCCTCCCCACTCCTCCTCCTCCCTCCTCGTGTTTACGAAACTGAGGTTGTAGAACCACTTCAGCGTACGTCGGTATCCCAGACTTCACATTATCGACCGCCAGTTGTCTCCGTTCCCATAACCACAAAATATCGTAAGGTAGTTCTGTCAGTTAAAATCCACTGAAGATTCAGCAGCTTTTGTATTTTTAATTTGGACGTTCAGGAAAGTATTTTCTACAGTACTAGAAAGTAAATTTATTTCTCTCTTAGAGGAGAAAATGGGAATTGAGAACTTCGTAATTTTGAGCATCTTTTGGATTTGCAGTTCTTGTACTTCTCCCGCGTTTGCAGTTAAAATTATTGAATATGGGTCCTGTGTTTTAGGCAAATTATTGTTTTTTTTTTCCTTTTTGCCCAAACATGTTTCAGCACCTCTGTGCCATCATCAGTGAGTTTTGTTTATTGGACAAGTGTAAAACTGAAGAAATTTTAGGTTGTAACTAATCTAACAAAATGAGTCCTATAGGCAATATTTGCTCTTTCCTTGATTTAATATTACGAGGGCAGTTCAATAAGTAATGCAACACATTTTTTTTCTCGGCCAATTTTGGTTGAAAAACCGGAAATTTCTTGTGGAATATTTTCAAACATTCCCGCTTCGTCTCGTATAGTATCATTGACTTCCGACAGGTGGCAGCGCTGTACGGAGCTGTTAAAATGGCGTCTGTAACGGAGTGCGTTGCAAACAACGGGCAGTGATCGAGTTTCTTTTGGCGGAAAACCAGGGCATCTCAGATATTCATAGGCGCTTGCAGAATGTCTACGGTGATCTGGCAGTGGACAAAAGCACGGTGAGTCGTTGGGCAAAGCGTGTGTCATCATCGCCGCAAGGTCAAGCAAGACTGTCTGATCTCCCGCGTGCGGGCCGGCCGTGCACAGCTGTGACTCCTGCAATGGCGGAGCGTGCGAACACACTCGTTCGAGATGATCGACGGATCACCATCAAACAACTCAGTGGTGAACTTGACATCTCTGTTGGTAGTGCTGTCACAATTGTTCACCAGTTGGGATATTCAAAGGTTTGTTCCCGCTGGGTCCCTCGTTGTCTAGCCGAACACCATAAAGAGCAAAGGAGAACCATCTGTGCGGAATTGCTTGCTCGTCATGTGGCTGAGGGTGACAATTTCTTGTCAAAGATTGTTACAGGCGATGAAACATGGGTTCATCACTTCGAACCTGAAACAAAACGGCAATCAATGGAGTGGCGCCACACCCACTCCCCTACCAAGAAAAAGTTTAAAGCCATACCCTCAGCCGGCAAAGTCATGGTTACAGTCTTCTGGGACGCTGAAGGGGTTATTCTGTTCGATGTCCTTCCCCATGGTCAAACGATCAACTCTGAAGTGTATTGTGCTACTCTTCAGAAATTGAAGAAACGACTTCAGCGTGTTCGTAGGCACAAAAATCTGAACGAACTTCTCCTTCTTCATGACAACGCAAGACCTCACACAAGTCTTCGCACCCGAGAGGAGCTCACAAAACTTCAGTGGACTGTTCTTCCTCATGCACCCTACAGCCCCGATCTCGCACCGTCGGATTTCCATATGTTTGGCCCAATGAAGGACGCAATCCGTGGGAGGCACTACGCGGATGATGAAGTTATTGATGCAGTACAACGTTGGCTCCGACATCGACCAGTGGAATGGTACCGTACAGGTATACAGGCCCTCATTTCAAGGTGGCGTAAGGCCGTAGCATTGAATGGAGATTACGTTGAAAAATAGTGTTGTGTACCTAAAAGATTGGGGAACAACCTGGTGTATTTCAATGCTGAATAAAACAACCCCTGTTTCAGAAAAAAAATGTGTTGCATTACTTACTGAACTGCCCTTGTATTTGGTTTTCCAGGACTATCTGTAAAGTGTCCTGCAATGATATAGCTTGTCATCTGCAAGCCAGACGATGTAAATGTGAATTTTATCAGCGAGCTGACCTCTCACTTGATTTTTCGAAAGACATGATTTCGGTGTGGCAACATGTTTAGTGTATTTGTTCGTTATTACGTTTTGTTGTGACTGACCCTTCTTCTTTCTTGTTCCGAGGGCACTGCACACACATTAAATGTACTTTGCGTATTTTCGGTTTTGCAATTGCTTTTCCATAAACATGGTGTAAACGATGCTGTGGTGTGTCCAAATACCGTCAGTGTTGATTTGTTTCCGAGTGAATTTGGAGCAGAATTTGAATTTTGCATACTTTTTTCCTCTCTTTTTCTGTGCGGCAAACAAGTTTTTAATGTATACACTGCACTCTAGAACGACATTTCGCGCCAAACTCACTCGGAAACAAATGAACGCCGACGAGGTTAGGACACACAACGTCGTGTACACTGCGTTTTGCGAAGAGAAAAAACGATTGCGAAACAGAAAATAAGTAAAGTACGGTTAGTGTGTGTGTGTGTGTGTGTGTGTGTGTGTGTGTGTGTGTGTGTGTTGTGTGTGTGTGTGTGTGTGTGTGTGTGTGTAGTACCCTCGGAACGAGAAAGAAGAAGGATCAGTCAAAAATGGTTCAAATGGCTCAGAGCACTATGGGACTCAACTGCTGAGGTCATTAGTCCCCTAGAACTTAGAACTAGTTAAACCTAACTAACCTAAGGACATCACAAACAACCATGTCCGAGGCAGGATTCGAACCTGCGACCGTAGCGGTCTTGCGGTTCCAGACTGCAGCGCCTTTAACCGCACGGCCACTTCGGCCGGCAAGGATCGGCCGGCAAGGATCAGTCACAACAAAATTTGAGTAATAACTAAGTACACTAAACATGTTGCCATATACGAAATCCAGCTTTTCAAAAAAAAAAAAAAATTATAGGGATAGTTTAACTCGCTGATAAAATTCACGTTAACCATCGTTTGGTTTGCGGATGACAAACTACCAGTGCAGGACACCATACAGATAGTCCTGCAAAACCGTATGATGTACATTCAAGACAAGAGCAAATACGAACAAAACCTGCCTTTAGGCCTTATTTTGTTACATCAGTTGCAACCTAAAATACGTTCACTTTTACCGTTGCCCACTGATGATGGCACAAAGGTGCTAGAACATGTTTGAGTAATAAGAAAACACAGTGTTTTGCATAAAAGGCGGAACCTGTATCCAACCATTCGTAATTTTTACAGGTTTAAATAAGCTATTTGGCAAAGTTGAAGCATCAGAAGACATGGTCAAATGTCAATGTAACTTCGCAGACGTACACACCACCGGTGCGTATGTAGATGATTAGAAATTTTGGAAATTTGTGGTAAGTTCCTACGGCACCAAAATGCTGAGGTCGGCTTACACACTACTTAAACCACCTTACGCTAAGGACAACATACGAGGTGCGGCTAGAAAGAAACCAGATTGATGCTGGAAAAACATTTATTTACAATTATTTACAATTTCATGTTATCTCCTTCAATGTACTCTCCTCCTCGGTCTCTACACCGCTCCATACGAATTTTCCACTGTTCATAGCAATGCTGCAGATCATTTTCGGTAAGTCCATACATTACTTCCGTCGCTTTTTCTTTTACTGCTTCAACAGTCTCAAATCTAGTTCCTTTCAAAGCTGACTTGACTTTAGGGAAAAGAAAAAAGTCACAGGGGGCCAAATCAGGTGAGTAGGGTGGATGATCTAAGATGGGAATGTTGTGTTTTGCCAAAAACGTCTTCTCTGACAACGCACTGTGGGCTGGGGCATTGTCTTGGTGAAGGATCCATGACTTTTTTCTCCACAAATCGTTCCGTTTTCTCCGTACTCGCTCACGTAGGGTAGCCAGGACGCTAATGTAGTAATGCTGATTCACTGTTTGTCCCTCTGGTACCCAATCAATGTGCACAATCCCTTTGATGTCAAAAAAAACAATCATCATTGCCTTGAATTTCGATTTTGACATTCGTGCTTTTTTTTGTCGTGGAGAACCAGGAGTTTTCCAATGCATCGATTGGCGTTTAGTTTCGGGATCGTAAGTAAAAAACCACGATTCATCGCAAGTAATAACATTTTGTAAGAAGGTGCGATCACTTTCAATGTTTTCCAGGATGTCAGAACAAATAATTCTTCGGCGTTCCTTCTTTTCAATTGTGAGACACTTTGGAACCATTTTTGAACACACTTTGTTCATGTTGAAACTTTCATGAAGAATCTGCCTAACACTTTCCTTGTCAACTCCTGTTAACTCAGACACTGCTCTGATTGTTAAACGGCGATCTTGTCGAACAAGTTTACCGATTTTTTCAATGTTTGCATCAGTTTTTGCTGACAATGGTCTGCCAGTGCGAGTGTCATCACTGGTGTCTTCGCGGCCATCTTTAAATCGTTTAAACCACTCAAACACTTGTGTTCGCGATAAACAATCATCGCCGTACACTTGTTGTAACATTACAAACGTTTCACTTGCAGATTTTCCTAGTTTGAAACAAAATTTGATGTTAACATGCTGTTCTTTCTGTACACTCAACATTTTCCGAAGCACAGACAAAACGTCAACTACTTAAAACAGACGCCACGGGCAGACTGAGTGCAGGAGGCAGATGAAACTCGAGCAGTAGGCGGAGCGAGAGTCACGTGACAGGCCACGCGACTTTCAGCCTTATTGCATTCGTTTTATTGTTTCACCAGTACTAGTCCGGTTTTTTTCTAGCCACACCTCGTATACACCCACGACCCAGGGAGGACTCGAACCTCCGACGGGGTGAGCAGCACGAACCGTAGCAAGGCGAGCAAAACCGCGTGGCTACCACGCGAGGCTAGATGATTAGAGCTGTAATCCCCCTAATCAGATGGAACGGTCACCAGGTTCCATTAGTGTTGTTATCAGGCACGTTGGGGCATATAAGGGGGCGCGAACTGTGTCAGGTGTTGAGAGATCATTCTGAAGGACACTGAAATGCCGCGTACGTGTATGAGACAGCGTTATCAGCACCCGACGCAGTTTGAAAGGCGTCTCATTGGGGGTCTCAATTTGACCAGCTGGTCAAATTGTGCAGTATTCAAGTTTGTGGGGCATTCCGATGTGCCAGTGGCCCGATGTTTAAGTACACAGGAAAGTGATTCCAGACATACTCCTCTGCCTGGAGACTGTTTGTGCCATCCTCAGCATTTCATCATCATTCGGGGAAAGTGGCGAGACTAGACAGGGAAAAGATTGGAAATTTGTATGGTCATATATCATATCATAATGAAATACTTGTTTAGATTCCGGTCGACAGTGTCTGACAATCAAATTTAAAAGAGCCCGATATGCACAAGATCGGGAAATTCAACAGAAATTCGAAATTTAGCACGGACTTCAAATGCGACATGCTTTTAATAGTTTCCACAACGAAACGCTGTCTCGAAATCCGGCAGAAAACCCAGAGAGATTCTGGTCGTATGTAAAGTACACCCAGCGGCAAGACGGAATCAATACCTGCACTGCGAGATAACAATGGTTATGTTACTGTTGACCGTGTGACTAAAGCACAGTTACTAAATACGGTTTTCCGAAATTCGTTCACCAAAGAGGACGAAGAAAATATTCCACAATTCGAATCTACGAGAATAACTCCCAATATGAGCAACTTAGAAGTAGATATCCTCGGCGTAGTGAAGCGGCTTAAATCACTTAATAAACGCAAGGCTTGTGGTCCAGATTGTAAGCCAATCAGGTTCTTTTCAGATTGTTAGTAATCATATAGTACAACTGCTAGCTCACGGAAAGATCTGTACCTAAAGACTGGAAACTTGAACAGGCCACACCAATACCCAAGAAAGGAAATATGAGTTATCAGCGGAATAAAATATCCATATCAATAACGTCGATTTGCAGTAGGGTTCTGAAACATATTCTGTGTTCGAACATAATCAATTATCTCTACGAAAACGACTTATTGACAAGAAGTCAGCACGAATTCCGGAATAATCGTTCTTGTGAAACACAACTAGACTCTAGTCTCACGAAGTAATGACAAAGGTTCTTAGGTTGATTCCGTATTTTTAGATTTCCAGAAGGCTATAGGCACCGTTCGTCCCAAGCGTCTTCTAATCAAATTGCGTGTCTATGAAGTATCGTCTCAGTTTGAGCGACTGGATTCGTGATTTATTTAATCACACGTCACGTTCCGTAGAACCAAATTGCGGAGCAAATCTCCAATGTCATGGAACGTGTCAGTACACGAAATTACAACATAAAAGTAATTACAGATAAAAATAAATGTTTATGAACCCGAAAGAAGTCAGTCCATAAGTTTAAGTAAACGCAATCAACACTACAACCAGAATCAGCTTAATTTTTCAAGGAACTCCTCGACTGAATAGAAGGAGTGACCCACGAGGAAACTTTCCAGTTTCGATTTGAAAGCGCGTGGATTAATGCTAAGAGTTTTGAATTATTGTGGTAGCTTATTGGAAATGGATGCAGCAGTATACTCCACACCTTTGTACACATAACTTAAAGAAGTCCGATCCAAATGCAGGTTTGATTTCTGCCCAAGTATAACCGAGTGAAACCTGCTTATTCTTGGAAATAAGCTAATATTGTTAACAAGAAAGAACAGTAAGGAATATATATATATTGAGAGGCCAATGTCAAAAAACTCAGACTCTCGTGAACAGAGGTCGACAAGAGGTTCGTGAACTTACACCACTTATTGCCCGAACCGCCCGTTTCTGAGCCAAATATATCCTTTTAGATTGGGAAGAATTACCCCAAAATATAAAACCATGCGACTTAAGCGAATGAAAATAAGCAAGGTATACTAATTTCCGTGCCGAACAATCACTCAATTCAGATACTGTTCGAATACGTGGGCTTTCGACAACAGCTTACTGTCTATCTGAACACCAACAAATTTGAACTCTTCAGTTTCACTAATCATATGCCCATTTTGTGATGTTAAAACGTCATATTTTGTTCACTTGTGTGTTAGAAACTGTAAAAACTGAGTTTTACTGTGATTTAGCGGTAGTTTATTTTCTACAAGCTATGAACTTAGGTCATGAGCTGCGCTACTTGAAACCGAGCCAATGTTGCACACAACATCACTTACTACCAAGCTAGTGTCGTCAGCAAACAGATATATTTTAGAGTTACCCGTAATACTAGAGGGCGTATCATTTATATAAATAAGGAACAGGAGTGGCCCCAACACTGATCCCTGGGGCACACTCAACTTTACTGTACCCCACTCAGACCCCACTTCACAGCCACACTCAACATTGTGAAGAATGACCTTTTGCTGCCTGTTGCTAAGGTAAGAGGTGAACCAATTGTGAGCTACACCCTGTTTTCCGTAATGGTCCAACTTCCGGAGCAATGTTTTGTGATCAACACAATCAAATGCCTTGTTGTTGTTGTTGTTGTGGTCTTCAGTCCTGAGACTGGTTTGATGCTGCTCTCCATGCTACTCTATCCTGTGCAAGCTTTTTCATCTCCCAGTACCTACTGCAACCTACATCCTTCTGAATCTGCTTAGTGTATTCATCTCTTGGTCTCCCTCTACGATTTTTACCCTCCACGCTGCCCTCCAATACTAAATTGGTGATCCCTTGATGCCTCAGAACATGCCCTACCAACCGATCCCTTCTTCTGGTCAAGTTGTGCCACAAACTTCTCTTCTCTCCAATCCTATTCAATACTTTCTCATTAGTTATGTGATCTACCCATCTAATCTTCAGCATTCTTCTGTAGCACCACATTTCGAAAGCTTCTATTCTCTTCTTGTCCAAACTATTTATCGTCCATGTTTCACTTCCATACATGGCTACACTCCAAACGAATACTTTCAGAAATGATTTCCTGACACTTAAATCAATACTGGATGTTAACAAATTTCTCTTCTTCAGAAACGCTTTCCTTGCCATTGCCAGCCTACATTTTATATCCTCTCTACTTCGACCATCATCAGTTATTTTGCTCCCCAAATAGCAAAACTCCTTTACTACTTTAAGTGCCTCATTTCCTAATCTAATTCCTCAGCATCACCCGACTTAATTAGACTACATTCCATTATCCTTGTTTTGCTTTTGTTGATGTTCATCTTATATCCTCCTTTCAAGACACTGTCCATGCCATTCAACTGCTCTTCCAAGTCCTTTGCTGTCTCTGACAGAATTACAATGTCATCGGCGAACCTCAAAGTTTTTATTTCTTCTCCATGAATTTTAATACCTACTCCGAATTTTTCTTTTGTTTCCTTTACTGCTTGCTCAATATACAGATTGAACAACATCGGGGAGAGGCTACAACCCTGTCTTACTCCCTTCCCAACCACTGCTTCCCTTTCGTGTCCCTCGACTCTTATAACTGCCATCTGGTTTCTGTACAAATTGTAAATAGCCTTTCGCTCCCTGTATTTTACCCCTGCCACCTTTAGAATTTGAAAGAGAGTATTCCTTATGCCTTAGTTAAATAAAAAAAATATACGAAGTGTTCGAAACCTTTTGTTTAGCCCATCCAGTACCTCACAGAGAAAAGAGAATATAGCACTTTCACTTTTTAAACGACTTCTAAAGCTGAACTGAACATTTGATAGCAAATCATGTGATATAAAATGCTCAATTATCCTTACACACACAGCCTTTTCAATAACTTTCGCAAACACTGATGGCATGGAAATAGGTCTAAAATTATCTACATTATACCTTTCCCCTTTTTATAAAGCGGCTTTATTACTGAGTACTTTAATCGTTCAGGAAACTAAGCATTTCTAAAGGAAAAATTACGAATATGGCTAACTAGAAGGTTAACATGTGCAGCACAGTACTTTAATATTCTGCTAGGCACTCCATCATAACCATGAGAGTCTTCGGTGATTGAATTATTGACTCAATCTCCCCTTGTCTGTATCACAGAGGAGTATTTCAGACATGAATCTCGGTAAAGCATTTGCCAGGAGAGTAATATGATTCCCTGTAGAAGCTAAACTTTTATTTAATTCACCAGCAATGCTCAGAAAAAGATTGTTAAATACTGTACATCTATCTGATTTATCAGTAACAGAAATATTTTTACCACGAACTGACTTTACATCGTCTACATTGTGCTGCTGGCCAGACACTTCCTTCACAACTGACCATATGGTTTTAATTTTATTCTGTGAATTAGCTATTCTATTTGCATACCACATACACTTTGCCTTCCTAATAACATTTTTAAGCACCTTACAATACTGTTTGTAATGGGCTACTGTAGCTTGATTGTGACTACTGACATTTTGATGTAATTCCCGCTTTGTTTTACATGATATCCGTATTCCATTGGTCAGCCACTCAGGCTGCCTATTATTGCTAGTACCCATTTTACAACGTTTTAATGGAAAGCAACTCTCAAAGAGAATGAGAAATGTGTTAAGGAAAGCATTATACACTCCTGGAAATGGAAAAAAGAACACATTGACACCGGTGTGTCAGACCCACCATACTTGCTCCGGACACTGCGAGAGGGCTGTACAAGCAATGATCACATGCACGGCACAGCGGACACACCAGGAACCGCGGTGTTGGCCGTCGAATGGCGCTAGCTGCGCAGCATTTGTGCACCGCCGCCGTCAGTGTCAGCCAGTTTGCCGTGGCATACGGAGCTCCATCGCAGTCTTTAACACTGGTAGCATGCCGCAACAGCGTGGACGTGTACCGTATGTGCAGTTGACGGACTTTGAGCGAGGGCGTATAGTGGGCATGCGGGAGGCCGGGTGGACGTACCGCCGAATTGCTCAACACGTGGGGCGTGAGGTCTCCACAGTACATCGATGTTGTCGCCAGTGGTCGGCGGAAGGTGCACGTGCCCTTCGACCTGGGACCGGACCGCAGCGACCCACGGATGCACGCCAAGACCGTAGGATCCTACGCAGTGCCGTAGGGGACCGCACCACCACTTCCCAGCAAATTAGGGACACTGTTGCTCCTGGGGTATCGGCGAGGACCATTCGCAACCGTCTGCATGAAGCTGGGCTACGGTCCCGCACACCGTTATGCCGTCTTCCGCTCACGCCCCAACATCGTGCAGCCCGCCTCCAGTGGTCGCGACAGGCGTGAATGGAGGGACGAATGGAGACGTGTCGTCTTCAGCGATGAGAGTCGCTTCTGCCTTGGTGCCAATGATGGTCGTATGCGTGTTTGGCGCCGTGCAGGTGAGCGCCACAATCAGGACTGCATACGACCGAGGCACACAGGGCCAACACCCGGCATCATGGTGTGGGGAGCGATCTCCTACACTGGCCGTACACCACTGGTGATCGTCGAGGGGACACTGAATAGTGCACGGTACATCCAAACCGTCATCGAACCCATCGTTCTACCATTCCTAGACCGGCAAGGGAACTTGCTGTTCCAACAGGACAATGCACGTCCGCATGTATCCCGTGCCACCCAACGTGCTCTAGAAGGTGTAAGTCAACTACCCTGGCCAGCAAGATCTCCGGATCTGTCCCCCATTGAGCATGTTTGGGACTGGATGAAGCGTCGTCTCACGCGGTCTGCACGTCCAGCACGAACGCTGGTCCAACTGAAGCGCCAGATGGAAATGGCATGGCAAGCCGTTCCACAGGACTACATCCAGCATCTCTACGATCGTCTCCATGGGAGAATAGCAGCCTGCATTGCTGCGAAAGGTGGATATACACTGTACTAGTGCCGACATTGTGCATGCTCTGTTGCCTGTGTCTACGTGCCTGTGGTTCTGTCAGTGTGATCATGTGATGTATCTGACCCCAGGAATGTGTCAATAAAGTTTCCCCTTCCTGGGACAATGAATTCACGGTGTTCTTATTTCAATTTCCAGGAGTGTATTTATCATCTATGTTACTGGGACTATATACATCGTGCCACTCGTGTTCCTTGACAAGGTTTAAAAAACTCTCCATCGCGGTGGGATTTCCTATCAGAGCGGTCACAGTTCGTAGTAATATACGGAAAGTAAAACAGCGTTCCCCGAGGTAGTGTTATAGGCCCTCTGCAGTTCTTTATCTACATAGACGACATAGGAGACAATCTGAACAGCCATCTTCGATTGTTTTCACTGCGGTAATAGCAATTGGGCGGCCTAAGCGAGGTATGTCATCGACAGTTCCTGCCTCTCTGTATCCTCTCCATGTCCAAACAACTTCGCTTTGGTTCACTCCGACACGCCTGGACACTTCCCTTCTTGAGAGCCCTCCCAGCACAAAGTAAGAATGTGGACGCGATCGAACCGCAGTATTGACCGTCTAGGCATGGTTGAACTACGGACAACACGAGCCGTGTACCCCCTTCCTGGTGGAATGACCGAAACTGATCGGCTGTCGGACGCCATCCGTCTAATAGGCGCTGCTCATGCATGGTTGTTTACATCTTTGGGCGGATTTAGTGACATCTCTGAACAGTCAGAGGGACTGTGTCTGTGACACAATACCCACAGTCAACGTCTGTCTTCAGGAGTTCTGGGAACCGGGGTGATGCAAATCTTTTTTTAATGTGTGTATATGTAAATTGAATGATATATACACAATGCCAAAGGTAAACTAATGAGTTGCTTTGTGGCAAGGGTAATGGTATGATACATCTGCATGAAAAAAAAGAGAATAAATAGGCTCTACAATTTTTTCACCTGTTTGCTTCTCTCAGTAATAGCGTGCGGACGTATGCTTTGATCAGACATACCACCACTGTTAAAAAAAACTGTGTATCTGAACCGTACATTAAAACCGTTATAAAGAGTTATTAAAAGGTAAAATTAATATGCATATGTGAGATGTGCGTCCTTTTGTGTTCATCATTTCTCCCGACGCCGAGATTCTGCATCTGGAGGTTCGGAGCAGGCAAGAATTTGCGAGAGCAGCGGTGGAGCGATCCTGCATCGGCATTTTTATAATGAAGGCCACGCATAATGGAATTAATGTGAAGCAATACGTAATGCAAATTATGAATACTGACCTCGATATTGCTATCAGTTGAACTCACCCCGGGTTGTGTACGTATTGAGGAATTACCTTCCTATTTCTTTCAACTATTTTTCCCAATCAGTTTTTTCAATTATTCAAGCAGCAATTATTAATCAGTTTCCATTACCCCCCCCCCCCACATGTATTACGATTAAAAAGGTAAAGGCAACAGGGTGACGCCTGTTTCTGAGTAAAATAGTACTAACCCATATGGAAAGACGGTTAATATGCAGCATATGCAAGAGCCAAGAGGGAATAATAAGAGTGGAAGACCAAGTACAAAATTTTCGGATTAAAAAAGGTTGAAGACAGGGATGTAGTCTTTCGCCTCTGGTGTTGAATATATAGGGTGTTACAAAAAGGTATGGCCAAACTTTCAGGAAACATTCCTCACACACAAAGAAAGAAAATATGTTATGTGGACATGTGTCCGGAAACGCTTACTTTCCATGTTAGAGATCATTTTATTACTTCTCTTCAAATCACATTAATCATGGAATGGAAACACACAGCAACAGAACGTACCAGCGTGACTTCACTTTGTTACAGGAAATGATCAAAATGTCCTCCGTTAGCGAGGATACATGTATCCACCCTTCGTCGCATGGAATCCCTGATGCGCTGATGTAACCCTGGAGAATGGCGTATTGTATCACAGCCGTCCACAATACGAGCACGAAGAGTCTACATTTGGTACCGGGGTTGCGTAGACAAGAGCTTTCAAATGCCCCCATAAATGAAAGTCAAGAGGGTTGAGGTCAGGAGAGCGTGGAGGCCATGGAATTGGTCCGCCTCTACCAATCCATCGGTCACCGAATCTGTTGTTGAGAAGCGTACGAACACTTCGACTGAAATGTGCAGGAGCTCCATCGTGTATGAACCACATGTTGAGTCGTACATGTAAAGGCACATGTTCTAGCAGCACAGGTAAAGTATCCCGTATGAAATCATGATAACGTGCTCCACTGAGCGTAGGTGGAAGAACATGGGGCCAAATCAAGACATCACCAACATGCCTGCCCAAACGTTCACAGAAAATCTGTGTTGATGACGTGATTGCACAATTGCGTGCGGATTCTCGTCAGCCCATACATGTTGATTGTGAAAATTTACAATTTGATCACGTTGAAATGACGAAACTAAAATGAGCTCTAACATGGAAATTTACCGTTTCCGGACACATGTCCACATAACATCTTTTCTTTATTTGTGTGTGAGGAATGTTTCCTGAAAGTTTGGCCGTATCTTTTTGTAGCACCCTGTATACATTGGAGAAGCAATGGCGGAACTAAAAGAAAGGTTCAAGCGTGTGGTTAAAATTCAGAGTGACAGAATGTGTATGATACGATTCGCTGATTTTGTCAACCACAGTGGAAGTGAAGAATTACAGCATCTGTTGAATGGAATGAATATTCTGATGAGTACATAATTTGGATGAGCGTAAAGCGAGGAAAAACAGAAGCAATGACGAGTAACAGAAATGAGAACAGTGAGAAACTTAACGTCAGGATTTGGGATCACCAAGTGGAGGAAGTTATGGACTTCTACTACGTAGGCAGCAGAATAACCCATGATGGGCGGAGCAAGGAGGACATCAAAAGCATAGTAGCAATGAGAGAAAGGGCATTCCTGGCCAAGGGAGGTCTATTAGTACCAAACACAGGCCTTAATTTGAGGGAGAAATTTCTGAGAATGTACCTCTGGACCACAGCATTGTGTGGCAGTCAGACATGGACTGTTGGCAAAGCCAAAACAGGAGAGAATCGAACCATTTGAATTGTGGTGGTACAGAGGGATGTTGAAAATTAGGTGGACGGATAAGGTACGGAATGATGCGGTTTCCTGCAGTAGCGCACAGGAAAGGAATATTTGGAAAACAATGACAAGACGACAAGACGAATAGACAGGGTGACACGGCATCTGTTACGACATCAGGGATTAACTTGCATTGTACTAGGAGCAGCTGATAGAAACTGTTGAGGAAAATAGGGACTGGATACATCCAACAAATAAATGAGAACATTAGTCGCCATAGCTACTCTAAGACGAAGTTGGCACAGGAGAAGAATGCAATCCGGGCAAAACACTCGTGACACGAAGAAAACGGGGGGGGGGGGGGGGGGGGTGGCACTGCGATGGCCGTTGTTAAAAAAGACTGGGCCACTTCCAGGTATGTGCATGCTGGGTACATAAAAGCTGTCCTCCAGAATACACATCAGAGAAAAAATACTCCATCAAACTTATTACAGTCGATTAATGTGGGGGGGGGGGGGGGGCGGACACGTTTTTGGCAATATCTACTAGGTAATTCCAAAAGTAAAAGTACATAGACCTGTTTATTTCTACACTGGTTTACATCAGTTTACAGCTTCAGCATTTAGCTATTTCTCGACCTAACCACTATTTCTGTCGATGCATTTTTGTAGACGCTGTGGCAGTTTTTGTATGCCCATGTCATACCAGCTCGCCGCCATGCTGTTCAGAAAGTTATGAACCTCTTCTTTCATCTCTTCGTTGGAGCTGAATCTTTTAACCTAGAGAACAGGTGATAGTCACTGGGCGCCAAGTCGAGACTATAGGGTGGGTGGGTGATTATGTTCCACTGAAACTGTTGCAGGAGAGCAACTGTTTGCCGAGCGATGTGTGGGTGAGCGTTGTCGTGGAGAATGTGTACGCCCTTGCTCAACATTCCTCTTCTCCGGTTCTGAATTGCCCGTTTCAGTTTTTTTTCAGAGTCTCACAGTACCTGTCAGCGTTAATTGTGGTCCCAGCAATTCAGCTCCGACGACGAGGTGAAAGAAGAGGTTCATAACTTTCTGAACAGCATGGCGGCGAGCTGGTATGACATGGGCATACAAAAACTGCCACAGCGTCTACAAAAATGCATCGACAGAAATGGTGGTTATGTCGAAAAGTAGCTGAAACTGTAAACTGATGTCAATCATTGTGGAAATAAATAGGTCTATGTACTTATAAAAAAATAAGAGACCTTACATTTGGGATAACCCTCGTATCATTGGACAGGAGACTTGAGTTAATATTTTTGAACCTGAATCTAAGAAGCAGTCGATAGACTGGTATGACACTACATGGTCGACAAGGAACAACTTCAGAACTTCGCGGTCGTCATGCGAAGGTTACATCGACAGCCTTTTGGGATGAAGACGGTCTGATTCGGGTTGATTTTTTAGGCACTGGGTGCGCAATAAACTCTATCCAATGGGTGGAAATCTTGGAATTGTTGAAAGCACGTCTTTAGCGAGTTCCCACATCAAAAGTTGAGGCGGATATTGTTCTTGTACACAACAATAGAAGTCACTTCACAACTGGCGAAATTGCAAAAGTTGGTTGGGAAATCCTGCGTCACCAACAAAGCAGTGGTGATCTGGTACCACGGGCAGCCACCTGTTCGGCCAGTCAAAGCAGCTCATCGATGGAATCACTTTGAAGATTCGGAGACTTTGAAAAATTCTGTGTGTCAGTGGATGCGGAAGAGGGATCATGATTTTCACCGCATAGGCCCAGGTATACGCGCACTTGTTTCAACGACGGAAGAACAGTAGTGGACAAAGAACGTGATTATATCGAAAAGTGACAAATTAATAGTGGATGTTGAAGCTGTCATCCTGCGTATATGGCACTTTTTCATGTACAATAAAAGTAAAAAAATAGGAGCTCTTAATATTTCTGTCTGACACTCGTATTTACTTTCCACAAATCAAATGGTTCAAATAGCTCTGAGCACTATGGGACTTAACATCTGAGGTCATCAGTCCCCTAGACTTAGAACTACTTAAACCTAACCAACCTAAGGGCATCACACACGTCCATGCCCGAGGCAGGATTCGAACCTGCGAACGTAGCGGTCGCGCGGTTCCAGACTGAAGCGCCTGGAACCTCTCGGCCACACCGGCCGGCTTTACTTTCCCCCCATTTGAATATTCAAATCACAAATCATACACTACTGTCCATTAAAATTGGTACACCACGAACATGACGTGCAACAGACGCGAAATTCAACCAACAGGAAGAAAATGCTGTGATACGCAAATAATTAGCTTTTCAGAGCACTCACACAAGGTTGGCGCCAGTGGGGACACCTACAACGTGCTGACATGAGGAAAGTTTCCAACCGATTTCTCATACACAAACAGCAGTTGACCGGTGTTGCCTGGTGAAACGTTGTTGTGATGCCTCGTGTAAGGAGGTGAAATGCGTACCATCACGTTTCCGACTTTGATAAAGGTCGGATTGTAGCCTATCACGATTGCGGTTTATCGGTTCGCGACATTGCTGCTCGCGTTGGTCGAGATCCAATGACTGTTAGCAGAATATGGAATCGGTGGGTTCAGGATGGTAATACGGAACGCCGTGCTGGATCCCAACGGCCTCGTATCGCTAGCAGTGGAGATGACAGGCATCTTATCCGCATGGCTGTAACGGATCGTGCAGCCACATCTCGATCCCTGAGTCAACAGATGGGGACGTTTGCAATAGCAGCGGCAAGGCGATGAAACGTACACTACCATTACATACACAAACCCCTGGGCAGGTAACTGGGGTGTTAGCGGCCAAGAGGCAGCAGAAATACCGCTGGCTGAACTTAACCAATAGTAACAAACTGAACGGAATAAATAGTGATTAGAAGTCCAGGAAAGCTAATCAGATCCGCCTTCCCCAAGCACTCCACTCGCTGCTCTTCTCCTCGGCAACACTACGAGCCGCAACACGAACCCAAGTCGCTGGAGAATCGCAAGATCTCATAATGGTGGAGGTTTCTTGAATCCAAAAGCACTCAACTTAAGGTTTGCAGAATCTGCAAGAACAGTTCACAACGTTTGCAGCAGCATGGACTATCAGCTCGGAAACCAAGGCTGCGGTTGCCCTTGACGCTGCATCACAGACAGGAGCGCCTGCGATGGTGTACTCAACGACGAACCTGGGTGCACGAACGGCAAAACGCCATTTTCGGATGGATCCAGGTTCTGTTTACAGCATCATGATGGTCACATTCGTGTTTGGCGACATTGCGTCTATTCGTCATCGCCGTACTGGCGTATCACCTGGCGTGATGGTAAGGGGTGCCATTGGTTACACGTCTCGGTCAACGCTTGTTCGCATTGACGTCACTTTGAACAGTGGACGTTACATTTCAGATATGTTACGACCCCTGGCTCTACCCTTCATTCGATCCCTGCGAGACCCTACATTTCAGCAGTATAATGCACGACCGCATTCGGAAGTCCCGAACGGGCCTTTCTGGATACAGAAAATGTTCGACTGCTCCCGTGGCCAGCACATTCTCCAGATCTCTCACCAATTGAAAACGTCTGGCAATGGTGGCCGAGCAACTGGTTTGTCACAATATGCTAGTCACTATTAGTGATAAACTGTGGTATCGTGTTGAAGCTGCATGGGCAGCTGTACTTGTACACGCCATCCAAGCTCTGTTTGACTCAATGCCCAGGCATGTCAAGGCCGTTATTAGGGCCAGAGGTGGTTGTTCTGGGTATTGATTTCTCAGGATCTATGCACCCAAATACGTGAAAATGTAATCACATGTCAGTTCTAGTATAAAAAAAATGGTTCAAATGGCTGTGAGCACTATGGGACTTAACATCTGTGGTCATCAGTCCCCCAGAACTTATAACTACTTAAACCTAACTAACCTAAGGACATCACACACAGCCATGCCCGAGGCAGGATTCGAACCTGCGACCGTAGCAGTCGCGCGGTTCCGGACTGAGCGCCTTAACCGCGAGACCACCGCTGCCGGCTAGTATAAAATATTTGTCCAATGAATACCCATGTATCATCTGCATTTCTTCTTGGTGTAGCTATTTAAATGGCCAGTAGTGTAGTTATGTGTGTAAAGCAACCACAGTATTATTAATAAGTCATTTTCGAGACAAAATATACACTTTGTAAGACGTCTTGGTATCCTGACCTTCATTGCTTACATATTCTGCCCTCACAGTCACATTCTACACATCATGACGCTTCATTCGAACCTATACTCGATAAGATAAAGTGAATGTTGTATGAATTCATGTAAACGACATGCAAATAACTAATAAATCGCAAGTGCGCACCGTGGTTGAAATACTTGAGGCTGGTGTACACACACACACACATTCAAGACACGACAGTCACAAAAGCTTTTAGTTTGGAAGAGGTAAACACCACACACCAGTGCGCCGGTCCCTTCAGAGGATGAGTCAACCTATTTACGTCGGCCGGCGGCCGCCCGTGGAGCGGACAGCGTTTGTCCTAATGAAAGGGGAGAACGACCTCGTGTTCGGCTTAAAAGCAAATTCCGCTATATTGTGTGGGAGCATCCAGCCTACGCGTTCTTTACGAACATAGCACTCAGTTTCAGAGATTTTCACAGGGAGACAGCAAACGCCAAACGCCGACGCTACAGATTTCCGGATTGGTCGCCTTAAACGAAACGTCATTCTCCGTTTTAGAAGAGCAATGCTGACTGGCAGACGATATTTCTGACGCCTTGAGCTGAAGGAATAGTGGAAGAGACCGAAAGATATACCCCTTCACGTCTGGAGTGGAGAGACGCCGTTCCGTTGTCGCTCTTGGAGCGAGAACACGTAAGGAGAGCGTGTGTGTTCGTACATGTACTTTAAGAGCGAGGAACAATTCTCCCCTCAGCACTTCACTGGGAGAGCAGCTCTGTCGAGAGCGAATCGGAGTGCGACTCTCTATATTGAGTCCTTGCGGTTAAACGTTATTCACTGTGTTGGCCGACACACTTGTGCGGTGTGACCGGACAGAGTTATAGTTAAACACCTGCGAGCGAATTTTTGAGTGGCTTTGTGGTGGACTGGTTATCCGACCGGTGTACCACGCCAACAGGTAGACTAGGGGCGAATAGGAGTCCTTGACTTCATTAAGGCGTAGGGAGAGTTTGATTGGCGAAGGTCAATCCAGATAGAACGAGAGTTATCTTATTTGTCAGCAGCGAGCGGCGCAGACAGCAGTCATCGCAGCTTAAGGTATTGTGGGCTACAGCTATTGCGAGCCCCATATTTCCTGCACAACAGTACACTTCACTGCATTTCACAAGCGACAGCCTCGACCGTACCTAGCAACATTCTAACGGATAATTATTCAAATTGAGTAGGCGTGGCTCTCAGCCATTCTGCGAAGTCAATAACACGAATCCTATCCTTGAGAGGTAACTTCACATTCCGAAAAGAACCTGGAAATAACGTGTTAAGTTCATAAGTGAAAGTTCCATTGTGATTCCTCAGATTTTTTGCAAAAAATTATTAATTTTTGCTAGTTTTAATGTTTTTATTACACTAAATAGCACTAGTCCAGTACCCAAGTATCCCAGTAGTTACGTAAGAAATTTTGTGAATTTTTATGTTATTTCCTTACAGCGGACGACTCCAGAATATATTTATTGCTGAAAGTTTTTCAGGCATTTCTCTTTAGAACGTTAGGAGCGTCTGTCTGACTTCTGTAGTAGTGTGGGGGGTGGAAATTGCATCTTGCAGGAGCCACAGGGTAAAGGGTACATCTCAGATTAATCCGTTGCACGGAACGACAGAACAGCAACCCCATGCTCACAACTTCACATAAATAAAGCTTCACTGTCTTTTGGTCAGAAAGTTATAGACACTCCACTACGTGCGTGCCACGGTGGACCAGTAGCAGACAGCAATGCTTAGGTGCAAGGCGCACCCTCTAGTGTTGGCACAGATGGCGTTGTCGCTGGCAGGCGGTGAGTCTTCCTCATTTACTGGGAGAGCTGTGGTCTGCCTCTCCCTCCCCCAACAAATTATCTGCTCTCCAAACAGCCGCCAGCTGCCGCCGAATTGCCTCCCCCAACACAAGCTGCCGCCCTATCTCTTAAAAGCTGTGAGCTGTTGCAGTCGGTCCGAGCGTGGTCAGTTCAAGGCCGACCGTGTGTGACACTAACTCACTCTGTCACACGTCCAAATATATTTTTCACTTTTTTAGGACTCCATACATCAGCTGGTAAAAACTGAATCTTTATAGGATCATTCTTTTGTCTGTCTGATTGTCTGTCTGACTATTGCGGTGGATAGAGCTATAAACTTGAAATTTATGTCAAACTAGATACACGCCAGTGCTTCGCTAAGGAAGTTAAAGAAGGCCTTTGCATAGCGGCGCCTTTTACGGTTCCGTATCTCAATCGGTAGAGACGGAATCCTTAATAGGATCATTTTTCCAAGAAGTTCGCCTTTCCCAGCCAAAGACGCCCTGCCACCGTTCGCGCGGCTGCCCCCGTCGGTGGTTCGAGTACTGCCTCGGGCATGGGTGTATGTGGGTTGTCCTTAGCGTAACTTAAGTTAGATTACGTAACGTGTAAGCCTAGGGACCGATGAAGAACTTGCCATGACTTTCCATTTTTTTTTTCAAGCCAAGAAGTCAAGAATACATAAAATCGATCTACTGAAGCAAACTAATTTCGTTAAGTCCTTAAGACACAAAGCAAAAACGCTAAATTCAAATATTCTAGCCAAGTAAATTCAATGTTAGTTTTTATACGTACAGATAAGATTCCGCCGCTTAGTTCTGTCACTGAAACCTGGTGATCAACGAAGGCAGGATTCGGTTAAGATTGTGGACGAGGCCGTAATCAGATACTATTGGTTCCCTTCTGCAATTACACATATTTATTTTAAAACGATTATTTCAGACTCAGCAATAAATAAAGATATCACACGTTATTAATGAAGGAATAAACAACTGTGCAATTAATAGTGCTTTCAGCCCATTACAATTTACCAAATGAGCATAAAATACAGACACAGCAAATGACGCTTTAAAAACAAGCCAATGTGATCCCAAGAAGAATTTTAAGGCAAGTAAGCACAGGCACGGCTGAAGGACTTTAACGTCAAGAACGGCAAATATAAAAAAAAATTAACAAACATACTGTAAAACAGCAATGCAATAGCAAAGGTTAATTTAACGAGACAGACAACTTATCACCAAACGGTTGAGACAAAATGATGGTAAACTTGGTAGCACAACTATTTAAACGTGCTCTAACGCCAAGAATGTCAATTTAAAAAACTAGCTGACCCGGCGAACTCTGTTCCGCCTTAAAGCCAATAAATAATCAGATTTTGGATGTTAAGTTCAATTTATTATTAGGACAAATAAAAATTAAGTATTTTAATGATTCTTTATGTTTTTTGGTGCATAGCTTCCACTCTTCAATTCAGTACCTTGTGATACACGACATTTTTTGTTTTATTATCAGGCGCAAGAACAAACAACGCATATGGTCTTCCGACCCGTGAACATGCCACATATAATTGACCATTTGAAAAATATGAATATTCCAGATTTAAACCACAAACTTTCAAGGATTGGCCTTCTGATTTGTTAATGGTCATGGCGAATGCAAGACGGATCGGAAATTGAAGTCTTTTAAACTCAAACGGCACATCGGTTGGGACCATCGGGATCCTCTGAATGAGAACTTCCTCACCCTCGAATTTTCCTTTGAGTATCGTCGCGTAAATAACATTGGTCATCAATTTACTTACCTCAAAACGTTTACCGTTGCACAGTTTTGGTTGGTTTATGTTTCGAAGCATGATTACTACGGAGCCAACTTTTAGGCGTAAATTGTGCGGTGGTATGTCAGGCACATCCTAAGAGTTTAAAAATTCAATTGGATAGTTCGTGGCTTCATCTTCATTTGTTACACAGTCAATAGATTTGAATGAATGCATTTTACCAATGATCTCATTCTGAATTATGTAGTTTAGGTCATCTACATCTTTATTCTTAGCCGCTAAAATTGCTCGCTCACTCAACCATTCATTACTTTTGTAGTTAGTAATGATGTTTGGGAATACTATGTTGATAAGTTCGTCTTTCGATGAGACAAAGTTACAGAAATTATGAGGAAATGAAATCAATCCGCTCGATTCTTCGACAGGTACTCGACCATTACCGATAGTCAGCAACTGCTCAAAGAAATCTTCAGCAGATGCATCATTAAGCAATGCAACTCTCATGTTTGTTGTCAGGTAAAGTTTCTTCACAAAGCGCCATAGATTCGATGATTTGAGGCAAGCATTTATTTCATCTGCAGCTATTGATCTTGGAACTACTGACATTGTTTGGCGGAATTCGCCAGACAGTAAAATCATTGCTCCTCCAAAACATCTCGAGTAATTGCGTAGATCTTTCAATGTTCGGTTAAGTGCCTCTAATGCACGTTTATGAGCCGTTGTGCATTCGTCCCAGATCTTGGATGCTGATAAAACGTCGGCCACTGCTGAGTTTTTTGTAATATTACATGTTGGTTATTCAATAGCTTCAAGATTTAACGGTAATTTTAATGCTGACTGAGCCGTACGGCATCTTTCTAACAATGTGTCTGCTATTCCGGAAGAACCAACTGCAACCGCAATGTTGGATCTCGCACGAACAGTGGCTAAAACTACTGACATGAGGAATGTCTTGCCAGTTCCACCAGGGGCATCCAGGAAACATAAACCACTATTTCCATCATCAATTGCCTTCATTAATGTATCATAAACTTACTTTTGTTGGGGGTTCAACAGGGGTACATTCGTTTGAACTACTAAATCTAATTTGCGTTTTGTTATTCCACGCCAGATGCGTTTCTGTTATACTACGTTTTATAGCCGTCGAACGGGATAAAAAGTATCCTATGCCCGTCTCCTGGTTCTAAGCTACCTCTCCACCAATTTTCAGCCAAATCGGTCCAACCGTTCTTCAGTTATAAACAGTGTAACTAACACGACTTTCTTTTATATAAATAGATTAAGTATTCATTACACATTTCTGAACGCACGCGTAGTATTTTTCAATCTTTTTTTAAAAAAATACACATAATAGTTTATTCATCCATTTTAAATAGTTTATGAACGCATGCATAAATGTCAATCAATACTTACAGATTTTGACAAAAAATTTGACAATTCCGAAACTAAAGAACTTTTAGGGAAAATAACGCATTTTTCAAGTATTCGTCAATTTTTCATTATTTTTAAGATGTATTCTGCTATTCGGGGCGGAGACAAATCCAACAAATCAAAAACCATGAAAATTTTTATTCGTCAATTTTTCATTATTTGTAAGATGTATTCTGCTATTCGGGGCGGAGACAAATCCAACAAACCAAAAACCATGAAAATTGGTCCAGCAGATCTCGAGTTATAAGTGTTGTAACAAACCCGACTTTGTTTTATATATATAGATTGAAAAGCATACAGTAAAACAGCAAATACAACAGCAAAGGTTAAGCTGAAAGGACAAGCATCTGATCACCAAACGGTTGAGACAAAATGATGGTAAACTTGGTAGCACAACAATTTAAACCTGCTATAACGTCAACAATGGCAATTATATAAAACAGTAAATACAATAATAAAACACAAGGGCCAGTCGCAGACGGTGCACCAGGAATAGACCTCAGAGTAGGTCCGACAAAAAAAAGAAAAGAAAAAAAATCACTTTCGCGAGCGACGAGATACGCAGCCAAGAATTGCATTCACTTCACAAGATGGTAACTCAGACTAGTGGCAGTCCAACGAATAATTGTCATAATCTTGATGAGGCTACCTGACGTCCAATGAACCAAATGCGAAGATGTAAAAATACGTCAAAGCCGGAACCGGCGGTCTGAACTCCGCCTGCAGAATACTGTGCTTAGAGCACCCGGAACTACCACCAGAGTAGAAGAATAGCCAACCAACCTACAGTGAAGAGATCTGTCAAAACTACACACCTCACACGACAGCGGCGGCAAGGCGAGGAAACGTACACTGCCGTTACATACACTTAACCCCCAGGGCAGGTAACTGCGGCGTTAGCGGCCACGGGGCAGGAAAAATGCCGCTGGTTGAGCTTAACAAATAGTAACAAACTGAACGCAATAAATAGTAATTTGAAGTCCGGGAAAAGCTAATCAAGCACTCCACTCGCTGCTCTTCGTTTCAGCAACACTACGAGCAACAACACGAGCCCAAGTCACTGGAGAATCGCAAGATCTCATAATGGTGGAGGCTTGTCTACATGAACCCAAGAGCACTCAACTGAAGGTTTGAAGGGTCCGGTTTACGACGAGGTTGTGCACCTTCGTGACCACAGCCCTTCCATCTAGCAGCCCATGCATGCCGCCAGCGGTCCCGGCGTGTTCTGGCACTGCGCGGACCTGAGTCCCCAACTGAACTTCCCCACTCACACGACCCCCCCCCCCCCCAAAAAAAAAAAAATAGGGCAACAGTTATCACATATCGATAACCGCCGCTGCTGCCACTAGCGGACAGGCAACGCTTGCGGAACCAAGTGGCGCCAGTCAACACGAGAAGAAGACAAACAACCGCAACCATGTCAATTATACTATACGTTCTGCTGGGCTCCGACAGACGACGGAAACCTACAAACAGCCCCAACGCGAGCCGCAGCCTGGCTCTGTCACTGACGTTAATTTCCGAAAACACTTCTGTCACCGAGCTGAAAAGAACTGACAGCCACATCCATTTATTCTTAGGCTTACTACGAAACTAACACAGCCATCTCTAGGTTCTCTGGTGTACTACGCTGCCACTAATAAGCTGAGTAGACTGTTAAAACTTTAAACTACGATATATTTTTTTGTGGTCCGAGTTCGATGAAATGAAGCCTGTATGTTGCCCCATGCTATGCCCAAGTGAACCTGTGAAAACCCCCGAGAAAATTCGTTCTGTAGTTTTGGAGATTAGCGTGTTCAGACAAGACGGTTTTACATATTACCACAGATATAGATACGAAGGGCTACGATCCCTTGGCAGTGAAAAAAAATTCACGCTTCTGGTTAGTGCAATCAAATGAGACAGCTGCCTATTAAGACAGATTTTTGTAAGAAAGGGGTAGAGGTATGAAGTAGAAATTTATGTCAAATAATAAGATCTACGGGCCCTTGGTGGTGTAAAAGATTTAAGCACAGCTAGTACAGACAAAAAGCACGGCAATTGGTCTCACGTTTTGATAGTCGCAAAATGATTCATCAAAACCCTTAGATAAACTATCTAGTCCTAAATACACTTGTTGTTGTCTTCAGTCCTGAGACTGGTTTGATGCAGCTCTCCATGCTGCTCTATCCTGTGCAAGCTTCTTCATCTCCCAGTACCTACTGCAACTTACATCCATCTGAATCTGCTTAGTGTATTCATCTCTTGGTGTCCCTCTACGATTTTTACCCTCCAAGCTGCCCTCCAATGCTAAATTGGTCATCCCTTGATGCCTCACAACATGTCCTACCAACCGGTCCCTTTTTCCTGTCAAGTTGTGCCACAAACTCCTCCACAATTCTATTCAATACCTCCTCATTAGTTATGTGATATACCCATCTAATCTTCAGCATTCTTCTGTAACACCACATTCCGAAAGCTTCTATTCTCTTCTTGTCCAAACTGTTTATCGTCCATGTTTCACTTCCATACATGGCTACACTCCATACAAATACTTTCAGAAACGACTTCTTAACACTTAAATCTATACTGGATGTTAACGAATTCCTCTTCTTCAGAAACGCTTTCCTTGCCATTGCCAGTCTACATTTTGTATCCTCTCTACTTCGACCATCATCAGTTATTTTGCTCCCCAAAAGTGTCTCATTTCCTAATCTAATTCCCTCAGCATCACCCGACTTAATTCGACTACATTGCATTATCCTCGTTTTGCTGTTGTTGATGTTCATCTTATATCCTCCTTTCAAGACACTGTCCATTCCATTTAACTGCTCTTCCAGGTCCTTTGCTATCTCTGACAGAATTACAATATCATCGGCGAACCTCAAAGTTTTTATTTCTTCTCAATGGATTTTAATACCTACTCCGAATTTTTCTTTTGTTTCCTTTACTGCTTGCTCAATATCTGAATAATTCCTTTTATCTCATCATACATTTCATCAATTTCTTCGTCATCTGCAGAGGTAGTCAGCGTATGTTCAGGAAAAACAGAACACCATTGACGACTTGACATAGGACGTTCATATTCCCAGAAAATGTACAGTAATATGTTATGCAGAAATGGTTAGCATTGGAGCAATGTCGGCCCAAGAGTTAAAGGTCAACATCGATATCGTGGCGGAACACCACCTGCGACTCTCGTTGTCGCCATAAACCGAAGGAATGGATCAGTGTGATCTTAGCAGACGTGCAGGATGCCTCGTAGACGTATGCGAGAACCGTACCGTTAAAATCAGTGAGTTTGAAAGGGCGCATTATTGCAAGAGGGGATGTGATGCATCCACCCGCGAAACTGCTGCTCGCATGGGACGAAGTGTTTCGGCAGTGCAGTATGTGGAATGATTTACTGAAGACCGTAGAACGCGACGAGATGGATCAGGTCACACCCCAGACCCCCCGGGAAGATCAACACTTCATCCGAATGGCGTTGCAGGACAGATCTGCATCCTCCCCGACTCTGGCGCAACAGTGGGACAATGTAACACATCGCACACTATCAGGGGTGACAGTCCGTCGCCGTTTATTACGGCACGGGCTTACATGCGCGTCGTCCACTTCACCGCCTACCCTTGACGAATGTGCAGACACATGCTAGACGTAAGTGTGGTGTGTGGAACGACGTCATCTCATTGTGTATGACGTCATATTTTCTGAAATCATCTTTTTTTTGGGGGGGGGGGTGGTCTAGGAACCTTCACAGGCGAACGGAAAACAAGTCTCGAAAGTTGCATCCCTGTCGGATGAATGTAGCGGTCGTGCGGCACCAGACTGAAGCACCTGTAACAGCTCGGCCACACCGGCCGGCCTACACAAAGACAGAAAAAGAGCAGTTGGTACTAGATGAAGAACACAGAGTAATGATATAACGTGAAGAGTCAATTTCTTGAAACAGCAATGAGCTGGTCATGTCGCTTGAAGAATTCGTGGCAGGTGCTGAAAACAAATACTGGATTCGAGCCCAATTTACCAAACATAAGCCGGAGGAAGACCACCATGGAGACGGGATAGAAACTGAAGAAAGGCAGCTGAATTCAGTCAGGGAAAGGGGAAAGGTTGCCTGTTCACGGGCATTTAAGGGGCGCTATGAGCTCGCCAGTCGGTCAGTCTGGGTCAGTCTCTCGTCCTCTGCTTGATAGTCTGTCTCTCGTCCGCATTTGTTTTGCAGTTCTGTCTGTCGTTCGAAGTGCTAGTATGTCTGTTGTTCGGATCTACCTTTAATGCCGGAAAGATAAGAGTCTTTCCACTCCGCCAGTAAGAGAACTCAGCGAGTGGTCGTCCGGTCGGGGCTTAGTTCCTGCATATGAGTCTGTGTGTTAGGCCGCCAGTCTGCTCGAGTTTGCTCAGGCAATGGTCATTGGCGGTTGCATCGATCGGTTGGACGGTCGCGCACTGAGACACCAGATGACTTGTCCGTCTTGAGTGTAGGCGCATGTGAGGTCGCCACGTGAGTCCAGTGGGCCGCGCCGTATAGCGAGGGGTGGTGGCTTCGCGGTCGACACGAGAGCAACAGGAGTCAACCCACGAAATCGGTCTGGCCGGTGCGAGCTGCGACGCCGTGAGACGGGAAATCGGCGCGCCTTCCTGCGTCCGTTGAAGCGGCTGGCAGCGGACGGTTCGGGAGAGTGATTCCGGGGGTGCTGCGCCAGGTCTTCTCCAGAAATCGCAGTTTATTAGAAGTTAAGTGATTGGTGATACCTTGTTTGATTTGCTCTTGTTAAATTCTACTTGTTTTCTTGGTGAGGTCACCAGCTGTTTTGCTTTGGGGTCGTCCCACCATTCTTCTCAGTTTGCCCACCCGCTGGAAGGTGGTTGTTTATAAATTGGATGGTCCGTTTTTCCCTTGTGGAGTAGGGGCGGGTTAGAGCAACCTGCGGTTCGGGATGTTCGGTAATCTCCCGATCAATCTACCGTACGTTAGTAGCTGCCTCTGTCATGTTTGTCGGATTTGGTGAGTTAACGAATTTATTGCTTGGAGTGTAACTGCCTAATACCTGAAATATGTTTTGATCTTTGGAAACTTTGATATTATTGCCTATGGTATCTGTGTACTGTAGAGCATCTTAACTATTGTCTGGCCAACCTTGTAGAATTTTACATAAGATTGCATTTCATGGGCTGTTATTTAAATTATCATTTTAGTATATAAAGTTGCCACCCTTTCACTGTAAGACTTTTCTTAGAAGATAAAATCAAGTTGCACCTTCGGTGGAAAGGTTCATTTTTTTTATTTATTAGTGTTTTGTACCATTTCCATCCCTCCTACGGGGGGGGGGGGGGGCGTGGATTGTGTACATTGTTAAAAACCCTTAGTTTAAAGTGATCTGGTGTGTTGCAGATTTGCACCAGTATAGTCTTTCAGAGGCTGTTGTGAGCGGTCGTAACTACAGCCGTGTCAAAAGGGAGCGGCAAGGTTCTCTGACCGAAAGCTCATACAGTCAAAACTTGTGTCTTTTTGCCTCTGAATAAATTGTAACTTTGATATTTAGGGTGCTTTCTGATTATAATTTTGAATGTTTCTTTTAAAAAATGCTTTTAGGTACTACTAAGGCGAATAAAATTCCCATTTGTTAAAAGGAATTTGGTTATGATTTCATCAGTTACTCCCTGGAAACTACTTTCATGCTTACGTAGTGTGATTAAATGTGTTAATGTTCCTGATGGATTGGCTTGGATTGGATTGGATTGGTTGGGGGAAGAGACCAAACAGCGAGGTCATCGGTCTCATCGGATTAGGGAAGGAAGTCAGCCGTGCCCTTTCAAAGGAACCATCCCGGCATTTGCCTGGAGCGATTTAGGGAAATCACGGAAAACCTCAATCAGGATGGCCGGGCGCGGGATTGAACCGTCGTCCTGCCGAATGCGAGTCCAGTGTGCTAACCACTGCGCCACCTCGCTCGGTAATGTTCTTGATGAATCGCTAGTAAATAAAATAAATTCTTAAGAATATTCATTGAAAATAAATCACGGTTCATCTTGCTAATCTGCTTTCTATTTCCTCTCCTTACTTTATCCGTCTTGCGTTATTTTTCTTGTAAAGTAGTGAAACGGTACAGTAGTTTCCGCTCCACAAACAGCAGGTTTCGCTGCTCGCTCGCACCGGGAAATACAAACGGAGGCGGCTCTGCCGCCAATTTTATTGCACGACGCGGCCGGCAGCGGGTGCAATAGAACCCATGTGGACGGGTGGAGAGGAATGTGTCAAGCTTCATAATACGTATTTATATGTGATGTGTATTACGTATACCTTGTACGTGAATGTGAATCTGCACATGAACTTTCCTAATCCTCCTAACACCTTTCCATAAAGCATGGCCAAATCTTAATAAGGAAGTAGTTCTGTAGTATAGTAGTGCCAACCTTACTCCTGGGTAGGGGATCAGAGAGACAGCACAGGCATGGCAAAGTCAAAGACGTTCCAGTGTCACAAGATTTGGGTTGGCCAGGTTGGTCACCGCCAACTGCTTCGACCACCCCCTCCACCGGGGCCCAGGAAGACCTCCGGGTGCCCGCCATATACTGAGAGTGTTACAGAAGCACTCCAAAGCTGTTTCACAGAGGAAGACCGCACTGCAGTTCCTTCTCTAAATCCTCGCACAAACGTAAAAATGGCTGACATCGAAATAAGTGTCCGAGGAATAGAAAAGCAACTGGAATCACTCAACAGAGGAAAGTCCACTGGACCTGACGGGATACCAATTCGATTCTACACAGAGTACACGAAAGAACTTGCCCCCCTTCTAACAGCCATGTACAGCAAGTCTCTAGAGGCACGGAAGGTTCCAAATGATTGGAAAAGAGCACAGGTAGTCCCAGTCTTCAAGAAGGGTCGTCGAGCAGATGCGCAAAAGTATAGACCTATATCTCTGACGTCGTTCTGTTGCAGAATTTTAGAACATGTTTTTTGCTCGAGTATCATGTCGTTTATGGAAACCCAGAATCTACTCTGTAGGAATCAACATGGATTCCGGAAACAGCGATCGTGTGAGACCCAACTGGCTTTATTTGTTCATGAGACCCAGGAAATATTAGATACAGGCTCCCAGGTAGATGCTATTTTCCTTGACTTCCGGAAGGTGTTCGATACAGTTCCGCACTGTCGCCTGATAAAGTAAGAGCCTACGGAATATCAGACCAGCTGTGTGGCTTGATTGAAGAGTTTTTAGCAAATAGAACACAGCATGTTGCTATCAATGGAGAGACGTCTACAGACGTCAAAGTAACCTCTGGCGTGCTACAGAGGAGTGTTATTGGACCATTGCTTTTCACAATATATATAAATGACCTAGTAGATAGTGTCGGAAGTTCCATGCGGCTTTTCGCGGATGATGCTGTAGTACACAGAGAAGTTGCAGCATTAGAAAATTGTAGCGAAATGCCGGAAGATCTGCAGCGGATAGGCACATGGTGCAGGGAGTGGCAACTGACCCTTTAGACAAATGTAATGTATTGCGAATACATAGAAAGAAGGATCCTTTATCGTATGATTATATGATAGCGGAACAAACACTGGTAGCAGTTACTTCTGTAAAATATCTGGGAGTATGCGTGCGGAACGATTTGAAGTGGAATGATCATATAAAATTAATTGTTGGTAATGCGGGTACCAGGTTGAGATTCATTGGGAGAGTCCTTAGAAAATGTAGTCCATCAACGAACGAGGTGGCTTACAAAACACTCGTTCGACCTATACTTGAGTATTGCTCATCAGTGTGGGATCCGTACCAGATCGGTTTGACGGAGGAGATAGAGAAGATCAAAGAAGAGCGGCGCGTTTCGTCACAGGGTTATTTGGTAACCGTGATAGCGTTACGGAGATGTTTAGCAAACTCAAGTGGCAGACTCTGCAAGAGAGGCGCTCTGCATCGCGGTGTAGCTTGCTCGCCAGGTTTCGAGAGGGTGCTTTTCTGGATGAGGTATCGAATATATTGCTTCCCCCTACTTATACCTCCCGAGGAGATCACGAATGTAAAATTGGAGAGATTCGAGCGCGCACGGAGGCTTTCAGACAGTCGTTCTTCCCGCGAACCATACGCGACTGGAACAGAAAAGGGAGGTAATGACAGTGACACGTAAAGTGCCCTCCGCCACACACCGTTGGGTGGCTTGCGGAGTATAAATGTAGATGTACAAGACGGGTAAGTGAGCAGACGTGTCATCAGTGCGTCTGTCTGTATGTTCACGCGTGGAAGAGATGTATTTGAATATTTGCACTAATTTTATTTGCAGCTTCGGATTGTATAATGAAATGAATGTTCCGTTTAATTTCGGAAATTTGACCCCCTGCGTTAATGTGTCTGGTCCTCAGTTTGCCCGTTATCCTCCTCACATAGTGGATGTCCTATGTAAAATATTGGGAGACTTTGGTGGTATACATTGGGCCAACGCAATTCCGTCTTGCCTGTAGAAATGTGCGTACGGATTAGTAAGTAATACACCCGAGCTGTAAGTTGTAAAATCGTAATATCTGTAAACTGGAACAATTGCTGCAATCGCTGTAAAGTCGTGTGATAATGTTTAAAATAAATGGGTAATCAATTGTCTTCAATCTTTAACATACCTTAAAAAAATCACATAGGAGTCAAGGTAAAAGAATTCATTTAAAAATAGAAGATATAGAATGCAGGGACCCACACATCAGCGTGTGAGCCCTCCAGCCTCTTGCCTAGTATCGTACAGAAAGGGCACGCTCTCTAGGTAGCGCTCTCAAGCTCCTCTCCCCAGTTATCCGTTGCGCAATTTTCATTCAGGGCTTGACGGCATGAACTTTCATCTGGCGTTCCTAGGCAAGGAGGTTTGACGGTGATCTTTCAGTAGTACAGTTCCTTAATTTTGACTGAGTTTAGCGCTCGAAAGCTGGGACTTTACTTGGTTCCGACTCTGCGTGCGGTATTTAATTTTAATATCCGCCGTGAATGTGTCACGGCGACGCGGTGAAAAGAGAGAAAGAAATGAAATTAACCGCAAGCAGAGCCCAGCTATGGGCTTCCCTGCCACCGCTTTAACGACCCTTTGTCGGCGCGGTCGCGCGTGCAGCTGACGTGTAATTATATTATACACCTGTGTAACGAACGCAAACCTCTTTATATGAATGTTGTGCAGGTCTGCTCGAAAAACGTAATACCACTTGACGCATAGCCGAGGTCGCTAATGAACGCTTGTGCCACAGCTTTCCTTTCAGGAGAACGTGATTCGAATCCGGGTGGCGCAAAAAGTCTTCATGCCCAGCACGAAAGCCACCTATGAAGCTCTTACAAAGACGATGAAAGAAACTTCTTTTGGTGCCATTTCTTTCTAACGTTTCGCTGAATACATGAAATATATTCGTATTCGCGAATATGAACAACAATCAGCTGTAAAAGGGACTACGGACATGTATTTATTTATTTATTTCATTAACAGTACAGAGTACCCCACCACCTTGAAATGTAAGGTGGGTAGGATGCTTCTGAATCTAATAGCAAAGACTACTCACTGTTACAGTCTTATTGTTATACAGTTGTTAATGCTTTTTTTAAAAAAAATAACATAAAGAACATAATATATAAAAATTTCTTTGAGGTTACAGCGAATTGAATGCTTAACAATTGTTAAAATGGTTCCATATAATTTGTTACTACATAGTTGATGAGAATGTATTATATACAATGCAAATGTCAAAGAAAAACAAAAAAAATGTAACACAATGAGCGTGTGTGTGCGTGCGTGCGTGTGTGTGTGTGTGTGTGTGTGTGTGTGTGTGTGTGTGTGTAATCTTATGGGACTTAACTGCTAAGGTCATCAGTCCCGAAGCTTACACACTACTTAACCTAAATTATCCTAAGGACAAACACACACACACACCCCCGTGCCCGAGGGAGGACTCGAACCTCCGCCGGGACCAGCCGCACAGTCCATGACCGCAGCGCCTTAGGCCGCTCGGCTAATCCCGCGCGGCTCACAATGAGCGTGGTTAAGAATAATTTGTAATATATAGAGGGAAGTGATATGCTGTGTTTGGATGAGTAATACAGTCTAAGTAGCATGTTGGTTAGCAATGGCCTATTTCTATCTATTTCAGATGAGAAGGTCTCGGTACAACCTCGAGCTATTCTCATCTGAAATGGTTTGCGCTAATGTATGTTTACACAGATTATACAGATTAAATGCTCATTGAGAACTTCATACATGAATTTTAGCTTCACATGAAAAATACACTTATGTTTGTAACTTGTTAGTTGAAACAGAATATAGTTCATTGCTACTTGAATGCATTATTCCTTAAATAACTTAATATATTTCTGATATATGAAGTTAATTGATTATAGCTTTGAACAGAGAAGATAATATACATCTGTCTGCACACAATAAGACGAGCAATACATTACTGCTTGTGTGTAGTATACTTTAAACACCATGCAGGGTGCCATTGGGGAGGAGCCGCCTCGGAATAAAAGTTCTTCGAGCCTTCTCCTCCCAAGTGACATTACCTTATTACTAGTCTTAGTATGTGGTGCCGGTGTTTATTTGTTTTATGATTGTTGTGTTGTTTGTGACTGTGTTGTGACATGCAGTGTCATACATTGTTGGTTTTGGTTGGTTGGATGGTTTGGGGAAGGAGACCAGTCATCGCGGTCATCGGTCTCATCGGATTAGGGAAGGATTGGAAAGGAAGTCGGCCGTGCCCTTTCAGAGGAACCATCCCGGTATTTGCCTAGAGTGATTTAGGGAAATCACGGAAAACCTAAATCAGGATAGCCGAACGCGGGATTGAATCGTCGTCCTCCCGAATGCGAGTCCAGTGTCTAACCACTGCGCCACCTCGCTCGGTGTTGGTTTTGGTCCCTTACGTGTTCATCCCTCCTGAGTCATGTTCACTTGCTGCTCCTTCCTCGGTTTCGGAATCCGTGGTCGTGTTTGTGTCCTCCTATGTGGTTTGTTGTGTTTTTTTTTTTTTTTTTTGCTTGTCTACGCCTCCTTCCATATGGGTTTTGGCGCTCGTATTCTTCGTGCAGAGTGTTCGATAGAATATCGGCTACTCTATTTATTGTGTTCCAGTCATCTGGATTACGTATTATTGTGGCAATGTCATTGTCGTTCTGTATAGGTGTCACTTGTGCTAGCGTGTTGCACATCAATGTGACATGTTCTGGTGTCGCTGTTTCTCCGCATACGCATACTTCGTCGTTAGTTAGTCCCATACGTTTTAAATGTGGCGGATACGGCCCGTGGTCTGCCAGGGAATGGACCAAACCCCGGCTTGGGTCGAGATGTTCCAGATGTAGTCTTTCGTGTACATCAGGAATGAAAGAGTGTACTCGGCGACCCGTGTCGGATGCGTCCCACTCTCTCTGACATGTCTGAATCCACCATTGTTTCATTTGTGTTTTGTTCATAATGTTGGTTCCTGTAATTTCGGTGACTTTATCGAGCCCGTCCCTCTTAAGCCAGTAAAATGCAGCTTTGTAACATATTGTTATGTCTATAGGACAGGTCCCCATCAGAACGCAAAGCGCCTCTACTGAGGTGGTGTTGAAGGCTCCGGTCATTCTCAGGAGAACACTACGTTGACCCCGTCTTGCAATTGTCTTGTTAGTCTGTATGTTCAGTCTGTGAGCCCAAGCACTTGCGGCGAAGCATGCGATGGATTCAAATATCGCAATGTGGTAGGTCCTTATCGTCGTAATAGGTAATTTGTACTGAGCTGTGTCTAGTCTTGCTAGTTTGTGCATAATTTTCGAAGCCGTGTCAATTTTATATGATGGTTGAAAGTATGTTTTTCGTCTAGATGCAGTCCGATATATCGCGTGGCTTGCTTCCTCTGTATGCTTGTACTGTCTAATTTTAGAATTGGACTCCTCTGTAGTGTCCCTCTGAGCAATAAACATACGGTTTTGTTGGGAGCTGTTTTTAATTTATTTTCTTTGGACCAACTGTTAATTCTCTGAAGCAGTCGCGTGCCTTTTGTCTCCAGTGTTGCTCTCGAATTGGCTGTCACCACTACGAGCAGGTCATCTCCGTAAGCCACCACACCTCTTACCCTGTCGTCACGGTCCAGGGTGTTCAGCAAGGGCTCGATTGCGATATCACAGAATATTGGTCCGCAGATAGAGCCCTGTGGACATCCCTTTGTTCTCTTGACAGCCTTCCGTGTTCCAGCCCTCCACTCCGCCACTCTGCCTCTGCAGTAGTCGTGGAGGCTATTGTAGAGCGGAGCTGATAGCCTCATTTCCCTTAACCTGGCGAAGAGGGACGGCCACCACAAGTTGTCGAAAGACCCGGCTTTGTCGATTAGAATGGCGGGCACGTATCTGTCGCTGATGCTATTTGTAACTGTCAGTGCTTGGTTGACGGCGTCTTATATTGATCTACCATCCCCGAAGCCGAACGGGCAAAGAAAATTTGTGCCAGACCGGATCTCGAACCTGGATCTTCAGCTTTTCGCTTTAACCGCTTCGGCTATCCGTGCACAACTCGCGGCCAGACCCCAAACATGCATATATCGTGGTTACTGCGTCGCAACCTTTACTCTTACCTACTATTACGAGAGGTGTCCGTAAAATAAGGTTCCCAATATTTTCACATTGCAAAACACGTTTATTTCATGAATGCGTACATTTTTCGAAAGTTCAGACCTCAACCTGTTTTTCTACATATTCGCCATGCGGTGTAGTAGCTTTTGAGTGCCAGAGTCAAAAAAATCTGCCACATAGCGGAGCAGATACCTGAGAACCGCTTCTTCCAGCTCTTCTCTGTCCCCGAAATGCGTTCCACCCAGGTGTTCTTGGCACCCACCTAGCGCAAACCTTAAGCCGTCGGCACACGGACCGTGCATCCGAACGTTGAGCGTTGAGCGTGCCGAGTTTCTGACGTCATAGCGTGGAATAGCACGTTCGGGAGTCTTTCCGAACGTGCAGAGCAATATCTGGCATGTCAGATATTCTGAGCGTGCGTCTGAGCGTTGACCAATGAGATGGCAAAACGCCACCTACGTCACACGCAGGCCGTCTCCCTTCAGTACAGAGTCGTGAGGCGCCATATTGGCATTCATTTCAAGCCTATATGTATATATGCGATTTCTGAGCACCAGAAAATTGAGAATCACTAAAAAAATCCCGTTGTTAATTGTGTGATTCGTTCCAATAAAATAATGAGAAACATCATATTCGTGGCAAAAAAATCATTGTAACTTGCGTATTATGAGAGTAGGCTATTTGAAGCCAGCGACACACTGAAGATCTACCCAAAATGCATTGATCTTGGTACAATTTGTTATAATTAAACTTCAATTAGTAACATATCTGCGATTAAGGTTTTCTAAGAGGTAAGATACTACGATTAGACGCCTGGAGTATGTTATTGGTGTAGCGTAGTGACTAGCGTCACTGCCCCTGTAGAATATTTTGATGGGGCGGTGGTTCGTGACTTGCCACTTCCAAATTTTTTCCTAACATTTACGTTTTTATTGGGTTCTGATACTTTATCATTAGTTTAATATAAGTATATACTATAATATTTGATTTTATGTAAATATAAGTTCACCGTTTTTTTGAGGGGTGACGTTGTTCGATTGGCTTAATCTACAGGACAGCTTGCGCTATTTGTATAAAGATATTTTGCTCCTTTTTCTTGTTGCAAAGATTCTGCTACTGGGTAGGAACACTGAACAAGTAAGACTGACCTTGGTGTTTTACTAAAATGTGGGAATGATGAAATAATGTTTCTCTTATGTGGAGAAGTATTCCAAATTTGTACGGCACTGTTTGTAACGGAACTTTTATAAACCTGTGTCCTTATTGATTGGACATGGTACGTTCCTTTTCGTGGGCGATGGAGGAAATGTGCGTTTTAATAGAGCTAACGTGGGAATTTTACGCGCTCCCGTTGAGTAAACAGTGTGATTTACGAACTACAAACATCCCACGACTGCCGCTGGAGTGCGTTGCGATCGCGTATACCACGTTGGGGCCCACGTACCGTATGCACAAGTCGCACCGTTCCTGAGCGTTCAGCAGCACGCTGAACTTGGCACGCTCAACGTTAACGTTGGACAGCACGGTCCGTGTGCCGACGGCTTTAGCATACCCTAGATGCGCCTTCAAACTCTTGTCAATAGAGGTTTTGTTGACATCAGGGATCATTTCGGAGAGCTCACGAACCGTCACTCTTCGAGGAAGAGATGGCAGTAACTTGGGGGCTAAGGCCGGGCTGTAGGGTGAGTGTTTGACAGTACCCCATCCAAATTTTGCGATGAGTTCGTTGGTGGCTTTAACTGTGTGCCGTCGCGCGCTATCCTGATGCAAACGCACCCCCTCGGACAGCATAACCCTGCTCTTGTTTTAAATTTCACTGGGCAATTTTTTCAGTGTCTCGCAGTACCGGACAGCGTTGATTGTTGTACCGGTGGGCAGGAACTCGCACAACGATACCGCCTTCCTGTCCCGAAACATTGTTGCCACCACTTTGCCGACACTTTGCGTTCGTTTGAATTTTCGCGATCTCGACGCCTCTGGATGCTTCCATTGTTTGGACTGTTCTTTTGTTTCGAGTGTGCGGCAGTGCACCCAAGTCTCGTCTTCAGTGACTATGGAGTCGAGGTATTCCTCGCGATGAGTTCCGTGATGCAAAGAAGTTCTGGGGCCGCTTCAACGCGCTGACGTTTATGGTCTTCGGTCAACTTTCTTGGCAACCACCTCGTACAAACCTTAACATACCCTAGATCCATCTATCTGTCTATATCCGAATCCAGCTCCAGCTACTGCCGGGTCTGGGTGCTGACGAGTCCTCTCCATTTGGCTCGGTCCTCCCACCACTTTTCTTCCTTCACTTGCTGCCAGGTCACAACTCTCCTTTCTACAGATATTCTCACTCCCATGTTCCACCGTGTTCTTGGGCGCCCTCTAAGTCTTTTCCCATTCATCTTTAGTTCTTCTATAATTTTGGAGAGTCTCTGCCGATGCATCCTTTGAACATGCCCATACCATCTTAATCTCTTTTTTTTCAATTTCTTCTCTCATACTTTCTTCTTTAAGGTCCTTTCTAATCTCTACATTCCTTACTCTGTCCATTCTTGTTTTTCCCTTAACTGCTCTGAGAAATTTCATTTCCCCTGCTTGCAGTCTGCTCCAGTCCCTTTCTGTCATTGTCCATGTTTCTCCACCATAGGTGACAATAGGGAAGTAATAATTCTTATACATAAGGAGTTCTGCTTTTTCTGAAACTTCCTTATTCTAAATCAGGTGTTTTATTGTTTGGTAGAAATTGCCTCCCTTCTGTAACCTCCTATTAATTTCGTTAGTTATTATATCCCGTCGGGTATAACACAGAACCCATGCCCAGGGTTACAGGTGAATACCTTAATGGCAGCGACGGCGGAGAAGGAAGACTTCAGAACGACGTAGCTGGCAGATAAGGCAACACTCCTTTTGAGGATTAAATGAAAAGGGAACCACTGCCTTGTGGTGGAGGAGAAACTCCAAAGGCTGCGGGAGACAACCCCAACAGAAAGGCCTTTCTTGCGTTAGGCCTAGCAAGCCAGTAGGAAAGTCTTCATAGATTGCTTTCAAAACACAGACGAGCCTCGGAAGAATACCCTAGATGCTCCGTCAAAATCTTGTCAATAGAGGTTTTATTGACATCATCAGGGATAATTTCGGAGAGCTCACGAACCATCACTCATCGATCTGAGAGCACCGCTTGTAACAACAACGACTCTGTAATATTGTACATGTAAGTAATTCTTCCCATCCAATTTTTCGATTAACTTGTGTAATTGATGTCCTGATTTCAATTTTTTTTTTGTTTCATGCCATTGTATTAAGAAAACTGTAAACAAGTTTCAATGTGAATAGTAATGTTTATGTCAAATGTCAAGTAATATTGTAATAGAATTGAAATGTAACAAATGTTGAAACTGTTGTAAGATGTTTAAAATTGTAACTGTGCGTCTGGTCCATACGTAGGCAATGTGTTAGGATAAGTAGAATGCAAAACCTCGGGTGAATACCCAGTCTGTCAGGGAGCGGTAAAAGGTGGATGGCAGGCGAGCGCGGGAAAATGCACGCGGGCACTGCACGGCGCAACGGGCTCAGTGGTTGTTGGAGTTTGGCACTGGTTTGGGCAACACCTTCTGGAGCGAGGGGGCTCTCCTGGAAGACGTAGCTTCACTGAGCCTCGGGTATGCCGTTCCCCAGACAGCAAAATTCCATAGGCACTAAATGGGAAAGTATTGTGACGCTCGGAAGAATTAAAGTGCCGATACATCAAGAGCCATAGCTGTGGTTGTATGTGTGCTCTGTGCCTCGCCATCTCGCCGCCCGCCAACCGCCGCATCGATACTAGCAGGTTGAAACTTTTAGTACTGTATTCGTGTGGATCAGAGAGTGAACTGTGTTTGTTTGGGTGCAATAATAACCTAAATTTTACCAGAACTTTTGCATCATTTAATTATCACCACAACTAACCTACACAGGGTCCTTTCCAAATGTTGTACAATCCGAGTGTCCCGAAATGAAAATTAAAATTTGTGTTAATAACAATTATTTGCAGAACTAGCTATGTTAGAATGCTGTTAAAAGAAATGTTTTGTTAATGAACCAGTAAATGAATACCGAAGGTCTGACGAAGTTGAAAGATAACTTTAGTATTGATATAGTAATGAAGTTTATTATTTCGAGACAGATTTAAAGGCATTTAAATGAGCAGTAAATAAGATGAAAAGAGTAGTAACTTATATACTGGAAATCTTGAACGCATAATTAATTCAGTAATCATTTTTTTTCAAATACAGCAATCATAACAGTTTCAGGATCACTCCCTCATTCATTTGAATTCTGAAGTGTTCTAAATTGGTTTGACCAGCAAGCGTTAATGTCAATATAAAAGTCAAAATTTATCAGTGTTTTATCTTTATCAAAATTGACATTTTGTGTGTGGCACGAAAGTGCAATTTCTAGGGTAACCTATGTCCGATTTTAATCAGATTAATAGACAGTATAAAGTTTTGTAGTATACATTATAGTGTAGTGTTATGTATTCATGGTTTTCCATATCAGTACAGAACGTGAAACTATCAGTTCAATAGATTTTCTGGTTCTAAAATTCTACTATGTTATGTAGTGTTACAACTTGTTGTTTTGCATGAATACACTCCTGGAAATTGAAATAAGAACACCGTGAATTCATTGTCCCAGGAAGAGGAAACTTTATTGACATTCCTGGGGTCAGATACATCACATGATCACACTGACAGAACCACAGGCACATAGACACAGGCAACAGAGCATGCACAATGTCGGCACTAGTACAGTGTATATCCACCTTTCGCAGCAATGCGGGCTGCTATTCTCCCATGGAGATGATCGTAGAGATGCTGGATGCAGTCCTGTGGAACGGCTTGCCATGCCATTTCCACCTGGCGCCTCAGTTGGACCAGCGTTCGTGCTGGACGTGCAGACCGCGTGAGACGACGCTTCATCCAGTCCCAAACATGCTCAATGGGGGACAGATCCGGAGATCTTGCTGGCCAGGGTAGTTGACTTACACCTTCTAGAGCACGTTGGGGGGCACGGGATACATGCGGACGTGCATTGTCCTGTTGGAACAGCAAGTTCCCTTGCCGGTCTAGGAATGGTAGAACGATGGATTCGATGACGGTTTGGATGTACCGTGCACTATTCAGTGTCCCCTCGACGATCACCAGTGGTGTACGGCCAGTGTAGGAGATCGCTCCCCACACCATGATGCCAGGTGTTGGCCCTGTGTGCCTCGGTCGTATGCAGTCCTCATTGTGGCGCTCACCTGCACGGCGCCAAACACGCATACGACCATCATTGGCACCAAGGCAGAAGGGACTCTCATCGCTGAAGACGACACGTCTCCATTCGTCGCTCCATTCACGCCTGTCGCGACACCACTGGAGGCGGGCTGCACGATGTTGGGGCGTGAGCGGAAGACGGCCTAACGATGTGCGGGACCGTAGCCCAGCTTCATGGAGACGGTTGCGAATGGTCCTCGCCGATACCCCAGGAGCAACAGTGTCCCTAATTTGCTGGGAAGTGGCGGTGCGGTCCCCTACGGCACTGCGTAGGATCCTACGGTCTTGGCGTGCGTCCGTGCGTCGCTGCGGTCCGGTCCCAGGTCGACGGGCACGTGCACCTTCCACCGACCACTGGCGACAACATCGATGTACTGTGGAGACCTCACGCCCCACGTGTTGAGCAATTCGGCGGTACGTCCACCCGGCCTCCCGCATGCCCACTATACGCCCTCGCTCAAAGTCCGTCAACTGCACATACGGTTCACGTCCACGCTGTCGCGGCATGCTACCAGTGTTAAAGACTGCGATGGAGCTCCGTATGAAATAACAGTGATCCGGCAAGTATGTTCGAATTGCAATTACACGTCAGGATGGACCAAAAGCAACTCAGAAGATGCTACCAACGTAACAATAATACGGTCGCCAGCCTAATTAGGCATTAACTGAGTTTCTTCCCTGTACAAGTTGGTATATACACTCCTGGAAATGGAAATAAGAACACATTGACACCGGTGTGTCAGACCCACCATACTTGCTCCGGACACTGCGAGAGGGCTGTACAAGCAATGATCACACGCACGGCACAGCGGACACACCAGCAACCACGGTGTTGGCCGTCGAATGGCGCTAGCTGCACAGCATTTGTGCACCGCCGCCGTCAGTGTCAGCCAGTTTGCCGTGGCATACGGAGCTCCATCGCAGTCTTTAACACTGGTAGCATGCCGCGACAGCGTGGACGTGAACCGTATGTGCAGTTGACGGACTTTGAGCGAGGGCGTATAGTGGGCATGCGGGAGGCCGGGTGGACGTACCGCCGAATTGCTCAACACATGGGGCGTGAGGTCTCCACAGTACATCGATGTTGTCGCCAGTGGTCGGCGGAAGGTGCACGTGCCCGTCGACCTGGGACCGGACCGCAGCGACGCACGGATGCACGCCAAGACCGTAGGATCCTACGCAGTGCCGTAGGGGACCGCACCGCCACTTCCCAGCAAATTAGGGACACTGTTGCTCCTGGGGTATCGGCGAGGACCATTCGCAACCGTCTCCATGAAGCTGGGCTACGGTCCCGCACACCGTTAGGCCGTCTTCCGCTCACGCCCCAACATCGTGCAGCCCGCCTCCAGTTGTGTCGCGACAGGCGTGAATGGAGGGACGAATGGAGACGTGTCGTCTTCAGCGATGAGAGTCCCTTCTGCCTTGGTGCCAATGATGGTCGTATGCGTGTTTGGCGCCGTGCAGGTGAGCGCCACAATGAGGACTGCATACGACCGAGGCACACAGGGCCAACACCCGGCATCATGGTGTGGGGAGCGATCTCCTACACTGGCCGTACACCACTGGTGATCGTCGAGGGGACACTGAATAGTGCACGGTACATCCAAACCGTCATCGAACCCATCGTTCTACCATTCCTAGACCGGCAAGGGAACTTGCTGTTCCAACAGGACAATGCACGTCCGCATGTATGCCGTGCCCCCTAACGTGCTCTAGAAGGTGTAAGTCAACTACCCTGGCCAGCAAGATATCCGGATCTGTCCCCCATTGAGCATGTTTGGGACTGGATGAAGCGTCGTCTCACGCGGTCTGCACGTCCAGCACGAACGCTGGTCCAACTGAGGCGCCAGGTGGAAATGGCATGGCAAGCCGTTCCACAGGACTACATCCAGCATCTCTACGATCGTCTCCACGGGAGAATAGCAGCCTGCATTGCTGCGAAAGGTGAATATACACTGTACTAGTGCCGACATTGTGCATGCTCTGTTGCCTGTGTCTATGTGCCTGTGGTTCTGTCAGTGTGATCATGTGATGTATCTGACCCCAGGAATGTGTCAATAAAGTTTCCCCTTCCTGGGACAATGAATTCACGGTGTTCTTATTTCAATTTCCAGGAGTGTATCTTCAACTCTGTTTCCGATATACTCTTCCCCTTTTCTCTGTAAGTGTCCGTAACACCTCAGTCGGCTCTCGTTTTTTTTTTTTCCCCATGGGTCCCACTTTCACAGCTCCTCTAACAAATTCATTTCTAATCCTGTCCTTCCTTGTTACCGCACACATTCATCTCAGCATCCTCATTTCCGCCACTTCCATCTTCCTTTCCTGGTCTACTGTGATTGGCCATGTCTCTGACCCGTATATCATAGCAGGCCTTACCACCGACTTGTACACTTTCCCTTTCAACCCAATGCTCACTTTCTTGTCACACAACACTCCACTCATTTTCCTCCAGTTGTTCCAACCGCAATTTATTCTGTGTTGTATCTCGCTTTCCAGTCCTCCCTCTATGTCCGACCCCAGGTATTTAAATTTTCATCGATTTCATCTCATCATCCTGGATCTTGCAAGACCTCATCTGCACATCCTTCAGTGCACATTTATACTCGAATGATTCGTGTGTAAAGGTTTCCGACGTGATTACGGCCGCACGAGGAGATTAACAGGCTCTGAACGCGGAGTGGTAGTTCGAGTTGGGTGCATGGGACATCCCATTTCATAAATCGCTAGCCAATTCCAATTTACAAGCTCGACAGCGTCAAGAGTGTGCCGAGAACACCAAATTTCACCCATTATCTCTCATTACGGACCACGAAATGGTGGACGGCCTTCACTCAAAGACCGAGAGCAGCGGCGTTTGCGTAGAGTTGTTAGTGCTAACAGACAAGCAACACTGCATGAAACAACGTATCTGTTGGACGCTGGACGACTGGAAAAAACCGCGGCCTCGTCAGACGACTCCCGATTTCAGTTGGCAAGAGCTGATAGCAGGGTTCCAGAGTGGCATAGAACCCACAAAGCCATGTGCCAAAGTAGACAAGAAGGCACTGTGCGAACTGGTAGTGGCTCCGTAACGGTCTGAACCGTGTGCATAAAGAATGCACTGGGTCCTTGTTATATTCAGCTACTTGGAGACCATTTGCAGTCATACAAGGACGGAATTTTTATGAATGACAAAGCGCCATGTCACCGGGCCACAATTGTTCGCACATAGTTTGAATAGCATTCTGGACAACTCGAGCGAATGATTTGGCCACCCAGGTCGCCCAACATGAATCCCATCGAACGTTTATAGTATATAATCGAGAGGTCAGTTCGTGCACAAAAACCAGCACCGGCAACTCTTTAGCAATTATGGACGGGTATAGAGGAGGCATGGCTCAATATTTCTGCAGGGAACTTCCTACGACTGTTGTCTCTATGCCACGTCTAGTTGCTGCACTACACCGGACAGGAGGGGTCGGACACCAATTAGAAAGTAATTAGAATTATATATTAATACCTTCAGCTACTGACGGGCGTTTATATATATATATATATATATATATATATATATATATATATATATATATATATATAAAATCAACGGGGACAGGTGGAAAAAATGTGTGCCCCGACCGGGACTCGAGCCCGGGATCCCGTGTTGATATGGCAGACGCTCTGTCCATCTGAGCCACTGAGGGCACAGAGGATAGTGCGATTGCAGGGACTATCTCGCGCACGCATCCCGCGAGACCCACATTCTCACCTTATATGTCCACACACTACATTGGTAGTGTCCCACCCCAACACACTCATTACTCGTGGGAGACATTCTTACCAAGTCCTGTAAGAGTTCGGGTAATATGCGTGCATCCGCACAGGAGGAGGAAGTCGTGGCAGGTATTTCCAGAACTTATATGGATATTGATGACCTGCAGCCGTCTAGAACGAAATTAGAATTAATATATTAATACCTTTAGCTGCTGAGGCGTCCACGAGATAGTCCCTGCAGTCCCACTATCCTCTGTGCCCTCGTTGGCTCAGATGGATAAAGTGTCTGCCATTTAAGCAGGGGATCCCGGGTTCGAGTCCCGGTCGGGGCACACATTTTCACCTGTCCCCGTTGATATGCATCAACGCCCGTCAGCAGCTGAAGATATTAATATATAATTCTAATTTCGTTCTAGACGGCTGCAGGTCATCAATGGTGTCTGTTCTTTCGGACATGTCAGATAGGACAGACACCATATCTATGTAAGTATATATATAAGAAAGTATCGCATGACTTCTCTCACCTCAGTGTATGTCTCTCATCATTACGTCTTAGCAGGCAAACTTTCTAACGCCTATTTCATGCCACCCTGTAACAGTGTCGCGGTGGCACTTTTCAGCAGGACAATACGGGTCTAGATATTGCATGTGTGTCTATGAGCTGTATGTGTAGCGTTGGGTAGTCCCATGGACAGTACATCCGCAGATATGTGCCCGACAGTACTTGTGTAGGACAGGCTCCAATGTCAACTCTGTCCCAGTTTCATTATCCAGGATGTCAAGGACCAGTTACAACAGCTGTGGGTCAGCTGGCCTAAGGAGAGAATAGAACGGCTTTTTGACACCTTTCCTGGTCGAATCAGGTTTTGCATCCAGGGCAGAGCGGGTGTAATCATGAAGTTCACATCACAAGCGCTCTCAAACCTGTGAAGTTTTACCTTGTCCTTCTGTTCTGGGTTCTCCTCTTTTTTGCCATGCAGTGTATTCAATAGTTATTTCCACTTTCTTCCAAATGAAAACTGACACGATAGCGCTGTGAAAAAAAGACTGTTTTCCACGAAATTTATGGAATAACGATTCAGAGCCAAGTGGTATATTGCAGCAAATGCATATGCACCTTATTTCCTCTTTCCTCAGTTTCATTGAACACAGTCGATATCATCTGTATATTTGTTCTAAGACGAAAATGAGGGCCACTAATTTTTTTAAGCTGCATATCCTCTAGTGCTGCTTACTTTGTTCTCAGAAAGCTTTTCTGTTTCGAAAATGAGAAACCACTGACTTGCAAATTGGCGCCGACAAGTCTACTAATGTTTGTAGCCTTGATGTTCTCTAGTCGCCTTCTAAAAAACATCAAGTTGCCAAGACAATTAGGAAGTAAGGAATTCGTTGGCACATTCTGTGGGAACGTCGACTAATCTCGTTACATCCTCGCAGTTGGTCGCATTAAACATTTTGATCTCATTGTATCTAACAATAGTAAGCAGGTACTGTACCACTGTTTTAATCCTCAGAAGTGATTTTGTGAAAATTGTCACCGGTGTCTTATCCATCCGAAATATGGCAGCGGTTACAGTTGGCACCGAATGTGGAAGTTATCTTTTCTGCGGATTACATTTCTGTTTCATATGAGGAAGCCTTGTATTACTGGATCTCATTGTGTCCAGAGAACAAAATCCATTTACAGTAGCTTTTGTTTCAGATTTAAGTGGGAGGCAAAAACAATAAAGAAATGCTACCGCAGTACCTGTGAGATACAAACCCTGAATACCGCTGATAACGTACAGTTACATATTCAGCAGCAAGAAGGGAAAACTTCCATTAGTTACAAGGTGACGTAACAATTGCGAAGTAACTGTTCTTGTAAATTATAATGTCGACAGTATGTATACTTCCTAAAATCTCGGAAAGGACTAAAATGTATACACTTCCGCGTACGTTCGAACCATCAGTTGAAACATTTAGAAGACTCCGATACTGATACCTAAAAAATTTGGTTCTGAACTATCCAACAGCTTCTTCAGGTGATACGAATCGCTGTGAACTTTATGTTTCACAGAATGGAACACACAGAAATCGTCAGACGATAAAACAAAGTGAGAAAACACGCAATGAGACATTAGTTCCATGTTTTTATCAGCTGCTTTCACTTCTTGTGTGATGGAGAACGATGTGACGTTCTCAGCTGACTGTCCAGAGTCCATCGATGAACAGTACCAGAGCAATTGTCGTGTACCATTCAGAATAAACTGTTCTTCGATCTTGTGGAAGAACCAGAAGACTACTACTCTCTGCCCACTCTCGATTCCTTATAGAATCAGACGTTTATGTACAAAACAGCTTCAAACATGTGATTACTTTGAAAATTAGATAATAATAATCATCATCGTCATCAGTGTTCTGCCTAAAGGCAGATTTTCACATGGTAGTTCTCCAGGCTATCCGGTCTTCTGCCATCTTCTTAAGGTCTGCATAATTTCCTCTTCCTTTTATGTCGTCTATCATCTTGTATCTCGTTCCTCTCAGTCTTCTCTCACAAATCAATCCTTCCAAAGCATCTACTAGCAAGCACTCCCTTCTCAATGAATGTCCCAACAAGTTCTTTTTCCTTTCTCTTACAACCTTCAGCAGACATCTTCTCTCACCAACCCTTTCCAATAGTCTTTCATTACTCACTCTTTCCATCCAGCTTAATCTCTCCATTCTCCCCCACATCCACATCTGAGATGCTTCTAATCTTTTTTCATCCTCTCGTCTCAGAGTCCATTTTTCTGTCCCATACAGTGCCACACTCCAGACAAAACATTTGCCAAGCCTTTTTCTCAGTCCTTTATCTAATTTGCCACATAAGAGTCTCCTCTTTCTGTTGAATGCCTCCTTCGCTATGGCAATTCGAGTTTTCACCTCCTGGTGACATCTCAAGTCTTCAGTTGTTGTGCTTCCCAGATATTTAAATTCACTTACTTGTCTAATGGTAGATTGTCCTATTTTAATATTGGACACTCTGCGTCTTGTACTTATGACCATACTCTTTGCTTTTGTTGTGTTTATTTGCATCCCATATTCCACACAAGCTTCATTCAGATCTTTGAGCATGTTATTCACTGTCCCCTCACCTTCTGCCACTAATACCATGTCATCAGAAAATCTTATACATTCTATTCTCTTTCCACAAATACGATTAGATAATGTCTTAAATTTTTGACGTTAAGCATGTGAATCCTTTGTTGGTTACCCTAATTATATTAGTTTCAGATTATTCATCGACGGACCAATGAAGAAATTTAAATTGATGTTCGGAGTTAGTTTAATGTCGCTAACTGCTCCCATTGTCGACTACGGGATGAATGCAGTATGGGTAATTTGACTGCTCTTGAGAAAAAGCGATTTTTTTTTCGCGCTTCTAAATATTTGAGACGTCACGGCCCACCAAGCACATGCCGTAATTTTGCAGGATCATTCAGTGCTAAAATGTGTTGCGAACAGAGTTAGCAATAAAAAATAATAAATGAAAATGTCATATCTGATGCTGACGTTTAACAGCTTGAACGGCGAAAATATAGCAAGTGAAAATTGTTTTTCCTTTTCGCTATTTTGTTGTTGGTATCAGCGGAAAAGAGTTTAGTGAGGTTTTGAAGTTATGTGTGAAGTTCGTTGGGAGGTGCAAAGTGCACTCATTCTCGAATACTGGACTGATATAGTCTGGATAGTTTGCGCGCCGTAAGTTAGCTGTCTCAAGAAATACGCACTGGTTCTGCATTCAAAACTTTACGTTTTGTGTTCTACCTTTAAGATAAAATGATAGCGCTTAACGAGTAGTTTATGACAGGATTTTAAATTTTTAAATGCGGTCGGTAATAGTATGAAATACTGTAAAATTTTTTTGTTGCTCCTGTAAGCCGTGAGATAGGCAACCTGCAATTACAGCTCTGCACCGCACTAGCCGTTTAGTGATACAGATGGTTGCGAACCAAAGACACAACCAATCCTCCTCTTCGAAGTGTCTCATAAAGAAACTTTATTTGATGGTTTTCGTTCCTTTTGGAACGCCCAAGCAGTTCATTTCTACTTAGTTTTCGGCTCTTACACCTACTGGCTGCAATGCTGTAAACCGAATGGAATTACTGGACTCTTCCTTAAATCCACGTCAAGAGCCTGTCTTTGAACTTCGGTTGAAGTGTGTGAAATTCGCAGGGAAGAGTCGTTTCCACATATGTAAAACCGAATGTACTGCAGTCTTTTGTACACCTAAGGATGCCTTCACTGCCTTTGCAGACGGAAAGCACTTTCCCAGTGGTTCAAATGGCTCTGAGCACTATGGGACTCAACTGCTGAGGTCATTAGTCCCCTAGAACTTAGAACTAGTTAAACCGAACTAACCTAAGGACATCACAAACATCCATGCCCGAGGCAGGATTCGAACCTGCGACCGTAGCGGTCTTGCGGTTCCAGACTGCAGCGCCTTTAACCGCACGGCTACTTCGGCCGGCACACTTTCCCAGTATCCTACCAAGTAACCGAAGTCTCCCACCTATATTACCTACAAGTGAGGCTATGTGATCATTTCCTTACATTTCATACCTTACTATCTGCTACGCTCAAATATTCGTATGCGTTAACACATTCTAAACGTTATCAATCGATGCAGTAATTGTAGGACACTATGATTTTACCTTTTGTTAAGTGTATAAATCGACACTTACACTGAACTGTCAAAGAAATTGGTACACCTGCCTAATATAGTGTAGGGCTTCGACAGCACACAGAAGTGCCGCAACACGCCGTGGCATGGACTCGACAAACGTCTGAAGTAGTGCTGTAGGGAACTGACACATTAATCCTGCAGAGCTGTACATAAATCCTAACGAGTTCGAGGCGGGTGGATATCTCTTCTGAGTAGCACGTTGCAAGGTATCCCGAATAAGCTGTTTATGTCTGGGGAGTTTGGCGGCCAGCAAAAGTGACATGCACGGTCTATGGACTCATGAGGTTGTCTCCATACCTGTACACGTCCATCAGCTCCATACAATTTGAAACGAGACTCGTCTGACCAGGAAACGTGTTTCCAGTCATCAACAGTCCAATGTCGGTGTTGACGGGGCCAGGCCAGGCGAAAAGCTTCGTGTCGTGCAGTCCTCAAGGGTACACGACTGGGCCTTCGGCTTCGAGATCCCATATGGATGACGTTTCGTTGACTAGTTCGCACACTGATACTTGTTGATAGCACAGCATTGAAATCTGCAGCGCTTTGCGGAAGGGTTGCACTTCCGTCACGTTGAACGATTCTCTTCAGCCGTCGTCTGTTCCGTTTTTGCACGATCTTTTTCCGGCCGCAGCGATGTCGAAGATTAGATGTTTTACCGGATTCCTGATATTCACAGTACAATCGTGAAATGGTCGTGGGGGAAAAGTCCTCACTTCATCGCTACCTCGGAGATGCTGTGTTCCATTGCTCGTGCCCCGACTGTAACACCGCTTTCAAACTCCATTAAATCTGTATAACTTGCCACCGTAGCAGTAGTAACCGATCTAACAACTGCGCCAGACACTTGTTGTCTTATATAGGCGTTGCTGACCGCAGCATCGTATTCTGTCTGTTTACATATTTCTGTATTTGAATACGCACGCCTTTAGCAGTTTCTTCGGCGCTTCAGAGTATGTACACATATCAAAAAAAGTTTTGCATCACCTCGGTTCCGAGAGTTCCGCAACCTGTACACAAAATTGGAACAGAGATCAACATAAACATCATTTCCGCCCTTTTTATTGCTCGTGAAAACCACACATTGCATGTCGCACCACAATACAGTGAGACCTTCAGATTGCTGTATACACCGATATCTCTGACACCCAGTAGCACGTCCCCCTACATTGATGCATGCCCGTATTCGTCGTGGCATACTATCCACAAATTCATCAATGCACTGTTGGTCCAGATTGTCCCACTCATCAACGGCGATTCAGCGTAGATCCCTCAGAGTGGTTGGTAGATCACGTCGTCCATAAACAGCCCTTTTCAATCTATTCCAGGGATGTTCAATAGGGTCCTTGCCTGGAAAACATGCTGGCCACTCTAGTCGAACTACGTCGTTATCCTGAAGGAAGTCATTCACAAGATGTGCACGATGGAAGCTCGAATTGTCGTCCATGAAGACTAATGCCTTATCAATATACTGCCGGTATGATTGGACTATCGGTCAGAGGATGACATTCACGTGTCTTACAGCCATTACGGCGTCTTCCAAGACCACCAGCTGCGTATGTCGGCCCCACATAATGCCACCGCAAAACAGCAGGGAACGTCCACCTTGTCGCACTCGCTGGACAGTGTGTCTAAGGTGTTCAGCCTGACCAGGTTTCTTGCAAACACGTCTCCGACGATTTTTTGGTTGGAGGCATATGCGACAGTCATCGGTGAAGATAACGTAATGCCAATCCTGAGGGGTCCATTCGGTATGTTGTTGGGCTCATCTGTACCGCGATACATGGTGTCGTGGTTGCAAAGATGGTCCTCCCCATGGACGTTGGGGGTGAAGTTGCGCATCATGCAGTCTATTGCGCACAGTATAAGTCGTAACACAACATCCTGCACGATAAGCATTATTCAACATGGTGGCGTTGCTGTCGGGGTTCCTCCGAGCCATAATCCGTAGGTAGCGGTCGTCCACTGCGATAGTAGCCCTTGGGCTGCCTGAGCGATGAATGTCATCGACGGTTCCTGTCTGTGTGTATCTGCTCCTGACCGTCTAGGCACGGTTGAACTACAGACAACACGAACCGTGTACCTCCTTCCTGGTGCAATGACTGGAACTGATTGGCTGTAGGGCCTCTTCCGTCTAATAGGCGCTGATCATGCATGGTTGTTTACATCATTGGGCGTGTTTAGTGACATCTCTGAACAGACTGTGTCTGTGGTACAATATCCAAGCTCAACGTCTATCTTCAGGAGTTCTGGGAACTGCAGTGATGTAAAACTTTTTTGGTGTGTGTACATTTAAAGTATGATGGTTTGTACGAATCTGGGACATGGATTTACGAACATAAAATAATGTTCAGAATTAACTTTTCAGTCTGCAGCGGAGTGTGCGCTGATGTGAAACTTCATGGCAGGTTAAAACTGTGTGCCGGACCGAGACTCGAACTCTGGGTCCCGGGTTCGAGTATCGATCCGGCACACAGTTTTAATCTTCCCTGAAGTTTCGTAAAATAATATGTTTGAACAATTACTATCTAAGGCCATGAAGTTTCGTAAAATAATATGTTTGAACAATTACTATCTAAGGGCAAAATACAAGAAGATATAAAATTGTAAAACAATATATACAAAATAGATAAAAACTGATGTCAGAGGGCTCCACGATCATCTAGTTGCCCTTAATGTAGAAACTGTGTCTATAGTACAAGGACCGTTCACTAAGTAATACAACGATTTTTTTTTCTCGGGCGGTTTAAGTTGAAAAAATGAATATCTTGTTGGACGTCATGGAATATTCCCGCCTAAGCCTCTGTAGTTTCATGAAGTTCCAACTGGAGGCGGCGCTGTTATGCTACGTAGCCTTCGAAATAGCATTTGTAACGGAGGTGCTATCCAAGCAGATAGCTATCATGCAGTATCTGTTGCTGGAAAAGAAGAGCATCGCAGATATTCATAGGTGATTGCAGAGAGTGTCTATGGAGACGTGGCAGTGACCAGACCAAAAGCTCTGCGAAGCGTTGGGAGAAGTGTGTCGTCATCGCAACAAGGTCGAGTAAACCTGTCCGAGCTCTCGCATGCCGGCCCACATGTAATATTCATCCTTGTGTTGTGTGTGTTATTTACTGATATGTAAAACCAGATGTAATACCTGCGTGTATTTTGTATTCTCTGAATTGGTTTACAAAACATACTGTCATGCAAAGCCAACTGTAATATTCCCATACTATACTGTTAATAATAAGCAATGTAACAAACAGAAATACAGTTACCTATCCGAACAGCAAAAGCACAAAAATAACCGTGTGTGTTATCCTACGGAGTAAGCATCAGACTAACTCGTTTCTTGAAATAATTCATTAGTTCGGAGGTATGGCAAAGAACGGTAGTTAGACTACACTTTAGATTTAGATAAAAGATGCTTCAGCAATATAAGAAAAGTTCAGCCCCTCAAAACAAAACTACAGTGCCCAATTGCTTAAGCAAACAGACCGATTTCATGAAAACAAAAGTAATTTCGAACAGGAGGGTTTCTACATCAACATATTTGATACTCAACATTTCGTTGATTCACTATAAACTGTTTAACCTCACTATTTATCACCATTAATCAACAATTTAGTATTCCCTTTCATTAATACGTAATGTGAAAGCTGCAAACAATTTATCTAATGTGGTCTCTGAATCTGGCATAACCTTACGTAATCATTTTTAACACAGAAAATAATAGCAATGTTAATTATGAAATTCTCAGTTATTCTTTCCATCAATTGTTTCACTGATTAATCACTGATTTGCCAACAATATATTAAAGATTTCACAGTCTTGACTGAATACAGGTCACTCGGAACTTTCATTACCAGGCTAGGATCCTGCTTGGTTTATGAGCGGGATAAATTACCAGGTCGCCACAACTGTTAATTTGGGTGATGGTTATTATTCTTAAAGCACATTTAAACTTCCTGGCACACACTATAATACATAGCTAAAATGTCGTACCTGTAAGCTAGGATCAGCGACGGTGGTGTTGGTGACAACAACTGCATTAATATCAGAACGGCCAAGAGCAGTTATCCATGTCAGACTTATTTCCTCTTCATAGCCATGATCCATCTTATAATCAATAATCCGTTTCTCTCCCCATACCAGGCCGTGACAAACTGCAGTTTCCAACCGAGGCAAGATGCAACAATATGGCGCACTCCACACTGTGCTGGCACTGTAGGTGCTGCCTCTAAGATCACTGGCCACCGACCGACTTTGTTGGCGCCCGCCAAACGCGCCAAAAGTTTCCGCTCCCACCTTTTCCTACGCTTACACAGCTTTCCATTCCTGACGAAACTACTCGATCTTTTATACTTCACATATCTCATACAGCCCTAAGTGAGTGCCAGTAACTATTACATACATAATTACATTATAGCACCTTTTTACATTTAATAATTATAACAAATAGATATCTTTACAATATTTAAAAGTAAATATTACACCCTTTTCTTAATATGTACATTCATTTTAATCTTATCAAAGAGTTTCAGAATCGATTTCGCTTCAAACAAGATGTCTCTACTTCTGCTTCAACAGTTTCAATAAAATAACTACAATTTTTTTTAAAAATATGAACAATAATATCACACACAGCCGTGACTCCTGTAGTACTGGAACGTGTGGACACACTCATTCGAGGTGATCGACAATTAAACACCACGCTGAACAGCTAAATGGTCCTGAGCACTATGGGACTTAACTGCTGAGGTCATCAGTCCCCTAGAACTTAGAACTACTTAAACCCAACTAACCTAAGGACATCACACACATCCATGCCCGAGGCAGGACCGTAGCGCTCACGCGGCTCCAGACTGAAGCGCCTAGAACCGCTCGGCCACACAGGCCGGCACGGATAAGCTGGACGTCTCTGTTGGTAGTGCTGACACACTCGTCCAAAAAACATTGAACTGTTCTCCCTCATCCACTGTACAGCCTTGATCTCAAACCCTCCGACTTCCATCTGTCTGGCACAGTGAAGGACACACTCCGTGAGAAGCAGTACGTGGATGGTGGGGAGATTATTGTTGCAGTAAGATGTTGGCTGCATGTCGACCAGTAGAGTGGAACCAAGATGGCACACAGACCTTCTCATTAAGATGGCATACGGCCGTCGCACTGAACGAAGATTGCATTTTAAAATAGGATTTTTCAGTGAAGAGTGTGGCGAATGAAATGGTGTACTCCAATCCTGAATAAAACCAACCTGCATTCGGAATAGAAAGTGTTGCATAAGTCACTGAATGCCATTCATATAATGAGGTTGTCCATTCGGACTAGGATCTACTGTTAATCGAACATTTAATAACTAATTACACTATATGATCTCAGAAATAACGAAAAACGTGTAATACTGACTCTCTGGCAGTTCAGTTTTCACATTATGTGGCAATTACATCAAGTTGGGCTGACAGGGAGCTGGGCTGGCAGGCAGTTGGCGTGGCAGGACGTCGGTCCGGCAGGGCGTCCGTCCGGCGCCGAGCTGGCCCGGCGCGGACCTTGGCGTGGCGCGGACCTTGGCGAGTTTGGGGCGGCAGCCAGTTTGGGGTGGCAGCCAGTTGGGGGTGGCAGCCAGTTGGGGGTGGCAGCCAGTTCGCGGCGGCAGCCAGTTCGCGGCGGCAGCCAGTTTGCGGCGGCAGCCAGTTCGCGGCGGCAGCCAGTTCGGGGCGGCAGCCAGTTCGGGGCGGCAGCCAGTTCGGGGTGGCAGCCAGATTGGGGCGGCAGCCAGTTTGGGGTGGCAGCCAGTTTGGGGTGGCAGCCAGTTTGGGGTGGCAGCCAGTTTGGGGTGGCAGCCAGTTTGGGGTGGGAGAGAGTTTGGGGTGGGAGAGAGTTTGGGGTGGGAGAGAGTTTGGGGTGGGAGCCAGTTTGGGGTGGGAGCCAGTTTGGGGTGGGAGCCAGTTTGGGGTGGGAGCCAGTTTGGGGTGGGAGCCAGTTTGGGGTGGGAGCCAGTTTGGGGTGGGAGCCAGTTTGGGGTGGGAGCCAGTTTGGGGTGGGAGCCAGTTTGGGGTGGGAGCCAGTTTGGGGTGGGAGCCAGTTTGGGGTGGGAGCCAGTTTGGGGTGGGAGCCAGTTTGGGGTGGCAGCCAGTTTGGGGTGGGAGCCAGTTTGGGGTGGGAGCCAGTTTGGGGTGGGAGCCAGTTTGGGGTGGGAGCCAGTTTGGGGTGGGAGCCAGTTTGGGGTGGGAGCCAGTTTGGGGTGGGAGCCAGTTTGGGGTGGGAGCCAGTTTGGGGTGGGAGCCAGTTTGGGGTGGGAGCCAGTTTGGGTTGGGAGCCAGTTTGGGGTGGGAGCCAGTTTGGGGTGGGAGCCAGTTTGGGGTGGGAGCCAGTTTGGGGTGGGAGCCAGTTTGGGGTGGGAGCCAGTTTGGGGTGGGAGCCAGTTTGGGGTGGGAGCCAGTTTGGGGTGGGAGCCAGTTTGGGGTGGGAGCCAGTTTGGGGTGGGAGCCAGTTTGGGGTGGGAGCCAGTTTGGGGTGGGAGCCAGTTTGGGGTGGGAGCCAGTTTGGGGTGGGAGCCAGTTTGGGGTGGGAGCCAGTTTGGGGTGGGAGCCAGTTTGGTGTGGCAGCCAGTTTGGTGTGGCAGGGATTTGGGGTGGCAGGGATTTGGGGTGGCAGGGATTTGGGGTGGCAGGGATTTGGGGTGGCAGGGATTTGGGGTGGCAGGGATTACGGGTGGCAGGGTTTTGGGGTGGCAGGGATTTGGGGTGGCAGGGATTTGGGGTGGTTGGTTGGTTGTTTAGGGGAAGGAGACCAGACAGCGAGGTCATTGGTCTCATCGTATTAGGGAAGGACGGGGAAGGAAGTCGGCCGTGCCCTTTGAAAGGGAACCATCCCAGCATTTGCCTGGAGCGATTTAGGGAAATCACGGAAAACCTAAATCAGGATATCCGGACGCGGGATTGAACCGTCGTCCTCCCGATTGCGAGTACAGTGTCTAATTTGGGGTGGCAGCGAGTTCGGGGCGGCGGCGAGTTTGGGGCGGCAGCGAGTTTGGGGCGGCAGCGAGTTTGGGGCGGCAGCGAGTTTGGGGCGGCAGCGAGTTTGGGGCGGCAGCGAGTTTGGGGCGGCAGCGGGTTTGGGGCGGCAGCGGGTTTGGGGCGGCAGCGGGTTTGGGGCGGCAGCGAGTTTGGGGCGGCAGGGATTTCGGGCGGCAGGGATTTCGGGCGGCAGGGATTTCGGGCGGCAGGGATTTCGGGCGGCAGGGATTTCGGGCGGCAGGGATTTCGGGTGGCAGGGATTTCGGGTGGCAGGGATTTCGGGTGGCAGGGATTTCGGGTGGCAGGGATTTCGGGTGGCAGGGATTTGGGGTGGCAGGGATTACGGGTGGCAGGGTTTTGGGGTGGCAGGGATTTGGGGTGGTTGGTTGGTTGTTTAGGGGAAGGAGACCAGACAGCGAGGTCATTGGTCTCATCGTATTAGGGAAGGACGGGGAAGGAAGTCGGCCGTGCCCTTTGAAAGGGAACCATCCCAGCATTTGCCTGGAGCGATTTAGGGAAATTACGGAAAACCTAAATCAGGATATCCGGACGCGGGATTGAACCGTCGTCCTCCCGATTGCGAGTACAGTGTCTAATTTGGGGTGGCAGCGAGTTCGGGGCGGCGGCGAGTTTGGGGCGGCAGCGAGTTTGGGGCGGCAGGGAGTTTGGGGCGGCAGCGAGTTTGGGGCGGCAGGGAGTTTGGGGCGGCAGCGAGTTTGGGGCGGCAGCGGGTTTGGGGCGGCAGCGGGTTTGGGGCGGCAGCGGGTTTGGGGCGGCAGCGGGTTTGGGGCGGCAGCGAGTTTGGGGCGGCAGCGAGTTTGGGGCGGCAGGGATTTCGGGCGGCAGGGATTTCGGGCAGCAGGGATTTCGGGCGGCAGGGATTTCGGGTGGCAGGGATTTCGGGTGGCAGGGATTTCGGGTGGCAGGGATTTCGGGTGGCAGGGATTTCGGGTGGCAGGGATTTCGGGTGGCAGGGATTTCGGGTGGCAGGGATTTCAAGTGGCAGAGATTTCGGGTGGCAGTGATTTCGGGTGGCAGTGATTTCGGGTGGCAGTGATTTCGGGTGGCAGTGATTTCGGGTGGCAGTGATTTCGGGTGGCAGTGATTTCGGGTGGCAGTGTTTTGGGGTAGCAGTAATTTGGGGTGGTTGGTTGGTTGTTTAGGGGAAGGAGACCAGACAGCGAGTACATCGGTCTCATCGTATTAGGGAAGGATGGGAAAGGAAGTCGGCCGTGCCCTTTGAAAGGGAACCATCCCAGCATTTGCCTGGAGCGATTTAGGGAAATCACGGAAAACCTAAATCAGGATGGCCGGACGCCGGATTGAACCGTCGTCCTCCCGATTGCGAGTCAAGTGTCTAGTTTAGGGTGGCAGCCAGTTTGGGGTGGCAGCCAGTTTGGGGCGGCAGCCAGTTTGGGGCGGCAGCCAGTTTGGGGCGGCAGCCAGTTTGGGGCGGCAGCCAGTTTGGGGCGGCAGCCAGTTTGGGGCGGCAGCCAGTTTGGGGCGGCAGCCAGTTTGGGGCGGCAGCGAGTTTGGGGCGGCAGCGAGTTTGGGGCGGCAGCGAGTTTGGGGCGGCAGCGAGTTTGGGGCGGCAGCGAGTTTGGGGCGGCAGCGAGTTTGGGGCGGCAGCGAGTTTGGGGCGGCAGCGAGTTTGGGGCGGCAGCGAGTTTGGGGCGGCAGCGAGTTTGGGGCGGCAGCGAGTTTGGGGCGGCAGCGAGTTTGGGGCGGCAGCGAGTTTGGGGCGGCAGCGAGTTTGGGGCGGCATCGAGTTTGGGGCGGCATCGAGTTTGGGGCGGCAGCGAGTTTGGGGCGGCAGGGATTTCGGGCGGCAGGGATTTCGGGCGGCAGGGATTTCGGGTGGCAGGGATTTCGGGTGGCAGGGATTTCGGGTGGCAGGGATTTCGGGTGGCAGGGATTTCGGGTGGCAGGGATTTCGGGTGGCAGGGATTTCGGGTGGCAGGGATTTCGGGTGGCAGGGATTTCGGGTGGCAGGGATTTCGGGTGGCAGGGATTTCGGGTGGCAGGGATTTCGGGTGGCAGTGATTTCGGGTGGCAGTGATTTCGGGTGGCAGTGATTTCGGGTGGCAGTGATTTCGGGTGGCAGTGATTTCGGGTGGCAGTGATTTCGGGGTAGCAGTAATTTGGGGTGGTTGGTTGGTTGTTTAGGGGAAGGAGACCAGACAGCGAGTACATCGGTCTCATCGTATTAGGGAAGGATGGGAAAGGAAGTCAGCCGTGCCCTTTGAAAGGGAACCATCCCAGCATTTGCCTGGAGCGATTTAGGGAAATCACGGAAAACCTAAATCAGGATGGCCGGACGCCGGATTGAACCGTCGTCCTCCCGATTGCGAGTCAAGTGTCTAGTTTGGGGTGGCAGCCAGTTTGGGGTAAAAGCCAGTTTCGGGTGGCAGCCAGTTTGGGGTGGCAGCCAGTTTGGGGTGGCAGCCAGTTTGGGGTGGCAGCCAGTTTGGGGTGGCAGCCAGTTTGGGGTGGCAGCCAGTTTGGGGTGGCAGCCAGTTTGGGGTGGCAGCCAGTTTGGGGTGGCAGCCAGTTTGGGGCGGCAGCCAGTTTGGGGCGGCAGCCAGTTTGGGGCGGCAGCCAGTTTGGGGTGGCAGCGAGTTTGGGGTGGCAGCGAGTTTGGGGTGGCAGCGAGTTTGGGGTGGCAGCGAGTTTGGGGTGGCAGCGAGTTTGGGGTGGCAGTGAGTTTGGGGTGGCAGCGAGTTTGGGGTGGCAGGGATTTCGGGTGGCAGGGATCTCGGGTGGCAGGGATTTCGGGTGGCAGGGATTTCGGGTGGCAGGGATTTGGGGTGGTTGGTTGGTTGTTTAGGGGAAGGAGACCAGACAGCGAGGTCATCGGTCTCATCGTATTAGGGATGGACGGGGAAGGAAGTCAACCGTGCCCTTTTAAAGTGAACCATCCCAGCATTTGCCTATAGCGATTTAGGGATATCACGGAAAACCTAAATCAGGATGGCCGGACGCGGGATTGAACCGTCGTCCTCCCGATTGCGAGTCAAGTGTCTAATTTGGGGTTGCAGCGAGTTCGGTGTGGCGGCGAGTTCGGGGCGGCAGCGAGTTCGGGGCGGCAGCGAGTTTGTGGCGGCAGAGAGTTTGGGGCGGCAGAGAGTTTGGGGCGGCAGCGAGTTTGGGGCGGCAGCGAGTTTGGGGCGGCAGCGAGTTTGGGGCGGCAGCGAGTTTGGGGCGGCAGCGAGTTTGGGGTGGCAGCCAGTTTGGGGTGGCAGAGAGTTTAAGGTGGCAGCGAGTTTGGGGTGGCAGCGAGTTTGGGGTGGCAGCGAGTTTGGGGTGGCAGCGAGTTTGGGGTGGCAGCGAATTTGGGGTGGCAGGGATTTCGGGTGGCAGGGATTTCGGGTGGCAGGGATTTCGGGTGGCAGGGATTTCGGGTGGCAGGGATTTCGGGTGGCAGGATTTTGGGGTGGCAGGGATTTGGGGTGGTTGGTTGGTTGTTTAGGGGAAGACGACCAGACAGCAAAGTCATCGGTCTCATCGTATTAGGGAAGGACGGGGAAAGAAGTCGGCCGTGCCCTTTGAAAGGGAACCATCCCAGCATTTGCCTGGAGCGATTTAGGGAAATCACGGAAAACCTAAATCAGGATGGCCGGACGCCGGATTGAACCGTCGTCCTCCCGATTGCGAGTCAAGTGTCTAGTTTGGGGTGGCAGCCAGTTTGGGGTGGAAGCCAGTTTGGGGTGGCAGCCAGTTTGGGGTGGCTGGCAGTTTGGGGTGGCAGCCAGTTTGGGGTGGCAGCCAGTTTGGGGTGGCAGCCAGTTTGGGGTGGCAGCCAGTTTGGGGTGGCAGCCAGTTTGGGGTGGCAGCCAGTTTGGGGTTGCAGCCAGTTTGGGGTTGCAGCCAGTTTGGGGTTGCAGCCAGTTTGGGGTTGCAGCCAGTTTGGGGCGGCAGCCAGTTTGGGGCGGCAGCCAGTTTGGGGCGGCAGCGAGTTTGGGGCGGCAGCGAGTTTGGGGTGGCAGCGAGTTTGGGGTGGCAGCGAGTTTGGGGTGGCAGCGAGTTTGGGGTGGCAGCGAGTTTGGGGTGGCAGCGAGTTTGGGGTGGCAGCGAGTTTGGGGTGGCAGGGATTTCGGGCGGCAGGGATCTCGGGTGGCAGGGATCTCGGGTGGCAGGGATTTCGGGTGGCAGGGATTTCGGGTGGCAGGGATTTGGGGTGGTTGGTTGGTTGTTTAGGGGAAGGAGACCAGACAGCGAGGTCATCGGTCTCATCGTATTAGGGATGGACGGGGAAGGAAGTCAGCCATGCCCTTTTAAAGTGAACCATCCCAGCATTTGCCTATAGCGATTTAGGGATATCACGGAAAACCTAAATCAGGATGGCCGGACGCGGGATTGAACCGTCGTCCTCCCGATTGCGAGTCAAGTGTCTAATTTGGGGTTGCAGCGAGTTCGGGGTGGCGGCGAGTTCGGGGCGGCAGCGAGTTTGGGGCGGCAGCGAGTTTGGGGCGGCAGCGAGTTTGGGGCGGCAGCGAGTTTGGGGCGGCAGCGAGTTTGGGGCGGCAGCGAGTTTGGGGCGGCAGCGAGTTTGGGGCGGCAGCGAGTTTGGGGCGGCAGCGAGTTTGGGGCGGCAGCGAGTTTGGGGCGGCAGCGAGTTTGGGGCGGCAGCGAGTTTGGGGCGGCAGCGAGTTTGGGGCGGCAGCGAGTTTGGGGCGGCATTGAGTTTGGGGCGGCAGCGAGTTTGGGGCGGCAGCGAGTTTGGGGCGGCAGCGAGTTTGGGGCGGCAGCGAGTTTGGGGTGGCAGCCAGTTTGGGGTGGCAGAGAGTTTAAGGTGGCAGCGAGTTTGGGGTGGCAGCGAGTTTGAGGTGGCAGCGAGTTTGGCGTGGCAGCGAATTTGGGGTGGCAGCGAATTTGGGGTGGCAGGGATTTCGGGTGGCAGGGATTTCGGGTGGCAGGGATTTCGGGTGGCAGGGATTTCGGGTGGCAGGGAGTTCGGGTGGCAGGGAGTTCGGGTGGCAGGGAGTTCGGGTGGCAGGGAGTTCGGGTGGCAGGGAGTTCGGGTGGCAGGGAGTTCGGGTGGCAGGGAGTTCGGGTGGCAGGGAGTTCGGGTGGCAGGGAGTTCGGGTGGCAGGGAGTTTGGGTGGCAGGGAGTTCGGGTGGCAGGGAGTTCGGGTGGCAGGGAGTTCGGGTGGCAGGGTTTTCGGGTGGCGGGGATTTCGGGTGGCAGGGATTTCGGGTGGCAGGAATTTCGGGTGGCAGGGTTTTGGGGTGGCAGGGATTTGGGGTGGCAGGGATTTGGGGTGGCAGGGCTTTGGGGTGGTTGGTTGGTTGTTTAGGGGAAGGAGACCAGACAGCGAAGTCATTGGTCTCATCGTATTAGGGAAGGACAGGGAAGGAAGTCGGCCGTGACCTTTGAAAGGGAACCATCCCAGCATTTGCCTGGAGTGATTTAGGGAAATCACGGAAAGCCTAAATCAGGATGGCCGGATGCGAGATCAAACCGTCGTCCTCCCGATTGTGAGTCAAGTGTCTAATTTGGGGTGGCAGCCAGTTTGGGGTGGCAGCCAGTTTGGGGTGGCAGCCAGTTTGGGGTGGCAGCCACTTTGGGGTGGCAGCCACTTTGGGGTGGCAGCCACTTTGGGGTGGCAGCCACTTTGGGGTGGCAGCCACTTTGGGGTGGCAGCGAGTTTGGGGTGGCAGCCAGTTTGGGGTGGCAGCCAGTTTGGGGTGGCAGCCAGTTTGGGGTGGCAGCCAGTTTGGGGTGGCAGCCAGTTTGGGGTGGCAGCCAGTTTGGGGTGGCAGAGAGTTTAAGGTGGCAGCGAGTTTGGGGTGGCAGCGAGTTTGGCGTGGCAGCGAGTTTGTGGTGGCAGCGAGTTTGGGGTGGCAGGGATTTCGGGTGGCAGGGATCTCGGGTGGCAGGGATTTCGGGTGGCAGGGATTTCGGGTGGCAGGGATTTGGGGTGGTTGGTTGGTTGTTTAGGGGAAGGAGACCAGACAGCGAGGTCATCGGTCTCATCGTATTAGGGATGGACGGGGAAGGAAGTCAGCCATGCCCTTTTAAAGTGAACCATCCCAGCATTTGCCTATAGCGATTTAGGGATATCACGGAAAACCTAAATCAGGATGGCCGGACGCGGGATTGAACCGTCGACCTCCCGATTGCGAGTCAAGTGTCTAATTCGGGGTTGCAGCGAGTTCGGGGTTTCGGCGAGTTCGGGTTTTCGGCGAGTTCGGGGCGGCAGCGAGTTTGGGGCGGCAGCGAGTTTGGGGCGGCAGCGAGTTTGGGGCGGCAGCGAGTTTGGGGCGGCAGCGAGTTTGGGGCGGCAGCGAGTTTGGGGCGGCAGCGAGTTTGGGGCGGCAGCGAGTTTGGGGCGGCAGCGAGTTTGGGGCGGCAGCGAGTTTGGGGCGGCAGCGAGTTTGGGGCGGCAGCGAGTTTGGGGCGGCAGCGAGTTTGGGGCGGCAGCGAGTTTGGGGTGGCAGAGAGTTTAAGGTGGCAGCGAGTTTGGGGTGGCAGCGAGTTTGAGGTGGCAGCGAGTTTGGCGTGGCAGCGAATTTGGGGTGGCAGCGAATTTGGGGTGGCAGGGATTACGGGTGGCAGGGATTTCGGGTGGCAGGGATTTCGGGTGGCAGGGAGTTCGGGTGGCAGGGAGTTCGGGTGGCAGGGAGTTCGGGTGGCAGGGAGTTCGGGTGGCAGGGAGTTCGGGTGGCAGGGAGTTCGGGTGGCAGGGAGTTCGGGTGGCAGGGAGTTCGGGTGGCAGGGAGTTCGGGTGGCAGGGAGTTCGGGTGGCAGGGAGTTCGGGTGGCAGGGAGTTCGGGTGGCAGGGAGTTCGGGTGGCAGGGTTTTCGGGTGGCAGGGATTTCGGGTGGCAGGAATTTCGGGTGGCAGGGTTTTGGGGTGGCAGGGATTTGGGGTGGCAGGGATTTGGGGTGGCAGGGATTTGGGGTGGCAGGGCTTTGGGGTGGTTGGTTGGTTGTTTAGGGGAAGGAGACCAGACAGCGAAGTCATTGGTCTCATCGTATTAGGGAAGGACAGGGAAGGAAGTCGGCCGTGACCTTTGAAAGGGAACCATCCCAGCATTTGCCTGGAGTGATTTAGGGAAATCACGGAAAGCCTAAATCAGGATGGCCGGATGCGAGATCAAACCGTCGTCCTCCCGATTGTGAGTCAAGTGTCTAATTTGGGGTGGCAGCCAGTTTGGGGTGGCAGCCAGTTTGGGGTGGCAGCGAGTTTGGGGTGGCAGCGAGTTTGGGGTGGCAGCCACTTTGGGGTGGCAGCCACTTTGGGGTGGCAGCCACTTTGGGGTGGCAGCCACTTTGGGGTGGCAGCGAGTTTGGGGTGGCAGCCAGTTTGGGGTGGCAGCCAGTTTGGGGTGGCAGCGAGTTTGGGGTGGCAGCGAGTTTGGGGTGGCAGCCAGTTTGGGGTGGCAGAGAGTTTAAGGTGGCAGCGAGTTTGGGGTGGCAGCGAGTTTGGCGTGGCAGCGAGTTTGTGGTGGCAGCGAGTTTGGGGTGGCAGGGATTTCGGGTGGCAGGGATTTCGGGTGGCAGGGATTTCGGGTGGCAGGGTTTTGGGGTGGCAGGGATTTGGGGTGGTTGGTTGGTTGTTTAGGGGAAGGAGACCAGACAGCGAGGTCATCGGTCTCATCGTATTAGGGAAGGACGGGGAAAGAAGTCGGCCGTGCCCTTTGAAAGGGAACCATCCCAGCATTTGCCTGGAGCGATTTAGGGAAATCACGGAAAACCTAAATCAGGATGGCCGGACGCGGGATTGAACCGTCGTCCTCCCGATTGCGAGTCAAGTGTCTAATTTGGGGTGGCAGCCAGTTTGGGGTGGCGGCCAGTTTGGGGCGGCGGCCAGTTTGGGGCTGCGGCCAGTATGGGGCGGCGGCCAGTTTGGGGCGGCGGCCAGTTTGGGGCGGCAGCCAGTTTGGGGCGGCAGCCAGTTTGGGGCGGCAGCCAGTTTGGGGCGGCAGCCAGTTTGGGGCGGCAGCCAGTTTGGGGCGGCAGCCAGTTTGGGGCGGCAGCCAGTTTGGGGCGGCAGCCAGTTTGGGGCGGCAGCCAGTTTGGGGCGGCAGCCAGTTTGGGGCGGCAGCCAGTTTGGGGCGGCAGCCAGTTTGGGGCGGCAGCCAGTTTGGGGCGGCAGCCAGTTTGGGGCGGCAGCCAGTTTGGGGTGGCAGCCAGTTTGGGGTGGCAGCCAGTTTGGGGTGGCAGCCAGTTTGGGGTGGCAGCCAGTTTGGGGTGGCAGCCAGTTTGGGGTGGCAGCCAGTTTGGGGTGGCAGCCAGTTTGGGGTGGCAGCCAGTTTGGGGTGGCAGCCAGTTTGGGGTGGCAGCCAGTTTGGGGTGGCAGCCAGTTTGGGGTGGCAGCCAGTTTGGGGTGGCAGCCAGTTTGGGGTGGCAGCCAGTTTGGGGTGGCAGCCAGTTTGGGGTGGCAGCCAGTTTGGGGTGGCAGCCAGTTTGGGGTGGCAGCCAGTTTGGGGTGGCAGCCAGTTTGGGGTGGCAGCCAGTTTGGGGTGGCAGCCAGTTTGGGGTGGCAGCGAGTTTGGGGTGGCAGCGAGTTTGGGGTGGCAGGGATTTCGGGTGGCAGGGATTTCGGGTGGCAGGGATTTCGGGTGGCAGGGATTTCGGGTGGCAGGGATTTCGGGTGGCAGGGATTTCGGGTGGCAGGGATTTCGGGTGGCAGGGATTTCGGGTGGCAGGGATTTCGGGTGGCAGGGATTTCGGGTGGCAGGGTTTTGGGGTGGCAGGGATTTGGGGTGGTTGGTTGGTTGTCTAGGGGAAGGAGACCAGACAGCGAGGTCATCGGTCTCATCGTATTAGGGAAGGACTGGGAAAGAAGTCGGCCGTGCCCTTTGAAAGGGAACCATCCCAGCATTTGCCTGCAGCGATTTAGGGAAATCACGGAAAACCTAAATCAGGATGGCCGGACGCGGGATTGAACCGTCGTCCTCCCGATTGCGAGTCAAATGTCTAATTTGGGGTGGCAGCGAGTTTGGGTGGCAGCGAGCTTGGCGTGGCAGCCAGTTTGGGGTGGCAGCCAGTTTGGGGTGGCTGCGAGCTTGGCGTGGCAGCGAGCTTGGCGTGGCAGCGAGCTTGGCGTGGCAGCGAGCTTGGCGTGGCAGCCACTTTGGCGTGGCAGCCACTTTGGGGTGGCAGCCAGTTTGGGGTGGCAGCCAGTTTGGGGTGGCAGCCAGTTTGGGGTGGCAGCCACTTTGGGGTGGCAGCCACTTTGGGGTGGCAGCCACTTTGGGGTGGCAGCCACTTTGGGGTGGCAGCCACTTTGGGGTGGCAGCCACTTTGGGGTGGCAGCCACTTTGGGGTGGCAGCCAGTTTCGGGTGGCAGCCAGTTTGGGGTGGCAGCCAGTTTGGGGTGGCAGCCAGTTTGGGGTGGCAGCCAGTTTGGGGTGGCAGCCAGTTTGGGGTGGCAGGGAATTGGGGTGGCAGCGAGATTGGGGTGGCAGCGCGTGTGGGGTGGCAGCGCGTGTGGGGTGGCAGCGAGTGTGGGGTGGCAGCCATTTTGGGGTGGCAGCCAGTTTGGGGTGGCAGCCAGTTTGGGGTGGCAGCCAGTTTGGGGTGGCAGCCAGTTTCGGGTGGCAGCCAGTTTCGGGTGGCAGCCAGTTTCGGGTGGCAGCCAGTTTCGGGTGGCACCCAGTTTGGGGTGGCAGCCAGTTTGGGGTGGCAGCCAGTTTTGGGGTGGCAGCCAGTTTTGGGGTGGCAGCCAGTTTGGGGGGGCAGCCAGTTTTGGGGTGGCAGCCAGTTTTGGGGTGGCAGCCAGTTTTGGGGTGGCAGCCAGTTTTGGGGTGGCAGCCAGTTTTGGGGTGGCAGCCAGTTTTGGGGTGGCAGCCAGTTTTGGGGTGGCAGCCAGTTTTTGGGTGGCAGCCAGTTTTGGGGTGGCAGCCAGTTTTGGGGTGGCAGCCAGTTTTGGGGTGGCAGCCAGTTTTGGGGTGGCAGCCAGTTTGGGGTGGCAGCCAGTTTCGGGTGGCAGCCAGTTTGGGGTGGCAGCGAGTTTGGGGTGGCAGGGATTTCGGGTGGCAGGTATTTCGGGTGGCAAGGATTTCGGGTGGCAGGGATTTCCGGTGGCAGGGATTTCGGGTGGCAGGGATTTCGGGTGGCAGGGATTTCGGGTGGCAGGGATTTCGGGTGGCAGGGATTTCGGGTGGCAGGGATTTCGGGTGGCAGGGATTTCGGTTGGCAGGGATTTCGGGTGGCAGGGATTTCGGGTGGCAGGGATTTCGGGTGGCAGGGTTTTGGGGTGGCAGGGTTTTGGGGTGGCAGGGATTTGGGGTGGTTCGTTGGTTGTTTAGGGGAAGGAGACCAGACAGCGAGGTCATCGGTCTCATCGTATTAGGGAAGAACGGGGAAGGAAGTCGGCCGTGCCCTTTGAAAGGGAACCAACCCAGCATTTGCCTGGAGCGATTTAGGGAAATCCTGGAAAACCTAAATCAGGATGGCCGGACGCGGGATTGAACCGTCGTCCTCCCGATTGCGAGTCAAGTGTCTAATTTAGGGTGGCAGCGAGTTTGGGATGGCAGCCAGTTTGGGGTGGCAGCCAGTTTGGGGTGGCAGCCAGTTTGGGGTGGCAGCCAGTTTGGGGTGGCAGCCAGTTTGGGGTGGCAGCCAGTTTGGGGTGGCAGCCAGTTTGGGGTGGCAGCCAGTTTGGGGTGGCAGCCAGTTTGGGGTGGCAGCCAGTTTGGGGTGGCAGCCAGTTTGGGGTGGCAGCGAGTTTGGGGTGGCAGCGAGTTTGGGGTGGCAGCGAGTTTGGGGTGGCAGCGAGTTTGGGGTGGCAGCGAGTTTGGGGTGGCAGCGAGTTTGGGGTGGCAGCGAGTTTGGGGTGGCAGCGAGTTTGGGGTGGCAGCGAGTTTGGGGTGGCAGGGATTTCGGGTGGCAGGGATTTCGGGTGGCAGGGATTTCGGGTGGCAGGGATTTCGGGTGGCAGGGATTTCGGGTGGCAGGGATTTCGGGTGGCAGGGATTTCGGGTGGCAGGGATTTCGGGTGGCAGAGATTTCGGGTGGCAGGGTTTTGGGGTGGCAGGGTTTTGGGGTTGTTGGTTGGTTGTTTAGGGGAAGGAGACCAGACAGCGAGGTCATCGGTCTCATCGTATTAGGGAAGGACGGGGAAGGAAGTCGGCCGTGCCCTTTCAAAGGGAACCATCCCAGCATTTGCCTGGAGCGATTTAGGGAAATCACGGAAAACCTAAATCAGGATGGCCAGACGCGGGATTGAACCATCGTCTTTCCGATTGCGAGTCAAGTGTCTAATTTGGGGTGGCAGCGAGATTGGGGTGGCAGCCAGTCTGGGGTGGCCGCCAGTCTGGGGTGGCCGCCAGTCTGGGGTGGCCGCCAGTCTGGGGTGGCCGCCAGTTTGAGGTGGCAGCCAGTTTGGGGTGGCAGCCAGTTTGGGGTGGCAGCCAGTTTGGGGTGGCAGCCAGTTTGGGGTGGCAGCCAGTTTGGGGTGGCAGCCAGTTTGGGGTGGCAGCCAGTTTGGGGTGGCAGCCAGTTTGGGGTGGCAGCCAGTTTGGGGTGGCAGCCAGTTTGGGGTGGCAGCCAGTTTGGGGTGGCAGCCAGTTTGGGGTGGCAGCCAGTTTGGGGTGGCAGCCAGTTTGGGGTGGCAGCCAGTTTGGGGTGGCAGCATGATTGGGGTGGCAGCGAGATTGGGGTGGCAGCGAGATTGGGTTGGCAGCGAGATTGGGGTGGCAGCGAGATTGGGGTGGCAGCGAGATTGGGGTGGCAGGGATTTCGGGTGGCAGGGATTTCGGGTGGCAGGGATTTCGGGTGGCAGGGATTTCGGGTGGCAGGGATTCGGGTGGCAGGGATTTCGGGTGGCAGGGATTTCGGGTGGCAGGGTTTTGGGGTGGCAGGGATTTGGGGTTGTTGGTTGGTTGTTCAGGGGAAGGAGACCAGACAGCGAGGTCATCGGTCTCATCGGATTAGGGAAGGACGGGGAAGGAAGTCGGCTGTGCCCTTTGAAAGGGAACCAACCCAGCATTTGCCTGGAGCGATTTAGGGAAATCCTGGAAAACCTAAATCAGGATGGCCGGACGCGGGATTGAACCGTCGTCCTCCCGATTGCGAGTCAAGTGTCAAATTTGGAGTGGCTGGGAGTTGTGGTGGCAGCGAGTGTGGGGTGGCAGCCAGTGTGGGGTGGCAGCCAGTGTGGGGTGGCAGCCAGTGTGGGGTGGCAGCCAGTGTGGGGTGGCAGCCAGTGTGGGGTGGCAGCCAGTGTGGGGTGGCAGCCAGTTTGGGGTGGCAGCCAGTTTGGGGTGGCAGCCAGTTTGGGGTGGCAGCCAGTTTGGCGTGGCAGCCAGTTTGGCGTGGCAGCCAGTTTGGGGTGGCAGCCAGTTTGGCGTGGCAGCCAGTTTGGCGTGGCAGCCAGTTTGGGGTGGCAGCCAGTTTGGGGTGGCAGCCAGTTTGGGGTGGCAGCCAGTTTGGGGTGGCAGCCAGTTTGGGGTGGCAGGGATTTCGGGTGGCAGGGATTTCGGGTGGCAGGGATTTCGGGTGGCAGGGATTTCGGGTGGCAGGGATTTCGGGTGGCAGGGATTTCGGGTGGCAGGGATTTCGGGTGGCAGGGTTTCCGGGTGGCAGGGATTTCGGGTGGCAGGTATTTCGGGTGGCAGGGATTTCGGGTGGCAGGGATTTCGGGTGGCAGGGATTTCGGGTGGCAGGGATTTCGGGTGGCAGGGATTTCGGGTGGCAGGGATTTCGGGTGGCAGGGATTTCGGGTGGCAGGGATTTCGGGTGGCAGGGATTTCGGGTGGCAGGGATTTCGGGTGGCAGGGATTTCGGGTGGCAGGGATTTGGGGTGGTTGGTTGTTTAGGGCAAGGAGACCAGACAGCGAGGTCATCGGTCTCATCATATTAGGGAAGGACGGGGAAGGAAGTCGGCCGTGCCCTTTGAAAGGGAACCATCCCAGCATTTGCCTGGAGCGATTTAGGGAAATCCTGGAAAACGTAAATCAGGATGGCCGGACGCAGGATTGAACCGTCGTCCTCCCGATTGCGAGTCAAGTGTCTAATTTGGGGTGGCAGCCAGTTTGGGGTGGCAGCCAGTTTGGTGTGGCAGCCAGTTTGGTGTGGCAGCCAGTTTGGGGTGGCAGCCAGTTTGGGGTGGCAGCCAGTTTGGGGTGGCAGCCAGTTTGGGGTGGCAGCCAGTTTGGGGTGGCAGCCAGTTAGGGTGGCAGCCAGTTTGGGGTGGCAGCCAGTTTGGGGTGGCAGCCAGTTTGGGGTGGCAGCCAGTTTGGGGTGGCAGCCAGTTTGGGGTGGCAGCCAGTTTGGGGTGGCAGCCAGTTTGGGGTGGCAGCCAGTTTGGTGTGGCAGCCAGTTTGGTGTGGCAGCGAGTTTGGTGTGGCAGCGAGTTTGGTGTGGCAGCGAGTTTGGTGTGGCAGCGAGTTTGGGGTGGCAGCGAGTTTGGGGTGGCAGCGAGTTTGGGGTGGCAGCGAGTTTGGGGTGGCAGCGAGTTTGGGTGGCAGGGATTTCGGGTGGCAGGGATTTCGGGTGGCAGGGATTTCGGGTGGCAGGGATTTCGGGTGGCAGGGATTTCGGGTGGCAGGGATTTCGGGTGGCAGGGATTTCGGGTGGCAGGGATTTCGGGTGGCAGGGATTTCGGGTGGCAGGGATTTCGGGTGGCAGGGATTTCGGGTGGCAGGGATTTCGGGTGGCAGGGATTTCGGGTGGCAGGATTTCGGGTGGCAGGGATTTCGGGTGGCAGGGATTTCGGGTGGCAGGGATTTCGGGTGGCAGGGATTTCGGGTGGCAGGGATTTCGGGTGGCAGGGTTTTGGGATGGCAGGGATTTGGGGTGGTTGGTTGGTTAGGGGAAGGAGACCAGACAGCGAGGTCATCGGTCTCATCGTATAAGGGAAGGACGGGGAAGGAAGTTGGCCGTGCCCTTTGAAAGGGAACCATACCAGCATTTGCCTGGAGCTATTTAGGGAAATCACGGAAAACCTAAATCAGGATTTCCGGACGCGGGATTGAACCGTCGTCCTCCTGATTGCGAGTCAAGTGTCTAATTTGGGGTGGAAGCGAATTTGCGGTGGCAGCGAGTGTGGGGTGGCAGCGAGCTTGGCGTGGCAGCGAGCTTGGCGTGGCAGCCAGTTTGGGGTGGCAGCCAGTCTGGGGTTGGCAGCCAGTCTGGGGTTGGCAGCCAGTCTGGGGTGGCAGCCAGTCTGGGGTGGCAGCCAGTCTGGCGTGGCAGCCAGTCTGGCGTGGCAGCCAGTCTGGCGTGGCAGCCAGTCTGGCGTGGCAGCCAGTCTGGCGTGGCAGCCAGTCTGGGGTGGCAGCCAGTCTGGGGTGGCAGCCAGTCTGGGGTGGCAGCCAGTCTGGGGTGGCAGCCAGTCCGGGGTGGCAGCCAGTCCGGGGTGGCAGCCAGTTCGGGGTGGCAGCCAGTTCGGGGTGGCAGCCAGTTCGGGGTGGCAGGGATTTCGGGTGGCAGGGATTTCGGGTGGCAGGGATTTCGGGTGGCAGGGATTTCGGGTGGCAGGGAGTTCGGGTGGCAGGGAGTTCGGGTGGCAGGGAGTTCGGGTGGCAGGGATTTCGGGTGGCAGGGATTTCGGGTGGCAGGGATTTCGGGTGGCAGGGTTTTCGGGTGGCAGGGATTTCGGGTGGCAGGAATTTCGGGTGGCAGGGTTTTGGGGTGGCAGGGATTTGGGGTGGCAGGGATTTGGGGTGGCAGGGATTTGGGGTGACAGGGATTTGGGGTGACAGGGATTTGGGGTGACAGGGATTTGGGGTGGCAGGGATTTGGGGTGGTTGGTTGGTTGTTTAGGGGAAGGAGACCAGACAGCGAAGTCATCGGTCTCATCGTATTAGGGAAGGACGGGGAAGGAAGTCGGCCGTGCCCTTTGAAAGGGAACCATCCCAGCATTTGCCTGGAGTGATTTAGGGAAATCATGGAAAGCCTAAATCAGGATGGCCGGATGCGAGATTAAACCGTCGTCCTCCCGATTGCGAGTCAAGTGTCTAATTTGGGGTGGCAGCCAGTTTGGGGTGCCAGCCAGTTTGGGGTGGCAGCCAGTTTGGGGTGCCAGCCAGTTTTGGGTGGCAGCCAGTTTGCTGTGCCAGCCAGTTTGGGGTGGCAGCCAGTTTGGCGTGGCAGCCAGTTTGGGGTGGCAGGCAGTTTGGGGTGGCAGCCAGTTTGGGGTGGCAGCCAGTTTGGGGTGGCAGGGATTTCGGGTGGCAGGGATTTAGGGTGGCAGGGATTTCGGGTGGCAGGGATTTCGGGTGGCAGGGATTTCGGGTGGCAGGGATTTCGGGTGGCAGGGATTTCGGGTGGCAGGGATTTCGGGTGGCAGGGTTTTGGGGTGGCAGGGTTTTGGGGTGGCAGGGATTTGGGGTGGTTGGTCGGTTGTTTAGGGGAAGGAGACCAGACAGCGAGGTCATCGGTCTCATCGTATTAGGGAAGGACGGGGAAAGAAGTTGGGCGTGCCCTTTGAAAGGGAACCATCCCAGCATTTGCCTGGAGCGATTTAGGGAAATAACGGAAAACCTAAATCAGGATGGCCGGACGCGGGATTGAACCGTCGTCCTCCCGATTGCGAGTCAAATGTCTAATTTGGGGTGGCAGCGAGTTTGGGGTGGCTGCGGGCTTGGCGTGGCAGCCAGTTTGGGGTGGCAGCCAGTTTGGGGTGGCTGCGAGCTTGGCGTGGCTGCGAGCTTGGCGTGGCTGCGAGCTTGGCGTGGCAGCCAGTTTGGCGTGGCAGCCAGTTTGGGGTGGCAGCCACTTTGGGGTGGCAGCCACTTTGGGGTGGCAGCCACTTTGGGGTGGCAGCCACTTTGGGGTGGCAGCCACTTTGGGGTGGCAGCCACTTTGGGATGGCAGCCACTTTGGGGTGGCAGCCATTTTGGGGTGGCAGCCACTTTGGGGTGGCAGCCACTTTGGTGTGGTAGCCACTTTGGGGTGGCAGCCACTTTGGGGTGGCAGCCACTTTGGGGTGGCAGCCACTTTGGGGTGGCAGCCACTTTGGGGTGGCAGCCACTTTGGGGTGGCAGCCACTTTGGGGTGGCAGCCACTTTGGGGTGGCAGCCACTTTGGGGTGGCAGCCACTTTGGGGTGGCAGCCACTTTGGGGTGGCAGCCAGTTTGGGGTGGCAGCCAGTTTGGGGTGGCAGCCAGTTTGGGGTGGCAGCCAGTTTGGGGTGGCAGCCAGTTTGGGGTGGCAGCCAGTTTGGGGTGGCAGCCAGTTTGGGGTGGCAGCCAGTTTGGGGTGGCAGCCAGTTCGGGGTGGCAGGGATTTCGATTGGCAGGGATTTCGGGTGGCAGGGTTTCAGGGTGGCAGGGATTTGGGGTTGTTGGTTGGTTGTTTAGGGGAAGGAGACCAGACAGCGAGGTCATCGGTCTCATCGGATTAGGGAAGGACGGGGAAGGAAGTCGGTTGTGCCCTTTGAAAGGGAACCATCCCAGCATTTGCCTGGAGCGATGCAGGGAAATCTCGGAAAACCTAAATCAGGATGGCCGGACGCGGGATAGAACCGTCGTCCTCCCGATTGCGAGGCAAGTGTCTAATTTGGGGTAGCAGCGAGATTGGGGTGGCAGCGAGTGTGGGGTGGCAGCGAGTGTGGGGTGGCAGCAAGTTTGGGGTGGCAGCCAGTTTGGGGCGGCAGCCAGTTTGGGGCGGCAGCCAGTTTGGGGCGGCAGCCAGTTTGGGGCGGCAGCCAGTTTGGGGCGGCAGCCAGTTTCGGGCGGCAGCCAGTTTCGGGCGGCAGCCAGTTTGGGGTGGCAGCCAGTTTGGGGTGGCAGCCAGTTTGGGGTGGCAGCCAGTTTTGGGGTTGGCAGCCAGTTTTGGGGTTGGCAGCCAGTTTGGGGTTGGCAGCCAGTTTGGGGTTGGCAGCCAGTTTGGGGTTGGCAGCCAGTTTGGGGTTGGCAGCCAGTTTGGGGTTGGCAGCCAGTTTGGGGTTGGCAGCCAGGTTGGGGTTGGCAGCCAGTTTGGGGTTGGCAGCCAGTTTTGGGGTTGGCAGCCAGTCTGTTGTTGGCAGCCAGTCTGGGGTTGGCAGCCAGTCTGGGGTTGGCAGCCAGTCTGGGGTTGGCAGCCAGTCTGGGGTTGGCAGCCAGTCTGGCGTGGCAGCCAGTCTGGGGTTGGCAGCCAGTCTGGCGTGGCAGCCAGTCTGGCGTGGCAGCCAGTCTGGCGTGGCAGCCAGTCTGGCGTGGCAGCCAGTCTGGCGTGGCAGCCAGTCTGGCGTGGCAGCCAGTCTGGCGTGGCAGCCAGTCTGGGGTGGCAGCCAGTCTGGGGTGGCAGCCAGTCTGGGGTGGCAGCCAGTCTGGGGTGGCAGCCAGTCTGGGGTGGCAGCCAGTTCGGGGTGGCAGCCAGTTCGGGGTGGCAGGGATTTCGGGTGGCAGGGATTTCGGGTGGCAGGGATTTCGGGTGGCAGGGAGTTCGGGTGGCAGGGAGTTCGGGTGGCAGGGAGTTCGGGTGGCAGGGAGTTCGGGTGGCAGGGAGTTCGGGTGGCAGGGAGTTCGGGTGGCAGGGAGTTCGGGTGGCAGGGAGTTCGGGTGGCAGGGAGTTCGGGTGGCAGGGAGTTCGGGTGGCAGGGATTTCGGGTGGCAGGGATTTCGGGTGGCAGGGTTTTCGGGTGGCAGGGATTTCGGGTGGCAGGAATTTCGGGTGGCAGGGTTTTGGGGTGGCAGGGATTTGGGGTGGCAGGGATTTGGGGTGACAGGGATTTGGGGTGGCAGGGATTTGGGGTGGTTGGTTGGTTGTTTAGGGGAAGGAGACCAGACAGCGAAGTCATCGGTCTCATCGTATTAGGGAAGGACGGGGAAGGAAGTCGGCCGTGCCCTTTGAAAGGGAACCATCCCAGCATTTGCCTGGAGTGATTTAGGGAAATCACGGAAAGCCTAAATCAGGATGGCCGGATGCGAGATTAAACCGTCGTCCTCCCGATTGCGAGTCAAGTGTCTAATTTGGGGTGGCAGCCAGTTTGGGGTGGCAGCCAGTTTGGGATGGCAGCCAGTTTGGGGTGGCAGCCAGTTTGGGGTGGCAGCCAGTTTGGGGTGGCAGCCAGTTTGGGGTGGCAGCCAGTTTGGGGTGGCAGCCAGTTTGGGGTGGCAGCCAGTTTGGGGTGGCAGCCAGTTTGGGGTGGCAGCCAGTTTGGGGTGGCAGCCAGTTTGGGGTGGCAGCCAGTTTGGGGTGGCAGCCAGTTTGGGGTGGCAGCCAGTTTGGAGTGGCAGCCAGTTTGGGGTGGCAGGGATTTCGGGTGGCAGGGATTTCGGGTGGCACGGATTTCGGGTGGCAGGGATTTCGGGTGGCAGGGATTTCGGGTGGCAGGGATTTCGGGTGGCTGGGTTTTCGGGTGGCAGGGTTTTGGGGTGGCAGGGTTTTGGGGTGGCAGGGATTTGGGGTGGCAGGGATTTGGGGTGGTTGGTCGGTTGTTTAGGGGAAGGAGACCAGACAGCGAGGTCATCGGTCTCATCGTATTAGGGAAGGACGGGGAAAGAAGTTGGGCGTGCCCTTTGAAAGGGAACCATCCCAGCATTTGCCTGGAGCGATTTAGGGAAATAACGGAAAACCTAAATCAGGATGGCCGGACGCGGGATTGAACCGTCGTCCTCCCGATTGCGAGTCAAATGTCTAATTTGGGGTGGCAGCGAATTTGGGGTGGCTGCGGGCTTGGCGTGGCAGCCAGTTTGGGGTGGCAGCCAGTTTGGGGTGGCTGCGAGCTTGGCGTGGCAGCGAGCTTGGCGTGGCAGCGACCTTGGCGTGGCAGCGAGCTTGGCGTGGCAGCCAGTTTGGGGTGGCAACCAGTTTGGGGTGGCAGCCACTTTGGGGTGGCAGCCACTTTGGGGTGGCAGCCACTTTGGGGTGGCAGCCACTTTGGGGTGGCAGCCACTTTGGGGTGGCAGCCACTTTGGGGTGGCAGCCACTTTGGGGTGGCAGCCACTTTGGGGTGGCAGCCAGTTTGGGGTGGCAGCCAGTTTGGGGTGGCAGCCAGTTTGGGGTGGCAGCCAGTTTGGGGTGGCAGCCAGTTTGGGGTGGCAGCCAGTTTGGGGTGGCAGCCAGTTTGGGGTGGCAGCCAGTTTGGGGTGGCAGCCAGTTTGCGGTGGCAGCCAGTTTGGGGTGGCAGGGATTTCGATTGGCAGGGATTTCGGGTGGCAGGGTTTCGGGGTGGCAGGGATTTGGGGTTGTTGGTTGGTTGTTTAGGGGAAGGAGACCAGACAGCGAGGTCATCGGTCTCATCGGATTAGGGAAGGACGGGGAAGGAAGTCGGCTGTGCCCTTTGAAAGGGAACCATCCCAGCATTTGCCTGGAGCGATGCAGGGAAATCTCGGAAAACCTAAATCAGGATGGCCGGACGCGGGATAGAACCGTCGTCCTCCCGATTGCGAGGCAAGTGTCTAATTTGGGGTGGCAGGGAGATGGGGTAGCAGCGAGATTGGGGTGGCAGCGAGTGTGGGGTGGCAGCGAGTGTGGGGTGGCAGCCATTTTGGGGTGGCAGCAAGTTTGGGGCGGCAGCCAGTTTGGGGCGGCAGCCAGTTTCGGGTGGCAGCCAGTTTCGGGTGGCAGCCAGTTTGGGGTGGCAGCCAGTTTGGGGTGGCAGCCAGTTTGGGGTGGCAGCCAGTTTGGGGTGGCAGCCAGTTTGGGGTGGCAGCCAGTTTTGGGGTGGCAGCCAGTTTTGGGGTGGCAGCCAGTTTTGGGGTGGCAGCCAGTTTTGGGGTGGCAGCCAGTTTTGGGGTGGCAGCCAGTTTTGGGGTGGCAGCCAGTTTGGGGTTGGCAGCCAGTTTGGGGGTTGGCAGCCAGTTTGGGGTTGGCAGCCAGTTTTGGGGTTGGCAGCCAGTCTGGGGTTGGCAGCCAGTCTGGGGTTGGCAGCCAGTCTGGCGTGGCAGCCAGTCTGGCGTGGCAGCCAGTCTGGCGTGGCAGCCAGTCTGGCGTGGCAGCCAGTCTGGCGTGGCAGCCAGTCTGGCGTGGCAGCCAGTCTGGCGTGGCAGCCAGTCTGGCGTGGCAGCCAGTCTGGCGTGGCAGCCAGTCTGGCGTGGCAGCCAGTCTGGCGTGGCAGCCAGTCTGGCGTGGCAGCCAGTCTGGCGTGGCAGCCAGTCTGGCGTGGCAGCCAGTCTGGCGTGGCAGCCAGTCTGGCGTGGCAGCCAGTCTGGCGTGGCAGCCAGTCTGGGGTGGCAGCCAGTCTGGGGTGGCAGCCAGTTCGGGGTGGCAGCCAGTTCGGGGTGGCAGGGATTTCGGGTGGCAGGGAGTTCGGGTGGCAGGGAGTTCGGGTGGCAGGGAGTTCGGGTGGCAGGGAGTTCGGGTGGCAGGGAGTTCGGGTGGCAGGGAGTTCGGGTGGCAGGGAGTTCGGGTGGCAGGGAGTTCGGGTGGCAGGGAGTTCGGGTGGCAGGGAGTTCGGGTGGCAGGGAGTTCGGAAGGCAGGGAGTTCGGGTGGCAGGGAGTTCGGGTGGCAGGGATTTCGGGTGGCAGGGATTTCAGGTGGCAGGGATTTCAGGTGGCAGGGTTTTCGGGTGGCAGGAATTTCGGGTGGCAGGGTTTTGGGGTGGCAGGGATTTGGGGTGGCAGGGATTTGGGGTGGCAGGGATTTGGGGTGGCAGGGATTTGGGGTGGCAGGGATTTGGGGTGGCAGGGATTTGGGGTGGCAGGGATTTGGGGTGGTTGGTTGGTTGTTTAGGAGAAGGAGACCAGACAGCGAAGTCATCGGTCTCATCGTATTAGGGAAGGATGGGGAAGGAAGTCGGCCGTGCCCTTTGAAAGGGAACCATCCCAGCATTTGCCTGGAGTGATTTAGGAAAATCACGGAAAGCCTAAATCAGGATGGCCGGATGCGAGATTAAACCGTCGTCCTCCCGATTGCGAGTCAAGTGTCTAATTTGGGGTGGCAGCCAGTTTGGGGTGCCAGCCAGTTTGGGGTGGCAGCCAGTTTGGGGTGGCAGCCAGTTTGGGGTGGCAGCCAGTTTGGGGTGGCAGCCAGTTTGGGGTGGCAGCCAGTTTGGGGTGGCAGCCAGTTTGGGGTGGCAGCCAGTTTGGGGTGGCAGCCAGTTTGGGGTGGGTGCCAGTTTGGGGTGGCAGCCAGTTTGGGGTGGCAGCCAGTTTGGGGTGGCAGCCAGTTTGGGGTGGCAGCCAGTTTGGGGTGGCAGCGAGTTTGGGGTGGCAGGGATTTCGGGTGGCAGGGATTTCGGGTGGCAGGGATTTCGGGTGGCACGGATTTCGGGTGGCAGGGATTTCGGGTGGCAGGGATTTCGGGTGGCAGGGATTTCGGGTGGCAGGGATTTTGGAAGGCAGGGTTTTCGGGTGGCAGGGTTTTCGGGTGGCAGGGTTTTGGGGTGGCAGGGTTTTGGGGTGGCAGGGTTTTGGGGTGGCAGGGTTTTGGGGTGGCAGGGATTTGGGGTGGCAGGGATTTGGGGTGGCAGGGATTTGGGGTGGTTGGTCGGTTGTTTAGGGGAAGGAGACCAGACAGCGAAGTCATCGGTCTCATCGTATTAGGGAAGGACGGGGAAAGAAGTTGGCCGTGCCCTTTGAAAGGGAACCATCCCAGCATTTGCCTGGAGCGATTTAGGGAAATAACGGAAAACCTAAATCAGGATGGCCGGACGCGGGATTGAACCGTCGTCCTCCCGATTGCGAGTCAAATGTCTAATTTGGGGTAGCAGTGAGTTTGGGGTGGCTGCGGGCTTGGCGTGGCAGCGAGCTTGGCGTGGCAGCCAGTTTGGGGTGGCAGCCAGTTTGGGGTGGCTGCGAGGTTGGCGTGGCAGCGAGCTTGGCGTGGCAGCCACTTTGGGGTGGCAGCCACTTTGGGGTGGCAGCCACTTTGGGGTGGCAGCCACTTTGGGGTGGCAGCCACTTTGGGGTGGCAGCCACTTTGGGGTGGCAGCCACTTTGGGGTGGCAGCCACTTTGGGGTGGCAGCCACTTTGGGGTGGCAGCCACTTTGGGGTGGCAGCCACTTTGGGGTGGCAGCCACTTTGGGGTGGCAGCCACTTTGGGGTGGCAGCCAGTTTGGGGTGGCAGCCAGTTTGGGGTGGCAGCCAGTTTGGGGTGGCAGCCAGTTTGGGGTGGCAGCCAGTTTGGGGTGGCAGCCAGTTTGGGGTGGCAGGGATATCGATTGGCAGGGATTTCGGGTGGCAGGGTTTCGGGGTGGCAGGGATTTGGGGTTGTTGGTTGGTTGGTTAGGGGAAGGAGACCAGACAGCGAGGTCATCGGTCTCATCGGATTAGGGAAGGACGGGGAAGGAAGTCGGCTGTGCCCTTTGAAAGGGAACCATCCCAGCATTTGCCTGGAGCGATGTAGGGAAATCTCGGAAAACCTAAATCAGGATGGCCGGACGCGGGATAGAACCGTCGTCCTCCCGATTGCGAGGCAAGTGTCTAATTTGGGGTGGCAGGGAGATGGGGTAGCAGCGAGATTGGGGTGGCAGCGAGTGTGGGGTGGCAGCGAGTGTGGGGTGGCAGCCAGTTTGGGGCGGCAGCCAGTTTGGGGTGGCAGCCAGTTTGGGGCAGCAGCCAGTTTCGGGTGGCAGCCAGTTTCGGGTGGCAGCCAGTTTCGGGTGGCAGCCAGTTTCGGGTGGCAGCCAGTTCGGGTGGCAGCCAGTTTCGGGTGGCAGCCAGTTTGGGGTGGCAGCCAGTTTGGGGTGGCAGCCAGTTTGGGGTGGCAGCCAGTTTTGGGGTGGCAGCCAGTTTGGGGTGGCAGCCAGTTTTGGGGTGGCAGCCAGTTTTGGGGTGGCAACCAGTTTTGGGGTGGCAGCCAGTTTTGGGGTGGCAGCCAGTTTTGGGGTGGCAGCCAGTTTTGGGGTGGCAGCCAGTTTTGGGGTGGCAGCCAGTTTGGGGTGGCAGCCAGTTTGGGGTGGCAGCCAGTTTGGGGTGGCAGCCAGTTTGGGGTGGCAGCCAGTTTGGGGTGGCAGCCAGTTTGGGGTGGCAGCGATTTCGGGTTGCAGGGATTTCGGGTGGCAGGGATTTCGGGTGGCAGGGATTTCGGGTGGCAGGGATTTCGGGTGGCAGGGATTTCGGGTGGCAGGGATTTCGGGTGGCAGGGATTTCGGGTGGCAGGGATTTCGGGTCGCAGGGATTTCGGGTGGCAGGGATTTCGGGTGGCAGGGATTTCGGGTGGCAGGGATTTCGGGTGGCAGGGATTTCGGGTGGCAGGGATTTCGGGTGGCAAGCATTTCGGGTGGCAGGGATTTCGGGTGGCAGGGTTTTGGGGTGGCAGGGATTTGGGGTGGTTGGTTGGTTGTTTAGGGGAAGGAGACCAGACAGCGAGGTCATCGGTCTCATCGTATTAGGGAAGGACGGGGAAGGAAGTCGGCCGTGCCCTTTGAAAGGGAACCATCCCAGCATTTGCCTGGAGCGATTTAGGGAAATCCTGGAAAACCTAAATCAGGATGGCCGGACGCGGGATTGAACCGTTGTCCTCCCGATTGCGAGTCAAGTGTCTAATTTGGGGTGGCAGCCAGTTTGGGGTGGCAGCCAGTTTGGGGTGGCAGCCAGTTTGGGGTGGCAGCCAGTTTGGGGTGGCAGCCAGTTTGGGGTGGCAGCCAGTTTGGGGTGGCAGCCAGTTTGGTGTGGCAGCGAGTTTGGTGTGGCAGCGAGTTTGGTGTGGCAGCGAGTTTGGGGTGGCAGCGAGTTTGGGGTGGCAGCGAGTTTGGGGTGGCAGCGAGTTTGGGGTGGCAGCGAGTTTGGGGTGGCAGCGAGTTTGGGGTGGCAGCGAGTTTGGGGTGGCAGCGAGTTTGGGGTGGCAGCGAGTTTGGGGTGGCAGCGAGTTTGGGGTGGCAGCGAGTTTGGGGTGGCAGCGAGTTTGGGGTGGCAGCGAGTTTGGGGTGGCAGCGAGTTTGGGGTGGCAGCGAGTTTGGGTGGCAGCGAGTTTGGGTGGCAGCGAGTTTGGGGTGGCAGGGATTTCGGGTGGCAGGGATTTCGGGTGGCAGGGATTTCGGGTGGCAGGGATTTCGGGTGGCAGGGATTTCGGGTGGCAGGGATTTCGGGTGGCAAGCATTTCGGGTGGCAGGGATTTCGGGTGGCAGGGTTTTGGGGTGGCAGGGATTTGGGGTGGTTGGTTGGTTGTTTAGGGGAAGGAGACCAGACAGCGAGGTCATCGGTCTCATCGTATTAGGGAAGGACGGGGAAGGAAGTCGGCCGTGCCCTTTGAAAGGGAACCATCCCAGCATTTGCCTGGAGCGATTTAGGGAAATCCTGGAAAACATAAATCAGGATGGCCGGACGCGGGATTGAACCGTTGTCCTCCCGATTGCGAGTCAAGTGTCTAATTTGGGGTGGCAGCCAGTTTGGGGTGGCAGCCAGTTTGGGGTGGCAGCCAGTTTGGGGTGGCAGCCAGTTTGGGGTGGCAGCGAGTTTGGGGTGGCAGCGAGTTTGTTGTGGCAGCGAGTTTGGGGTGTCAGCGAGTTTGGGGTGGCAGCGAGTTTGGGGTGGCAGCGAGTTTGGGGTGGCAGCGAGTTTGGGGTGGCAGCGAGTTTGGGGTAGCAGCGAGGTTGGGGTGGCAGCGAGGTTGGGGTGGCAGCGAGTTTGGGGTGGCAGCGAGTTTGGGGTGGCAGCGAGTTTGGGGTGGCAGCGAGTTTGGGGTGGGAGCGAGTTTGGGAAGGCAGCGAGTTTGGGGTGGCAGCAAATTTGGGTGGCAGCGAGTTTGGGTGGCAGCGAGTTTGGGTGGCAGCGAGTTTGGGTGGCAGCGAGTTTGGGGTGGCAGCGAGTTTGGGGTGGCAGGGATTTCGGGTGGCAGGGATTTCGGGTGGCAGGGATTTCGGGTGGCAGGGATTTCGGGTGGCAGGGATTTCGGGTGGCAGGGATTTCGGGTGGCAGGGATTTCGGGTGGCAGGGATTTCGGGTGGCAGGGATTTCGGGTGGCAGGGATTTCGGGTGGCAGGGATTTCGGGTGGCAGGGACTTCGGGTGGCAGGGATTTCGGGTGGCAGGGATTTCGGGTGGCAGGGATTTCGGGTGGCAGGGATTTCGGGTGGCAGGGATTTGGGGTGGTTGGTTGGTTGTTTAGGGGAAGGAGACCAGACAGCGAGGTCATCGGTCTCATCGTATTAGGGAAGGATGGGGAAGGAAGTCGGCCGTGCCCTTTGAAAGGGAACCATCCCAGCATTTGCCTGGAGCCATTTAGGGAAATCACGGAAAACCTAAATCAGGATGGCCGGACGAAGGATTGAACCGTCGTCCTGCAGATTGCGAGTCAAGTGTCTAATTTGGAGTGGCTGGGAGTTGGGGTGGCAGCGAGTGTGGGGTGGCAGCTAGTGTGGGGTGACAGCTAGTGTGGGGTGGCAGCTAGTGTGGGGTGGCAACCAGTTTGGGGTGGCAGCCAGTTTGGGGTGGCAGCCAGTTTGGGGTGGCAGCCAGTTTGGGGTGGCAGCCAGTTTGGGGTGGCAGCCAGTTTGGGGTGGCAGCCAGTTTGGGGTGGCAGCCAGTTTGGGGTGGCAGCCAGTTTGGGGTGGCAGCCAGTTTGGGGTGGCAGCCAGTTTGGGGTGGCAGCCAGTTTGGGGTGGCAGCCAGTTTGGGGTGGCAGCCAGTTTGGCGTGGCAGCCAGTTTGGGGTGGCAGCCAGTTTGGGGTGGCAGCCAGTTTGGGGTGGCAGCCAGTTTGGGGTGGCAGCCAGTTTGGGGTGGCAGCCAGTTTGGGGTGGCAGCCAGTTTGGGGTGGCAGCCAGTTTGGGGTGGAAGCCATTTTGGGGTGGCAGAGAGTTTGGGGTGGAAGCCATTTTGGGGTGGCAGCCAGTTTGGGGTGGCAGCCAGTTTGGGGTGGCAGGGATTTGGGGTGGCAGGGATTTGGGGTGGCAGGAATTTCGGGTGGCAGGGATTTAGGGTGGCAGGGATTTTGGGTGGCAGGGATTTCGGGTGGCAGGGTTTTGGGATGGCAGGGATTTGGGGTGGTTGGTTGGTTAGGGGAAGGAGACCAGACTGCGAGGTCATCGGTCTCATCGTATAAGGGAAGGACAGGGAAGGAAGTTGGCCGTGCCCTTTGAAAGGGAACCATACCAGCATTTGCCTGGAGCTATTTAGGGAAGTCACGGAAAACCTAAATCAGGATGGCCGGACGCGGGATTGAACCGTCGTCCTCCTGATTGCGAGTCAAGTGTCTAATTTGGGGTGGAAGCGAGTGTGGGGTGGCAGCCCGTTTGGGGTGGCAGCCCGTTTGGGGTGGCAGCCCGTTTGGGGTGGCAGCCCGTTTGGGGTGGCAGCCCGTTTGGGGTGGCAGCCCGTTTGGGGTGGCAGCCAGTTTGGGGTGGCAGCCAATTTGGGGTGGCAGCCAATTTGGGGTGGCAGCCAATTTGGGGTGGCAGCCAGTTTGAAGTGGCAGCCAGTTTGGGGTGGCAGCCAGTTTAGCGTGGCAGCCAGTTTTGGGGTGGCAGCCAGTTTTGGGGTGGCAGCCAGTTTGGGGTGGCAGCCAGTTTGGGGTGGCAGCCAGTTTGGGGTGGCAGCGATTTCGGGTGGCAGGGATTTCGGGTGGCAGGGATTTCGGGTGGCAGGGATTTCGGGTGGCAGGGATTTCGGGTGGCAGGGATTTCGGGTGGCAGGGATTTCGGGTGGCAGGGATTTCGGGTGGCAGGGATTTCGGGTGGCAAGCATTTCGGGTGGCAAGCATTTCGGGTGGCAAGCATTTCGGGTGGCAGAGATTTCGGGTGGCAGGGTTTTGGGGTGGCAGGAATTTGGGGTGGTTGGTTGTTTAGGGGAAGGAGACCAGACAGCGAGGTCATCGGTCTCATCGTATTAGGGGAGGACGGGGAAGGAAGTCGGCCGTGCATTTTGAAAGGGAACCATCCCAGCATTTGCCTGGAGCGATTTAGGGAAATCCTGGAAAACCTAAATCAGGATGGCCGGACACGGGATTGAACCGTTGTCCTCCCGATTGCGAGTCAAGTGTCTAATTTGGGGTGGCAGCCAGTTTGGGGTGGCAGCCAGTTTGGGGTGGCAGCCAGTTTGGGGTGGCAGCCAGTTTGGGGTGGCAGCCAGTTTGGGGTGGCAGCCAGTTTGGGGTGGCAGCCAGTTTGGGGTGGCAGCCAGTTTGGGGTGGCAGCGAGTTTGGGGTGGCAGCGAGTTTGGGGTGGCAGCGAGTTTGGGGTGGCAGCGAGTTTGGGGTGGCAGCGAGTTTGGGGTGGGAGCGAGTTTGGGGTGGGAGCGAGTTTGGGGTGGCAGCGAGTTTGGGGTGGCAGCGAGTTTGGGGTGGCAGCGAGTTTGGGGTGGCAGCGAGTTTGGGTGGCAGCGAGTTTGGGTGGTAGCGAGTTTGGGTGGTAGCGAGTTTGGGTGGTAGCGAGTTTGGGGTGGCAGGGATTTCGGGTGGCAGGGATTTCGGGTGGCAGGGATTTCGGGTGGCAGGGATTTCGGGTGGCAGGGATTTCGGGTGGCAGGGATTTCGGGTGGCAGGGATTTCGGGTGGCAGGGATTTCGGGTGGCAGGGATTTCGGGTGGCAGGGATTTCGGGTGGCAGGGATTTCGGGTGGCAGGGATTTCGGGTGGCAGGGATTTCGGGTGGCAGGGATTTCGGGTGGCAGGGATTTCGGGTGGCAGGGATTTGGGGTGGTTGGTTGGTTGTTTAGGGGAAGGAGACCAGACAGCGAGGTCATCGGTCTCATCGTATTAGGGAAGGATGGGGAAGGAAGTCGGCCGTGCCCTATGAAAGGGAACCATCCCAGCATTTGCCTGGAGCGATTTAGGGAAATCACGGAAAACCTAAATCAGGATGGCCGGACGAAGGATTGAACCGTCGTCCTGCAGATTGCGAGTCAAGTGTCTAATTTGGAGTGGCTGGGAGTTGGGGTGGCAGCGAGTGTGGGGTGGCAGCTAGTGTGGGGTGACAGCTAGTGTGGGGTGGCAGCTAGTGTGGGGTGGCAGCCAGTTTGGGGTGGCAGCCAGTTTGGGGTGGCAGCCAGTTTGGGGTGGCAGCCAGTTTGGGGTGGCAGCCAGTTTGGGGTGGCAGCCAGTTTGGGGTGGCAGCCAGTTTGGGATGGCAGCCAGTTTGGGGTGGCAGCCAGTTTGGGGTGGCAGCCAGTTTGGGGTGGCAGCCAGTTTGGGGTGGCAACCAGTTTGGGGTGGCAGCCAGTTTGGGGTGGCAGCCAGTTTGGGGTGGCAGGCAGTTTGGGATGGCAGGCAGTTTGGGATGGCAGCCAGTTTGGGGTGGCAGCCAGTTTGGGGTGGCAGCCAGTTTGGGGTGGCAGCCAGTTTGGGGTGGCAGCCAGTTTGGGGTGGCAGCCAGTTTGGGGTGGCAGCCAGTTTGGGGTGGCAGGAATTTCGGGTGGCAGGAATTTCGGGTGGCAGGAATTTCGGGTGGCAGGGATTACGGGTGGCAGGGATTTCGGGTGGCAGGGATTTCGGGTGGCAGGGATTTTGGGTGGCAGGGATTTCGGGTGGCAGGGTTTTGGGATGGCAGGGATTTGGGGTGGTTGGTTGGTTAGGGGAAGGAGACCAGACTGCGAGGTCATCGGTCTCATCGTATAAGGGAAGGACGGGGAAGGAAGTTGGCCGTGCCCTTTGAAAGGGAACCATACCAGCATTTGCCTGGAGCTATTTAGGGAAATCACGGAAAACCTAAATCAGGATGGCCGGACGCGGGATTGAACCGTCGTCCTCCTGATTGCGAGTCAAGTGTCTAATTTGGGGTGGAAGCGAGTTTGCGGTGGCAGCGAGTGTGGGGTGGCAGCGAGCTTGGGGTGCCAGCCCGTTTGGGGTGCCAGCCAGTTTGGGGTGCCAGCCAGTTTGGGGTGGCAGCCAGTTTGGGGTGGCAGCCAGTTTGGGGTGGCAGCCAGTTTGGGGTGGCAGCCAGTTTTTGGGTGGCAGCCAGTTTGGGGTGGCAGCCAGTTTTTGGGGTGGCAGCCAGTTTGGGGTGGCAGCCAGTTTTGGGGTGGCAGCCAGTTTGGGGTGGATGCCAGTTTGGGGTGGCAGCCAGTTTGGAGTGGCAGCCAGTTTGGGGTGGCAGCCAGTTTGGGGTGGCAGCCAGTTTGGGGTGGCAGCCAGTTTGGGGTGGCAGCCAGTTTGGGGGTGGCAGCCAGTTTGGGGTGGCAGCCAGTTTGGGGTGGCAGCCAGTTTGGGGTGGCAGCCAGTTGGGGGTGGCAGCCAGTTGGTGGTGGCAGCCAGTTGGGGGTGGCAGCCAGTTGGGGGTGGCAGCCAGTTGGGGGTGGCAGCCAGTTGGGGGTGGCAGCCAGTTGGGGGTGGCAGCCAGTTGGGGGTGGCAGCCAGTTGGGGGTGGCAGCCAGTTGTGGGTGGCAGCCAGTTGTGGGTGGCAGCCAGTTGTGGGTGGCAGCCAGTTGGGGGTGGCAGCCAGTTTGGGGTGGCAGCCAGTTGGTGGTGGCAGCCAGTTGGTGGTGGCAGCCAGTTTGGGGTGGCAGCCAGTTTGGGGTGGCAGCCAGTTTGGGGTGGCAGCCAGTTTGGGGTGGCAGCCAGTTTGGGGTGGCAGCGAGTTTGGTGTGGCAGCGAGTTTGGGGTGGCAGCGAGTTTGGGGTGGCAGGGATTTCGGGTGGCAGGGATTTCGGGTGTCAGGGATTTCGGGTGGCAGGGATTTCGGGTGGCATGGATTTCGGGTGGCAGGGACTTCCGGTGGCAGGGATTTCCGGTGGCAGGGATTTCGGGTGGCAGGGATTTCGGGTGGCAGGGATTTCGGGTGGCAGGGATTTCGGGTGGCAGGGATTTCGGGTGGCAGGGATTTCGGGTGGCAGGGATTTCGGGTGGCAGGGATTTCGGGTGGCAGGGATTTCGGGTGGCAGGGATTTCGGGTGGCAGGGATTTCGGGTGGCAGGGATTTCGGGTGGCAGGGATTTCGGGTGGCAGGGATTTCGGGTGGCAGGGATTTCGGGTGGCAGGGATTTCGGGTGGCAGGGATTTCGGGTGGCAGGGATTTCGGGTGGCAGGGATTTCGGGTGGCAGGGTTTTGGGGTGGCAGGGATTTGGGGTGGTTGGTTGGTTGTTTAGTGGAAGGAGACCAGACAGCGTGGTCATCGGTCTCATCGTATTAGGGAAGGACGGGGAAGGAAGTCGGCCGTGCCCTTTGAGAGGGAACCATCCCAGCATTTGCCTGGAGCGAGTTAGGGAAATCACGGAAAACCTAAATCAGGATGGCCGGACGCGGGATTGAACCGTCGTCCTCCCGATTGCGGGTCAAGTGTCTAATTTGGGGTGGCGGCCAGTTTGGGGTGGGAGCCAGTTTGGGGTGGCAGCCAGTTTGGGGTGGCAGCCAGTTTGGGGTGGCACCCAGTTTGGGGTGGCACCCAGTTTGGGGTGGCACCCAGTTTGGGGTGGCACCTAGTTTGGGGTGGCACCCAGTTTGGGGTGGCACCCAGTTTGGGGTGGCACCCAGTTTGGGGTGGCACCCAGTTTGGGGTGGCACCCAGTTTGGGGTGGCAGCCAGTTTGGGGTGGCAGCCAGTTTGGGGTGGCAGCCAGTTTGGGGTGGCAGCCAGTTCGGGGTGGCAGCCAGTTTGGGGTGGCAGCCAGTTTGGGGTGGCAGCCAGTTTGGGGTGGCAGCCAGTTTGGGGTGGCAGCCAGTTTGGGGTGGCAGCCAGTTTGGGGTGGCAGAAAGTTTGGGGTGGCAGCCAGTTTGGGGTGGCAGCCAGTTTGGGGTGGCAGCCAGTTTGGGGTGGCAGCCAGTTTGGGGTGGCAGCCAGTTTGGGGTGGCAGGGATATCGGGTGGCAGGGATTTCGGGTGGCAGGGATTTCGGGTGGCAGGGATTTCGGGTGGCAGGGATTTCGGGTGGCAGGGATTTCGGGTGGCAGGGATTTCGGGTGGCAGGGATTTCGGGTGGCAGGGATTTCGGGTGGCAGGGTTTTGGGGTGGCAGGGATTTGGGGTGGTTGGTTGGTTGTTTAGGGGAAGGAGACCACACAGCGTGGTCATCGGTCTCATCGTATTAGGGAAGGACAAGGAAGGAAGTCGGCCGTGCCCTTTGAGAGAGAACCATCCCAGCATTTGCCTGGAGCGATTTAGGGAAATCACGGAAAACCTAAATCAGGATGGCCGGACGCGGGATTGAGCCGTCGTCCTCCCGATTGCGAGCCGAGTGTCTAATTTGGGGTGGCACCCAGTTTGGGGTGGCACCCAGTTTGGGGTGGCACCCAGTTTGGGGTGGCACCCAGTTTGGGGTGGCACCCAGTTTGGGGTGGCACCCAGTTTGGGGTGGCACCCAGTTTGGGGTGGCACCCAGTTTGGGGTGGCAGCCAGTTTGGGGTGGCAGCGAGTTTGGAGTGGCAGGGATATCGGGTGGCAGGGATATCGGGTGGCAGGGATTTCGGGTGGCAGGGATTTCGGGTGGCAGGGATTTCGGGTGGCAGGGATTTCGGATGGCAGGGATTTCGGGTGGCAGGGATTTCGGGTGGCAGGGATTTCGGGTGGCAGGGATTTCGGGTGGCAGGGATTTCGGGTGGCAGGGATTTCGGGTGGCAGGGATTTCGGGTGGCAGGGATTTCGGGTGGCAGGGATTTCGGGTGGCAGGGATTTCGGGTGGCATGGATTTCGGGTGGCATGGATTTCGGGTGGCATGGATTTCGTGTGGCAGGGATTTCGGGTGGCAGGGATTTCGGGTGGGAGGGAATTCGGGCGGCAGGGATTTCGGGTGGCAGGGATTTCGGGTGGCAGGGATTTCGGGTGGCAGGGATTTCGGGTGGCAGGGATTTCGGGTGGCAGGGATTTCGGATGGCAGGGTTTTGGGGTGGCAGGGATTTGGGGTGGTTGGTTGGTTGTTTAGGGGAAGGAGACCAGACAGCGAGGTCATCGGTCTTATCGTATTAGGGCAGGACGGGGAAGGAAGTCCGCCGTGCCCTTTGAGAGGGAACCATCCCAGCATTTGCATCGAGCGATTTAGGGAAATCACGGAAAACCTAAATCAGGATTTCCGGACGCGGGATTGAAACGTCGTCCCCCCGATTGCGAGGCAAGTGTCTAATTTGGGGTGGCGGCCAGTCCGGGTCGGCGGCCAGTTCGGGTCGGCGGCCAGTCCGGGTCGGCGGCCAGTCCGGGTCGGCGGCCAGTCCGGTGTGGCGGCCAGTCCGGTGTGGCGGCCAGTCCGGTGTGGCGGCCAGTCCGGTGTGGCGGCCAGTTCGGGGCGGCGGCCAGTTCGGGGCGGCGGCCAGTTCGGGGCGGCGGCCAGTTCGGGGCGGCGGCCAGTTCGGGGCGGCGGCCAGTTCGGGGCGGCCGCCAGTTCGGGGCGGCCGCCAGTTCGGGGCGGCCGCCAGTTCGGGGCGGCCGCCAGTTCGGGGCGGCCGCCAGTTCGGGGCGGCCGCCAGTTCGGGGCGGCCGCCAGTTCGGGGTGGCAGCCAGTTCGGGGTGGCAGCCAGTTTGGAGTGGCAGCGAGTTTGGGGTGGCAGCGAGTTTGGGGTGGCAGCGAGTTTGGGGTGGCAAGGATTTCGTGTGGTAGGGATTTGGGGTGGCAGGGATTTCGGGTGGGAGGATTTTGGGGTGGTAGGGATTTGGGGTGGTTGGTTGGTTGTTTAGGGGAAGGAGACCAGACAGCGAGGTCATCGGTCTCATCGTATTAGGGAAGGACGGGGAAGGATGTCCGCCGTGCCCTTTGAGAGGGAACCATCCCAGCATTTGCCTGGAGCGATTTAGGGAAATCACGGAAAACCTAAATCAGGATGGCCGGACGCGGGATTGAACCGTCGTCCTCCCGATTGCGAGTCAAGTGTCTAATTTGGGGCGGCAGCCAGCTTGGGGCGGCAGCCAGATTGGGGCGGCAGCCAGCTTGGGGCGGCAGCCAGCTTGGGGCGGCAGCCAGCTTGGGGCGGCAGCCAGCTTGGGGCGGCAGCCAGCTTGGGGCGGCAGCCAGCTTGGGGCGGCAGCCAGCTTGGGGCGGCAGCCAGCTTGGGGCGGCAGCCAGCTTGGGGCGGCAGCCAGCTTGGGGCGGCAGCCAGCTTGGGGCGGCAGCCAGCTTGGGGCGGCAGCCAGCTTGGGGCGGCAGCCAGCTTGGGGCGGCAGCCAGCTTGGGGCGGCAGCCAGCTTGGGGCGGCAGCCAGCTTGGGGCGGCAGCCAGCTTGGGGCGGCAGCCAGCTTGGGGCGGCAGCCAGCTTGGGGCGGCAGCCAGCTTGGGGCGGCAGCCAGCTTGGGGCGGCAGCCAGCTTGGGGCGGCAGCCAGCTTGGGGCGGCAGCCAGCTTGGGGCGGCAGCCAGCTTGGGGCGGCAGCCAGCTTGGGGCGGCAGCCAGCTTGGGGCGGCAGCCAGCTTGGGGCGGCAGCCAGCTTGGGGCGGCAGCCAGCTTGGGGCGGCAGCCAGCTTGGGGCGGCAGCCAGCTTGGGGCGGCAGCCAGCTTGGGGCGGCAGCCAGCTTGGGGCGGCAGCCAGCTTGGGGCGGCAGCCAGCTTGGGGCGGCAGCCAGCTTGGGGCGGCAGCCAGCTTGGGGCGGCAGCCAGCTTGGGGCGGCAGCCAGCTTGGGGCGGCAGCCAGCTTGGGGCGGCAGCCAGCTTGGGGCGGCAGCCAGCTTGGGGCGGCAGCCAGCTTGGGGCGGCAGCCAGCTTGGGGCGGCAGCCAGCTTGGGGCGGCAGCCAGCTTGGGGCGGCAGCCAGCTTGGGGCGGCAGCCAGCTTGGGGCGGCAGCCAGCTTGGGGCGGCAGCCAGCTTGGGGCGGCAGCCAGCTTGGGGCGGCAGCCAGCTTGGGGCGGCAGCCAGCTTGGGGCGGCAGCCAGCTTGGGGCGGCAGCCAGCTTGGGGCGGCAGCCAGCTTGGGGCGGCAGCCAGCTTGGGGCGGCAGCCAGCTTGGGGCGGCAGCCAGCTTGGGGCGGCAGCCAGCTTGGGGCGGCAGCCAGCTTGGGGCGGCAGCCAGCTTGGGGCGGCAGCCAGCTTGGGGCGGCAGCCAGCTTGGGGCGGCAGCCAGCTTGGGGCGGCAGCCAGCTTGGGGCGGCAGCCAGCTTGGGGCGGCAGCCAGCTTGGGGCGGCAGCCAGCTTGGGGCGGCAGCCAGCTTGGGGCGGCAGCCAGCTTGGGGCGGCAGCCAGCTTGGGGCGGCAGCCAGCTTGGGGCGGCAGCCAGCTTGGGGCGGCAGCCAGCTTGGGGCGGCAGCCAGCTTGGGGCGGCAGCCAGCTTGGGGCGGCAGCCAGCTTGGGGCGGCAGCCAGCTTGGGGCGGCAGCCAGCTTGGGGCGGCAGCCAGCTTGGGGCGGCAGCCAGCTTGGGGCGGCAGCCAGCTTGGGGCGGCAGCCAGCTTGGGGCGGCAGCCAGCTTGGGGCGGCAGCCAGCTTGGGGCGGCAGCCAGCTTGGGGCGGCAGCCAGCTTGGGGCGGCAGCCAGCTTGGGGCGGCAGCCAGCTTGGGGCGGCAGCCAGCTTGGGGCGGCAGCCAGCTTGGGGCGGCAGCCAGCTTGGGGCGGCAGCCAGCTTGGGGCGGCAGCGAGTTTGGGGCGGCAGCGAGTTTGGGGCGGCAGCGAGTTTGGGGCGGCAGCGAGTTTGGGGCGGCAGCGAGTTTGGGGCGGCAGCGAGTTTGGGGCGGCAGGGATTTCGGGCGGCAGGGATTTCATGTGGCAGGGATTTCGGGTGGCAGGGATTTCGGGTGGCAGGGATTTCGGGTGGCAGGGATTTCGGGTGGCAGGGATTTCGGGTGGCAGGGATTTCGGGTGGCAGGGATTTCGGGTGGCAGGGATTTCGGGTGGCAGGGATTTCGGGTGGCAGGGATTTCGGGTGGCAGGGATTTCGGGTGGCAGGGATTTCGGGTGGCAGGGATTTCGGGTGGCAGGGATTTCGGGTGGCAGGGTTTTGGGGTGGCAGGGTTTTGGGGTGGCAGGGTTTTGGGGTGGCAGGGTTTTGGGGTGGCAGGGATTTGGGATGGTTGGTTGGTTGTTTGTTTGTTTAGGGGAAGGAGACCAGACAGCGAGGTCATCGGTCTAATCGTATTAGGGAAGGACGGGGAAGGAAGTTGGCCGTGCCCTTTGAAAGGGAACCATCCCAGCATTTGCCTGGAGCGATTTAGGGTAATCACGGAAAACCTAAATCAGGATGGCCGGACGCGGGATTGAACCGTCGTCCTCCTGATTGCGAGTCAAGTGTGTAATTTGGGGTGGCAACGAGTGTGGGGTGGCGGCCAGTTTGGGGTGGCGGCCAGTTTCGGGTGGCGGCCAGTTTGGGGTGGCGGCCAGTTTGGGGTGGCGGCCAGTTTGGGGTGGCAGCCAGTTTGGGGTGGCAGCCAGTTTGGGGTGGCAGCCAGTTTGGGGTGGCAGCCAGTTTGGGGTGGCAGCCAGTTTGGGGTGGCAGCCAGTTTGGGGTGGCAGCCAGTTTGGGGTGGCAGCCAGTTTGGGGTGGCAGCCAGTTTGGGGTGGCAGCCAGTTTTTGGTGGCAGCCAGTTTGGGGTGGCAGCGAGTTTGGGGTGGCAGCGAGTTTGGGGTGGCAGCGAGTTTGGGGTGGCAGCGAGTTTGGGGTGGCAGGGATTTGGGGTGGCAGGGATTTGGGGTGGCAGGGATTTCGGGTGGTTGGTTGGTTGTTTGTTTAGGGGAAGGAGACCAGACAGCGAAGTCATCGGTCTCATCGTATTAGGGAAGGACGGGGAAGGAAGTCCGCCGTGCCCTTTGAGAGGGAACCATCCCAGCATTTGCCTGGAGCGATTTAGGGAAATCACGGAAGACCTAAATCAGGATGGCCGGACGCGGGATTGAACCGTCGTCCTCCCGATTGCGATTCAAGTGTCTAATTTGGGCAGGCAGCTCGCCCGGGGGCGGCAGGCAGCTCGCCCGGGGGCGGCAGGCAGCTCGCCCGGGGGCGGCAGGCAGCTCGCCCGGGGGCGGCAGGCAGCTCGCCCGGGGGCGGCAGGCAGCTCGCCCGGGGGCGGCAGGCAGCTCGCCCGGGGGCGGCAGGCAGCTCGCCCGGGGGCGGCAGGCAGCTCGCCCGGGGGCGGCAGGCAGCTCGCCCGGGGGCGGCAGGCAGCTCGCCCGGGGGCGGCAGGCAGCTCGCCCGGGGGCGGCAGGCAGCTCGCCCGGGGGCGGCAGGCAGCTCGCCCGGGGGCGGCAGGCAGCTCGCCCGGGGGCGGCAGGCAGCTCGCCCGGGGGCGGCAGGCAGCTCGCCCGGGGGCGGCAGGCAGCTCGCCCGGGGGCGGCAGGCAGCTCGCCCGGGGGCGGCAGGCAGCTCGCCCGGGGGCGGCAGGCAGCTCGCCCGGGGGCGGCAGGCAGCTCGCCCGGGGGCGGCAGGGAGTTCGGGGCGGCAGGGAGTTCGGGGCGGCAGGGAGTTCGGGGCGGCAGGGAGTTCGGGGCGGCAGGGAGTTCGGGGCGGCAGGGAGTTCGGGGCGGCAGGGAGTTCGGGGCGGCAGGGAGTTCGGGGCGGCAGGGAGTTCGGGGCGGCAGGGATTTGGGGTGGTTGGTTGGTTGTTTCGGGGAAGGAGACCAGACAGCGAGGTCATCGGTCTCATCGGATTGGGGAAGGACGGGGAAGGAAGTCGGCCGTGCCCTTTGAAAGGGAACCATCCCAGCATTTGCCTGGAGCGATTTAGGGATATCACGGAAAACCTAAATCAGGATGGCCGGACGCGGGATTGAACCGTCGTCCTCCCGATTGCGAGTCCAGTGTCTAATTTGGGGTGGCAGGGAGTTGGTTTGGCAGGGAGTTCGACTGGCAGGGAATTCGACTGGCAGGGAATTCGACTGGCAGGGAATTCGACTGGCAGGGAGTTCGAGTTCGAATGGCAGGAAAACGTGTGATGGATTTCTACGGATCGACATCGTCGGGTGCATGCTCGCTGGGATGTACGAGAGAGACGTGGGATGGACGAAGACATAAAACATGAAAAACACGACACCTTACCATGCCTAATACAGGGTCAGAAACCTGTCGGCATTCGAAATAACTTTTAGTCGTCTCGAAATGGATAAATACAGGTTTAGTGTGGTTTTCAAGGGATACTTGTGTCATTCTTTCTGAAAAATAGTGCCACGTTTGGGTAACGATCACGCATCCTTCTCTCCAAAGTTTACCCCAAGGGCTCAGTAATATTGAGAATTAGTGACAGTGGTGACCATGGAAGATATAACATCTCATTGTGGTGCTCAAGAGAGTGGTCCAGGACTATGGAATCAGGGCCTCTGTCGTATTGGATCACATCATGACCATTGGGGAACAAAGTGAACCTAATCAGCCAAAATAGTCACATAATCCTTGGTAGTAGTGCGGCCTTGCAGTATAACCAGGGGGCCGTAGAATACCACTATATTGTTGCCAAAAATAGTCACTGAACCGCCGCCTCGTTTCGTGCTGCCAAAAGTTGAAATCAATTTGTAACAAGATTCATCCGACCAAATGATTTTCTTCGATTGCTCTATATTCTAGATTTTATGGCTCCTGTATCATGTTTTCCTGGTAAGGGCATTTGCATCACTGATGAGTGTTTTTGGAGTTCGAGCCCATCACGCAATTCCCTGCTTATGGAACTCGAATGGTGGTGTTTTGGTGATGGCAGAGTTTGCGAATCCGGCAGTCACTTTTGCAATGATTTTTGTAACTGTCGTTCACAGATCTTTTCGTCACGACCCTATTCAATGACCGTCTGTGACGAACACTCGATACGCACTTTCGTCCGCGTCGTAACTTATTGGATGTTTTTCAGCCCTGGTACGCGCTCGTGAAACAGCAAAAACTTGCCCTCTCACGGCTACGTTCGAAGTCACATTGCTCGGACATAATGAAACAGTGTTCTGGCCCCGACTGACACTTTCAACATACTGAGAACTCTCTGCAGGTGCCGCTAGTGGTCAAACACAACAGCGCAACATATAGGCTTGGCTGTCATCAGCATTTATATTCAAACATACTTTTCTGCTGGTTTTTCATCTCTCTGTCCGAACCGTGTACATGATTATGTTGGAGCTCACAATATATTGTAGGAATCTACAACAAATGAACGTCAAAGATATTGGACCGTATGTTTACGAATGCCGATTCTGCGTACAGCATCACGGTGGACTTACCTGTGTACGGAGGCTCCAAGGAGAAATGACGTTGTCGTATTGCACTTGTCGTCGACAACCAGGTCCTACATCTCGCGTAATGGTATGGTATGCTTTAGCATAGACAACACCATGATATCTGGTTCACGTAGTCGGTAATTTGGACGGCAGCTGATGTATTTCGGACCTGTTTAGACCAGTCGCTCTGCATTACTTTGCTGGTTTCTGTGGAGTTATCTTTCAACAGGATAACACAAAACCGCGTGTTTCTCCTGCTGTCCTGGCCCACTTGAATAGGAAGTGTGTTTCACTGTTGCCCTCCTCCTGGCCAGAACGTTCTACAGATCTCTCGGCCACTGAAGACATCTGGTCATGAGTTGTCAACATAGCTGCACGCCACCAGTCTGACATACGCTGAGGTGACAAGTCGTGGGATACATCCTAATAATGTGCCGGGCCTCTTTTTCGCCTGCGTAGTGCAGTCTCTCAACGTCGTATAGACTGAACAAGTCGTCGGAAGTCCCTGGCTGAAATACTGAACCATGCTGCCTGTATCGCCGCCTATATTTACGAAGATGTTGCCGGTACAGGAAATGACCACTCGATTACGTCCCATACATTTTCGATGGGTGGCCAAGTCATTCGCTCAAAATGTCCAGAATGTTCTTCAGACCAATCGCGAACAATTGTGGCCTGTGTAGCGGGACTTTGAATTTCGCCGCACTACACTCGTTCCCTCAGATATAAATTATACCGTCGCAGTTGTATGAGCGCTCGACGGCAGAGAAAATATTTATAAGAAAATGAAGCTACAAAAATTATAACCCTTTTTGTTTTCTACCCGCTATTTTCTCTTGAGAGCGAAAGCTTAACTTCACTTATTCGCTAGTCTTGGTATGATTCAGACGTAAAAACTTATTCGTTAGTCTTGGTCTGATTGACACGTAAAAACTTATTGATGTGCAGACATATAGTATTGTGGAAGCTTGTATGAAATCTGGAGGATGGAGGCAGCCGTAAAATACATTGCATTCAATACCAAGATGGTATTCATTCGTAGACATTAGTAATTCCTGGACGATGAAATTTTCTGCAAGATTTTGGAGCAGCTAAGACTTTTTTATGCAGAAATGAAGCAGGAGATTGTTGGGGAACGAGACCTGAACGCCGCACGAGAGAAGACGTATTAACGTAGTAAAGAATGTACTCTTATCTACGCCATTTCCCCTGTTAATCACCTTTTGTTATTCTCTGTTCTCTTTGAAATAATTTTTGTAGCGGAAATTGGTTTGACTTTTGCTCAGAAACGCCACAAGGACCACCCCAACAATAGCTTTTCCGAATCACGAAGTCCGGTAGCTTTTCTGTAATATGAAGTCCGATTTGCATTCCAATCTTTCCCTGTTTCACGGTCATTAACGATTTTAAAACCCCCTTTTTCTTCATCATTTCTTCCCACATTTTCAACCTTCTCTTTTCATTTCTTCTCTTTTTTTTTCTTATTAACCACTACGCCTGGTGACATGACACATTGTCATCCATAAATATTCCATCGTTATTTTGTAACATGAAATCCATGAATAGCTGAAAATTGTCTCCACGTAGCCGGACTTAACCACTTCCAGCCAGTCATCTGTTCCGCTGGATCACTGTCCGCCCCCGCTAGCTGCGTGCTCAGCGCGGCGGAATGCCACGCCAAGGGGCCCGGGTTCGATTCCCGGCTGGGGCAGGAGATTTTCTCCGTTCAGGGACTGCTGGGTGTTGTGTTATCATCATTGCATCCCCATCTCCAACGTGCAAGCCGCCCAATGCGGCGTCGAATACAATAAGTACTTGCCCTAGGCGGCCAAACTTAACCGAATGGGGAACTCTCGGTCCACAATGCCAGGTGACCCAGTCCATTCCATGTAAACACAGCCCACAGCGTTATAGATCCACCACCAGTTTGCGTAGTACCATGCTGACAACTTGGATTCATGGCTGCGTGTGGTCTACGCCACACTCCATTCTCCCATCACCTCTGATCAAGTGAAATTGGGACTTGTCTGATCGGGCCACGGTTATCGAGCCGTCCAGAGACCAAGCGATATGGTCACGACCCCAGGAGAAGCGCTGCAGGCGATGTGCTGTTAGCAAGGGCACTCGCGTTTGTCGTCTGCTGCAGTTGCCCGTTAACACCTCCCTGCCCTAACGTATATGTTCGCCTTACGTCCCACATCCAATTTTCCGGCTATTTCACGCATTGTTGCTTGTCTGTTAGCACTGACAACTCTACGCAAACGCGTATGCCGTCGGCCACTGAGCTGTTTTGTAGTGAGAGGTAATGCCTGAAATTTGGATCCTCGGCACAGGCTTGACACTGTGGATCTCGGAATATTTAATTCCCTAACGATTTCCGAAATGGAAGTCCCATGCGTCTAGATCAACTACAGTTCCACGTTCAAAGTCTTCGCTCTCGTCGTGCGCCCATAGTCACGTCAGAAACCCTTTCATACGGATCACCTGAGAACAAATGACAACTCCGCCAATGCACTGTCCTTTCACACCCTGTGTCCGCGATACCTATATACAGGGTGGCGCACGAAATGTGTTACTAATTGTTTCTTTCACAATTTACGACGCACATTAGATATCCCGCTGGGATCTCTACAGCAGTACCAGCAGAGCTCGGAAAAACAAATGAGTTACGAAATGATGTTTAATTCACGATACTGCCGCTAGGAGGCTAGTAAGCAGCAATTGCTGACAATGGAAGACTGACGACACAGCAACGATCGGCAATTGTGTTACTTTTCCATGAAACGAAAAGCCTTGTTGTGACTCAGAGGCGTTTTCGAAAACAGTTTAACTCACGATGGGTCGTTTGCAAGAAGACCATCCACAGGTTTTACGATAAATTTGTACAGGAAGGAACAGTATTGTAAGCGAAGTGACCTCGGCCTAAGCCTGTTTGTTCGCCGGAGAATATTGAAGCGGTACGAGTTGCTGTACAGAGAAGTCCCGGGAAATCGTGAAGAAAGGCAGCAGTGCAACTGGGAATATCCAAACGCTCCGTTCAACGCATTCTTGAAAGTGACCTCCATATGTACCCATACAAGATGACCTGCGCACAGAAACTAACTGAAGAACACAAGTAGCAGAGACTACTGTTTGTTCAGTGGGCGGAGGATAGGGAAGAAACTCTCAAAAACGTTTGATTTTCAGACGAGGCGCATTTTCATTTAGACGGTGTGGTTAACGAACAAAATGTACGCTTTTGGGCCACTGAAAACCCCCAAGTGCTTCATGAACGACAACATTATACTCCGAGGATTACAGCAATTTCCAGTCACGGACTTATTGGACCCTTTTTCTTTGAAGAAACTGTGAACAGCGAGCTTTATTTGAAGATGTTTCGCAATAGCTTCATTCCGCAGCTTCTTGCTACTGCCTTGCCCTTCAACACGCAGTGGTTCATGCAAGATGGAGCAAGGCCACATACTGCAAACACTGTGTTGGAGTTTTTACACGAGCATTTCGACATGCGGATCATTTCACTCAGGTTTCCAGGTCCATTCAATGACGGACAAAATTGGCCCCCCAGTAGTCCAGACCTCAATCCATGTGACATTTTTCTTTGGGGGTACCTAAGGGAAAAAATTTTCCCGAAACGTCCGCCTGATTTAATGGAGCTCAGAAGACTTATTCTTAAAGCACGCAGTGAAATTACGGAAGACATGTGCCGTAGGGTAATCACTAACTTCAGTGTTCGTTTGAATGAAGTTAGGAAACGAAATGGACATACTGAGCATGTGCTGATGGTGGTGGTGGTTGTTTGGGGGAAGAGACCAAACTGCGCGGTCATTGGTCTCATCGGATTAGGGAAGGACGGGGAAGGAGGTCGGCCGTGCCCTTTCAAAGGAACCATCCCGACATTTGCCTGGAGTGATTTAGGGAAATCACGGAAAACCTAAATCAGGATGGCCGGACGCGGGATTGAACCGCTGTCCTCCCGAATGCGAGTCCAGTGTGGTAACCACTACACCACCTCGCTCGGTGAGCATGTGCTGAGAAAAAATCTCCATCGACGGCTCTTCATTGTAGTATACGTTCCTTTCAGATTGTATTGACAATAAAGTTTATATTCAAAAACAAATGGTAACACATTTCGTGCGCCACCCTGTATGTGCATTTCACTATTGCATGACTTGTCATCTCGGTGAATAGTCGAAGGAGCGTGGAACGACATACCCGTATCTCGTAGTTGACGCAATGTCTTAGGAATCGTGACCCTTTTTTTTACAATAAAAAACACCGTCCAGATCAATACTTTTTATTTACCGATAACCGGTTTCAATCTGCGCTGCAGCACATCATCGGGTCTGGCGCAGCAAAGTTCAGTTTGTCACTGTTATCTTTCAACAGGATAACGCTGGACCACATGTTCCCCCATCGATCCTTACCCACCTCGACATAGAGTGTGAGCAATTGCGCTTACAAGAAGACGGCACGACCGTGGGGTCCGGGTTTTTCCGAAATTTTGTGTGGTGAAAGAGGACCCCTAACACCTCACGTGGTTAAAATATTAGGACGCACTACTCGGAAAATCCTGAGAAAAATCTGTCCAAAGTTTCTTACGTGCCTTATGAGTATAAAATGTTAGTCCATTGCCGAGCCGCCGTCTGGCCTACATGCTTAGCGTTCGGACCCTTACACCAGAGGTCTCGGGTTCGATTCCTACGGCACTTTTTTCTTCTGTTGCTTGCAAAATTGCAGCGCATTGTTACAGGAGAATCGTGAAATTAATTCCCGGGAAGACTGTATAAAAATTCATTCTATAATTCACCAACAGTTATCGTCACCAATATTCCGAGACATGATTCAATATGCCTGGTTTGTCTCAAAATTATCAGAAACTCCTGGGGCATATTTTTGTACAGATTTATTGCAAACGCCGTGGGATTGTAAAAAATCCGCTTTTATATGTTGCGCAGATGTCGCAAAAATTATTGCTTTGTTTGTTTTTACGATAATTACCACTGCGGTTCTTGTTTATGATTATTATATGTATCAAAATTGAATGTCTCCCAAACGAATTGGTTATTCTGATTAAAAACCCAATGATTCTCCTTATATACTTTACAATGAAAAATGGAAAAACCAGCGCCATGAATTGTGTTGTTGGACAAAAAGAAAATTTGTATTCGAGAATGTAACTAATTTGTTAAAGATAATGTAGGTTTGGAAAACTTTCTGAATAATTGGTGGAATAATGAAAGAAAATGAAACAGTAGAAGAAAAAGTGCCAGAGGAGGAAGAGAACCCGAGACCTCTGGCGTAATAGTCCGAGCCCCAAACATCTAGGCCAGACGGCGGCTCGGCAATGGACTAACATTTTATACTCATAAGGCACCTAAGAAACTTTGGATTGATTTTTCTCGGGATTTTCCGAGTAGTGCGTCCTAATGTTTTAACCACGTGAGGTGTTGGGGTCCTCTTTCACCACACACAATTTCGGACAAATCCCCGACCCCACGCCCGTTAGCGGTGCGAGACTTTAAGATGGTCGGCAGTGCACCTTGAAACCGGTTGGTCGGTAAATAACTTGTAATTCAGCCGGTGGTTGTTTATTTACTACACGTATCTGTCATGCAAGCTCATTTCGATGCCGAGCCCCTTTAAAGCCATTCTTTCTTCCACAGGTCGCAGCTGTATGCGCTGTATTTCGCACCCTATACTCCTCAAGTCCCCTACCAAGTTACTCTTGCACTCTTCCACGTATACCGTACACGCACAACAAGTAAAATTTCGTTTTGGCGATATTTCCTGATTTTCCAGGTTCACTGTCCATCAGTGTGGAGTTAGCTGGGCTATGTTTTGAGCGTGTCCTGTTGTTTTAGTGACTAACTAACGCGCGCAACTGGGAAGACGGCTTTCACGTGACTTGGGCACGCACCCGCCGTGAGGTTAACAAAACATCCGTGCTGTATATACTGGCGTAATTACTTTGCACAGTCCGCCCCTCCCAACTCCGCTATGCATGCAAACTTGGGAAACGCCCTGTTGTAGGCGAATACGGTCTCTACCCCTAACAAAACTTCAGACGTACCTGTCACAACGTTTCGCAGTCTTTCATCTGTCCTGCGCGAAATAAATATCGACAACTGGGTCACGGTTCCATTTATTTCTGAAAAATAATTTCATCTTCTTCTGTGGCGTCCAGTACGAAAATTGATTTACAGCGGGCGTCCAGTACGAAAATTGATTTACAGCAGTCTGGTTGGCAACATATCGCAAGTGTCAACGTCTCTCTGACAACTTTTTCATTTTTGTGTAACAACTGCAGCCGATTTCTTTTCTAATTTTATCTATGTAGATTATCTGTTGCCTTACTCAAGTTCTTACTCACTGGCATCATTTTGTCGAAAGGAGGCATTCGTCTTAAGTGAGAAAGAACGCAACGTATTAATCGCTTTTCAACAATAGCTGCGATTCTTTTTCTTTCCGTGATATACACAACGTCTCGTTTCCCATTTCTGTTAACTAAATGTCAACTGTTTAAACAGCTAGAGGTCTTTCCCTGTAGCCTAAAAACTCATCTGCTGTAGAAGCGAATATATTGTGCCGCAGGGCGGAAAAATGACAGTGAATGACATGATGCGTATATGTTCCCGGTTGGCTGTGGGCTTCACCAGAATCTTAATTACACTCACTAATTTGTTCTGTGCTATCACTGGATTCCACAGATTTAATCTCTGCGCTTGTTGCTCTAGGTTTAGAATTCTCTCGTCGGAACAGCATAGCTTCGAAATAAGGCAAATCTGTTGGTTCTGCATTAGGAGAATGGCCTGAAGTGGAGCTCGGATGCCTGTTCAACTCTTCTTTGAACTGCGGTCAAAAACTTTTTCACATTTTTTGACGCAGTAATCAGGCAAAATAAGCAGAAAAATATCTCTGTAGAAATATTAATTAAAAACCAACTGAAGTAACTACGTAAAGTATTTAAGTAAGTAGTCAGTTGACTATAACAATTTAGGAATCTTGGCAAGAAGGAATTGAAATTCAAGTCTAGCTGGAGAATTTAGAATACATTCTACAGGGTTATTACAAATGATTGAAGCGATTTCACAGCTCTACAATAACTTTATTATTTGAGATATTTTCACAATGCTTTGCACACACATACAAAAACTCAAAAAGTTTTTTTAGGCATTCACAAATGTTCGATATGTGCCCCTTTAGTGATTCGGCAGACATCAAGCCGATAATCAAGTTCCTCCCACACTCGGCGCAGCATGTCCCCATCAATGAGTTCGAAAGCATCGTTGATGCGAGCTCGCATTTCTGGCACGTTTCTTGGTAGAGGAGGTTTAAACACTGAATCTTTCACATAACCCCACAGAATGAAATCGCATGGGGTTAAGTCGGGAGAGCGTGGAGGCCATGACATGAATTGCTGATCATGAACTCCACCATCGGTTTTCCAATCTCCTGTTTAAGAAATGCCGAACATCATGATGGAAGTGCGGTGGAGCACCATCCTGTTGAAAGATGAAGTCGGCGCTGTCGGTCTCCAGTTGTGGCATGAGCCAATTTTCCAGTATGTCCAGATACACGTGTCCTGTAACGTTTTCTTCGCAGAAGAAAAAGGGGCCGTAAACTTTAAACCGTAAGATTGCACAAAACACGTTAACTTTTGGTGAATTGCGAATTTGCTGCATGAATGCGTGAGGATTCTCTATCGCCCAGATTCGCACATTGTGTCTGTTCACTTCACCATTAAGAAAAAATGTTGCTTCATCACTGAAAACAAGTTTCGCACTGAACGCATCCTCTTCCATGAGCTGTTGCAACCGCGCCGAAAATTCAAAGCGTTTGACTTTGTCATCGGGTGACAGGGCTTGTAGCAATTGTAAACGGTAAGGCTTCTGCTTTAGCCTTTTCCGTAAGATTTTCCAAACCGCCGGCTGTGGTACGTTTAGCTCCCTGCTTGCTTCATTCGTCGACTTCCGCGGGCTACGCGTGAAACTTGCCCCCACGCGTTCAACTGTTTCTTCGCTCACTGCAGGCCGACCCGTTGATTTCCCCTTACAGAGGCATCCAGAAGCTTTAAACTGCGCATACCATCGCCGAATGGAGTAAGCAGTTGGTGGATCTTTGTTGAACTTCGTCCTGAAGTGTCGTTGCACTGTTATGACTGACTGATGTGAGTGCATTTCAAGCACGACATACGCTTTCTCAGCTCCTGTCGCCATTTTGTCTCACTGCGCTCTCGAGCGCTCTGGCGGCAGAAACCTGAAGTGCGGCTTCAGCCGAACAAAACATTATCAGTTTTTCTACGTATCTGTAGTGTGTCGTGACCATATGTCAATGAATGGAGCTACAGTGGATTTATGAAATCGCTTCAATCATTTGTAATAGCCCTGTAGTTGTCGAGCATACGGGGTGTACATTAAGTTCGGGAGCACCTTCAATTATTTAGCACAGGAACTAAATATTGTACAGATGTCATACATATTGCAGACGTCAATACGGTAATAGAATTCTTGCCATACCCGTCCCAGCATAGCATCGTCGGCTGTATGGCAGTCGCTTCCCGTATGCTCTCCCGGAGCTCTGCTACATCCCGCAGTAGAGGCGGTACACACACCAGATCCCTAATGTGTCCCCACAGAAAAAAGTCACACGGAGTGAGATCTGGTGATCGGGGAGGCCATTTCATGAAACAGCTGCCCCCTTCTGTAGGACGGCCGATCCATCGATGCGGCAGCTCCGTGTTCAGGTACTCAAGAACTTCACGATGAAAATGGGGTGGAACCACATCCTGCTGAAAGACGAACGGAGAGTGCGATTGCATTTCAGGCATCAGACATTGCTGAAACAGCTGTGATTAGGAATATCCAGTGACAGTGGTCTCGGCGAAGAAGAATGGCCCATACAGTTTCCGACGTGACAAGGCACAAAAAAACATTTACCTTGAAGGAATCACGGTCAAATTGAATGTGTTCTTGTTGATGCTTTGTACCCTACATTCGACGATTGTGCCTGTTCACTTTCCCATTAGTGTGAATAGTGGCTTCGTCGCCAAAAATTAAGTCATGCACAATGCCATCCCGATCCTCATTCAGTTGTTGCAACTGCAAACAAAACTCAAAACGAAACTTCCTGGCAGATTAAAACTGTGTGCCCGACCGAGACTCGAACTCGGGACCTTTGCCTTTCGCGGGCAAGTGCTCTACCAACTGAGCTACCGAAGCACGACTCACGCCCGGTACTCACAGCTTTACTTCTGCCAGTACCTCGTCTCCTACCTCCCAAACTTTACAGAAGCTCTCCTGCGAACCTTGCAGAACTAGCACTCCTGAAAGAACGGATATTGCGGAGACATGGCTTAGCCACAGCCTGGGTGATGTTTCTAGAATGAAATTTTCACTCTGCAGCGGAGTGTGCGCTGATATGAAACTTCCTGGCAGATTAAAACTGTGTGCCCGACCGAGACTCGAAATCGGGACCTTTGCCTTTCGCGGGCAAGTGCTCTACAAACTGAGCTACCGAAGCACGACTCTCGCCCGGTACTCACAGTTTGGAAGGTAGGAGACGAGGTACTGGCAGAAGCAAAGCTGTGAGTACCGGGCGTGAGTTGTGCTTCGGTAGCTCAGTTGGTAGAGCACTTGCCCGCGAAAGGCAAAGGTCTCGAGTTCGAGTCTCGGTCGGACTCACAGTTTTAATCTGCCAGGAAGTTTCATATCAGCGCACACTCCGCTGCAGAGTGGAAGTCTCATTCTGAAAACTCAAAACGCTTGTCTTCGTCGTCGTCGTCGTCGTCATTGAGCTTCTGCGCTAGCTCCAACTTGAATAGTTTCATAGACAGATTCTGTCGTAGGACTTTCCACACTGTCACTTGAGCCATATCGAGTTCACGGGATGCACGACACACCGATTTCTTTGGACTCCTTATGAATGTCTCTCGTACGCGCTGCACATTCGCTTCACTCACACTGGGACGTCCGCTTCTCTTTGCGGGGCACAAGGAACCCGTCACAACGAATTTGTTGTGCCAGTGGTAAATGGCCTTCCTTGTTGGCGGCTTCTTACCGTACGCTGCAGCGTACTTCTTTCTGTCGAACTCTGACACTCACAAAGCTCGCTCTACACCTGAACTCGCCACGTTCGCGACTAGCGCTGACTATCGGCAAATTATCAAACTACGCTGTGGTGGTATACATGAAGAAAAAAACTTTTCAGGGTTTCTCTTCAAAATGACATATGTATGATATCTGTAAAATGTTTCGTTCTTGTGCAATAAATAATTGATAGTGTTCCCGGATTTTATGTACACCCTGTATTCCAGTAGTTTTTTATAGGCTGTAATATTCGCCGTTGACTGTAGAACCATTGACAAAACATTTATCAAACTGATTTTCAAATATGAAACAAATAACACAAGAGGAGGAGGAGGAGGAGGAGGAGGAGGAGAACTGTAAGTAGAGATCTTTAGGGAAAAGATTTAAAACTGAAAGAATTCCACGGTAGGAGAGTAGAAGAAAAACTAGCAAAAAATGGTTTGGAACAGGAGAAAAAGTATCGAAGGAATGAAAGACTGCTGGTAAAAATGAAAGAATGATACAGGATGAAGAGTTCAAATTGGAACGTAATCACTAGAAGGCTTTAACGCGGGAAGAAGAATTGAATGTGGATGGAACGTAACGTGGTATTCCGAGGTCTAAATAAAGCCACCCGCTCACACTCTTCGACGAAACAGTCTTTAGACGTTCGTTTGTTACCTAAGCTTCGTAATTCTTAACTTCCAATGCAACCATCCCTTCAACTAGTTAACATTCATTCTCAAATCTCCTGTAGTTATGAGCTGCGGCTAACGAGTTTTAGGAGAACTGGTTGTACGTTTCTCGTATGATTTTTGCCATTTTAAGTAATTCACCTTTAGTGTACTGAGACGAAGATGAATTAGCGCACCGCACGAGTAGTGAATAAGATCTTTGACGCTGAGTTTTGCCAGTGGTTCACTTGCTAGTCAGTTCAGCAGCGCTGGGGAATTCTTATTTCAGGCACAGCAGAGAGCAGTTGCGTTCTTCTATCTATGTATCTATGTAGATACTCCGCAAGCCATCACATGGTGCGTGGCGGAGGGTACTCTGTGCCACTACTACTCATTACCTTTCCCATTCCACTCGCAAATAGAGCAAGGGAAAAATGACTTTCTGTATGCCTCCATATGAGTCATTTCTCATATATTATCTTCGTGGTCCTTATGTGCAATGTATTGCGGGGGTAGTAGAATTGTTCAACAGTCAGCTTCTAATGCCGGTTCTCCAAATTTTCTCAACAGTGTTTGTCAAAAAGAACATCGCCTTCCCTCCAGGGACTCCCATTTGAGGTCCCGAAGCATCTCAGAGAGAGAGAGATCCGTTAGTTGTCAACCTGGGAGAAACAGTTTGGAATACTTTATTACAGAGATGGAAAATCATTTATAATACTTTCTTGGTCTTTGTATTGATTGAGAAGATTTTGGAGAAGTTTTAAATGCATGTTTGTAATTTTTGTATTGAGAGAATTCTGTAATTGTTAAGAGGTTTTTGTGTTGTCTTTTTCTCAATAATCAGAGTTTTATTTCTCAAGAACATTTTTTTAGAGTAAAACCCACCTCCATGATCCGTAGTAAACTTGTAAAGATATCTTGTGTGCGTTGCACCTTACGCCACACGAAGTCACAGATTGTTTCGGACAAGCCAAAATAAAAATTATAGTACATTATTTTTCTCCAGCTGGTGCATCTGATGATTTGTATTTGCTTTAAATAACGTCATTATTGCAGACACACAAAAAGCTGCATGCTAAGCAATAGGTAAGCCACCATTGTTTCAGAACAGATTTCACCTTCCGTTTTTGAGCAAACAGGGTGTAGTCAGGACTGTCGGGTGTCATGCTAGCACAAGCACATTATTGGTCAGTAAACAGTATCGGTAATTTCAACAGTTATTTTCTTCTGAGTAGACGACTAATTTATTTTTGCGGGTATTCCAAGTCAATCATTGCCCTTCGTATCACGCAACGTTCGTAATGTATTTCGGTACTGAGTTTTAGTTATATAGTTCTCATTGAGCACACAGCTTCTTTTCGCACTTAATTAGATTTTCTTTATTTAAAATTTTGCATTTCATTAAACTTCAAGTTGACATGCTCAGCAATTCAATACATTACTTGAAGCACACGTTATATGAGGAGAAAGTTTTCTAAATGAAGATATTCAGCTTTCTTACATACAGACAATTTCTTATAGGAAGCTTACAAGGTTAACTACTTGAGATATGCAGCACGCGTTCCACAAGGGTCAATTTTCGGGCCATTTCTTCACGGTTTAGTTGCACGGTGGCTTTAAGAAGAAAACGTTTCCTCCAACCTGAGTTTGCACCGCGCCCAGCTTCTCACACGTCACGGTGTGTGCCTCAGCCCCGTGTGGGAGCAAACACGAGCGGCCTGTGGAGTCTGTCACAGATGCCGGCCGAAGGTTCACGTGGCTCCCCTTTGTACAGCGTACTTAGGCGACGCCGAGAGGAACCCGGAATTTTTCATTACTGAAACTATCAGGTTCCAGCAGCGCAAAATTTACATCCCGCCCCCGCTATCTCCCTCCACCTGCTGTTCGGTATCAGGTATTCTCTTTATTAGCCTCTCTCGGTCCCGTCTGCACTATCACTTTTCTCTCTGCTCTCTCCGAAACTCATTTTATAAACCGCCTGCGTAATGAATATCGAAGTGGCCTCTTCCCGCTGTTGCAAACTGCATTTTATTAGCTACAGTTAATAAAACTATATTTCTTTTTTTTTACTTTTCAAGCTTCTCGCTGCACAAGATATTTTGTTCAGAAAGGTAAGCAGAGCCATTAAGAAGGCAGACGTTCTTGCCAAAGCTGAAATGATTCCGTAAACATTGGTCACTCGAAAGTAAATTCGCACTTCAGTCACTAGACACTAACGATTATTAGTGGCAATATCACTGTACTGTATAGGAAACGAAATATCAAGTGGTTATAATTAAAGTGCAGGTACTCAGAGAGATCCAGCGTGGCCTGTAATTATGATAGGGCAGCAAAACTGGGTAGATATGTTAGTGTCATAATGCGGAACGAATTTACGCTGAAAAAAAATAGTTCCAATGTTGGCCACCAGGTGCAAATCTGGCGCTGTAAATGCAAGAGAGGTCTAGAGAAATGTTTTCAAATGAAATGGATTAGGTATGGGACGTGGACAGAAAAGATGAAACAAGTGAGAAAGAAATAATGTTGGTTTTATTAGCATCTGCCGCTCACTTAATTTGTTCCGTATGAAAACCGGAGATGTCGACGAGATGCTACATCCGTGAAACGACGTGATCAACACTTGCTCCCAGCAGTTCCGGTGGAATCCGAGCAATGTTTTCTTGTATACTCGCCTTCAGACCAGGTGGAGACCGACCGTGTCCTTGATAAACGCGTTCTTTTAGATATCCCCAGAGCCATAAGTCTCATATCTTCAGAGTAGGTTCAAATGTCTCTGAGCACTATGGGACTTAACTTCTGAGGTCACCAGTCCCCTAGAACTACTTAAACCTAACTAACCTAAGGACATCACACACATCCATGCCCGAGGTAGGATTCGAACCTGCGACCGTAGCGGTCGCGCGGTTCCAGACTGAAGCGCCTACAATCGCTCGGCCTCCCCGGCCGGCTTCAGATCAGGTGATCTTGCTCACCATGCATCTGGAAAACCTCTGGAGACAATACGTTCGTGACAAGTTGCATTAAGCACATCTTTCACTGGGCGACCTACATGAGGTGCTGCCCCTCCTTCCATCTTGTCTGAAAACAGTAGTTCCCACAGAGCTGCGCTCTTCCGAAGCAGGAATCGGATACTGTGTAAGGAGTTCTCGATAACGTGTAGCCGTCACAACGCACCCGGCAGGCTCTCCGGACGTATATTTGAGGAACTAATCCGCATTTCGCGTTCTAGAAGTCTCTTCACCTTCAACGGGTCACTGTGCGGTGTGCAATGCCTACCTACGGAACAATCGGTGCGAAATTACTTCATGATATGGTGACTACCGAACGGTACGTGAAGGTTTTGGAAGATGATTTCATCCCCTTTATCAAACGTAACCCTGATTTTCACAATATGTAGTTTATGCGAAACGAAGCTCGACCCCATCGAAGCAGGAGAGTGTTAGATGTCCTGGAGGAGCCTCGATTGACAGCTATACTCCCCGGATCTGAAGAAATGCGACTCCTTTTTGTAGGGCTATATTAAAGACAAGGTGACCAGCAATAACCGCAAAGCCATTGCTGAGCTGAAAACAGCCATTCAAAAGGGCATCGACAGAATCGGAGTCCCGACAGTTCGTAAGGTCATGCAGAGTTTCGCTATTCGTCTGTGCACATTATCGCCAATGATGGCAGGCGTATCGCGTATGTCATAACTAAATCCGAATATCTGGAGTGACGTGTGCATGTTGAATGAAGTGTGCGCACGCCGTAGTTTGTAACTAATATACTTTTGTCACGCAGCGTATGCAAGTACAAGATTTAAAATAAGTCTTTAAAATTACTAAAATAACTGACACTTTGTAATAATCATCTTTGATCTCTTCAGGTTAAACTACATCTGTGATGTATTTTTAAAAGATGTGAACAAACTTGCGCCTTGAGTGATGTCGAGTGCTATGGAAGAATGAATAAACCAACGTATGCTGACCTCAAAAACGTTGATAATGTTCTTCCTTCTTTGTTCGGAAAGTTTTTCACTGTTTTTGTGTTCACTATTTCTCAAATATTTCCTCACTTGATTATGAATTACAAAACTTCACATCTACCTTTCGCGTAACAGGAAAATACTTTCCACCTCCTTGAAGAGTAAATGTAAATCAAGTATTAAATGATCCTGAAGCTGAAGATAGACCCACAGCATCAGAAATGCAACTTTTAATTTAATGAAACACGAAAAAATTGTGATTGAAGGCGTTTTTATTCAAACTTCCTGTATAATCGGTGTTAGAGGTAAAAGTTGATTCAAAAAGTTCTCTCATGAAGTGCTTAATGCAGACACTTCATTGGTGATTGAAACTTTGGGTTCAGTTATAAAACTTTCTTAACTAATAAAAAAGTTTGTTTGAATGGGAGTGAGAACCGTAGTTTTTCCTTTATACAATACGTAACTACAGATTTTTGTCCTACGTAACAGAAACGATTCGCAATCCGCATTGTTTTATACACTGGTTCAGATACGTTTGGGAGAAGAACTTTGAGTCAAATTACTTCATGATGCGCTGCCTCTATGTAATAGATATTTGGCGTCTAGACAGGCTGTCTTGACGTGGAAAGAATTCTGTTGTGCCACCTGGCAGCGTAAACATCGTAAAAAAAACTGTTTTGTCGTACAAAGTTTGTGCTTGCCAATCAGAAACGGCTTTTTTTGTATACTCGAAAGTAGCCTAAAAATGTTGTGTATTTTTACGTAATGTAAAGTGAACTTACGCTGCATGGAAAATAATGTGTTAACGTTATATTAGGCAAACTTATTTTTATTTATATCTGTGAAAGTATATTAATGTGTGGAAGCATATAAATAAAGTGCTAAAACATCACTGACTTACAAAATTCTTTTTATATAAGCAGCACCCCTGCTGTATCAGGAACAAGAAAGGAACTAGTTAAAAAATGCTACGGTCGGAGCACAAAAAAGGCTAATATGCCTCTTTTTTTAAAAGACTGACGCAGAAGTAGGGAACCAGCTGACACAATCCTCATTGCACATTACTCCTCAAAAATCTTTGAATCCGGTCATTTTCGCGTTTTCTTATGCTGAAAGCGAGTAGCAGAGAGACAGTAACGGTGGATGAGAGAGGAGACATTGCCAGTTGGAAAGAAAGAAAGACGAGACTGATGGTGGGAAAGAGGGAGAAAATGGTAGTGAAAGAGAAAGAGAGATGGACGACGACAATAGCAGTGCGAGTCAGTCAGAGAGAGAGAGAGAGAGAGAGAGAGAGAGAGAGAGAGAGAGGCGGGAGGGAGGGGGGGAGGATACAGTAAGACAAAAACATATGGACAGTGGCAGTCAGTGGGAGATGCTGAGTACAAGACAAGGTGAAGGTATTTAAAATGTTCTGTGTTAAAAGAGTGCGAATATGTTCACAGGTAGAAATTGTTGCTGAGGAAGTAGGAGTAAGTATTTTGGCAGCTGGTTCTCCACTTTTCTGTCAGAGTCTTTTAAAGAGTAGCGTATTTTACCTTCTTGTGCTCCAACAGAAGCATTTTCATGTGGTTTATGAATTGTTCCGGAACCTGTGCCTTGTTTCCAATCCATTCAAGCGTGTAATCACGCAGTGTAGTGCTTAACTGATCGGCGATAAGAGGGGAGTCCGTTAGTGACCGTTTTGTTCATCTACATCTACATGATTACTCTGCAATTCACATTTAAGTGCTTGGCAGATGGTTCATCGAACCACAATCATACTATCTCTCTACCATTCCACTCCCGAACAGCGCGCGGGAAAGACGAACACCTAAACCTTTCTGTTCGAGCTCTGATTTCTCTTATTTTATTTTGATGATCATTCCTACCTATGTAGGTTGGGCTCAACAAAATATTTTCGCATTCGGAAGAGAAAGTTGGTGACTGAAATTTCGTAAATAGATCTCGCTGCGACGAAAAACGTCTTTGCTTCAATGACTTCCATCCCAACTCGCGTATCATACCTGCCACACTCTCTACCCTATTACGTGATAATACAAAACGAGCTGCCCTTTTTTGCACCCTTTCGATGTCCTCCGTCAATCCCACCTGGTAAGGATCCCACAACACGCAGCAATATTCTAACAGAGGACGAACGATTGTAGTGTAAGCTGTCTCTTTAGTGGACTTGTTGCATCTTCTAAGTGTGCTGCCAATGAAACGCAACCTTTGGCTCGCCTTCCCCACAATATTATCTATGTGGTCTTTCCAACTGAAGTTGTTCGTAATTTTAACACCCAGGTACTTAGTTGAATTGACAGCCTTCAGAATTGTACTATTTATCGAGTAATCGAATTCCAACGGATTTCTTTTGGAACTCATGTGGATCACCTCACACTTTTAGTTTCAAATGGTTCAAATGGATCTGGGCACTATGGGACTTAACTGCTGAGGTCATCAGTCCTCTGTAACTTAGAACTACTTAGACCTAACCAACCTAAGGACATCACACACATCCATGCCCGAGGCAGGATTCGAACCTGCGACCGTAGCGGTCGCGCAGTTCCAAACTGTAGTGCGTAGAACCGCTCGGCCACCCCGGCCAGCGTTTTGTCTTCGTCAGACTGTTAGTGGGGTTAGTGAAACGAGACAGTGGGAGCCATGCCCGTTTCGACTGACTCGTTCCTTCGCTCCATTATCTGCTTGGAATTTCGCTCACAACTTACAATCTCACTGGTTGCGTCATTCATCTCAGGGAATGTGGTGTAGCTCGTGCGCCTGCCACTTACGCCCTATCCTACACCGCCGTCTCCTCCTCGCCACGGGAGGTCGGCCCAAGTTGGACACGTGGAGATTACCGAGGCGATACATAAAGGTCCCCTGCTGCTGTTGGCAGCTATATAACGTGCAATCAACGACCCAGCGCCTCCGCTCCTTATCTGCTAGCAGATGCGTCGCCAGCTCCCAGACAAGTACCGTTGTCAGGGCACCGTGTCCTCCAACAATGGAGATCCCGAGTCGATCGCTGAGAAACGTCACAAGATCCACATTTTATTCTTTTTGCCCCCAACATAATCTTCCCTTTCCTAACCTATTACAGTGTTCGAAGAAATTTACAATTCATAAAAATTGTTGTTGGTTAGTGAACTACACAAGTATCCTCTACGACTTTGCATGCCTCATATTTTCTGAGTTAAACAAATGCGAGAAAAATGTTAGAGTAACAATGAATTCGACCTGAACTTCAGTTATCTGATATAAACGTCTAATTTCGAAGTATTTCGTACGGCCGTTGATAGTCAACAGTGTCTAATTTTTCAGATGTACAAGTAAGGATTTGAGAGTACCTGGTGTATACAGTGTGTCACGTGAATGATACGCAAGTTACTTAGGGCGAAGAATCCACACCGTAGCCGAGCGCCGCCCTCTACACACAAGGCACACAAAACATAGAAATCTTAGTAATCAACGATCACGTAACACAGCCTCACGGAAGGGCCCAAGATCAACTGTAAGAAAAGGAACTCCCTCTCTCAAGCACCAACCTCGTGTGATTTCGTAGCAAAAGGAGCAGTACAAATACGCTTGTGCAGTAACAATTTTAACGGAGACGGAATCTGAGTGTGCCTGTGCAGAAGCTCTTGAGATGTAGCGTATTCAGTAAAACCAAAGGTGGAGACACTTAAGGGGATAGGTGACGCTGCCACTGGCGTCCGTTCCCCCCCCCCCCCTCCTCCCTCCCCCTCAATCACCGACTGGTGGAGGAGGAAGGTGGGAAGTCATACCGCCTCATTAGCCACTTCCTGGATGGCCATGAAGAGGCGAACGACAGGCATCACCTGCGATAGTCGAATTGAAGATGGCCTGAAATCAAAGATCTACCGGAGTGTCATCCGTCCCGTCGCTCTCTACGGCAGCAAGTGTTGGCCGAACGGCAACTGGGAGTGACGGAGACGAGGGTTATTAGTTGGAAAGGTGGCATCATTCTACTGGGTCACTTTTAGAACGATATTCCCAGCAAACGTTTGGGGTCGCATCGATCCAGACGAAAATGGGAGAAAGCCGCGATACAATAGGAAAAACAGACAACACAGCGGACCCAAGGGACCACCTAGACAGCGATGGGCTCTCACGCTGCAGAACGACCTGTAGGCTGTAAATCTTTATACAGATATGGTCCACGGTCGAACAAAATGGTGACAGTGAATCCACGTAGAGGACCTTGCCACCTGGCACAACATTTGCAAAAGAAAAATAACATTAAAGAATTTTAATAGTGAATGAAAGTAAACATAATTCATTATAATGTAGAGACATGTACAAAAAATTAATTGTTACATGGATGACAGTTTCGTGACATGGATGATCATTAAGAACCTAGCTATTAACTAACTAAAGGGAAGTGACTGATGCGTATTTCAGGGATAGCTCTGTCGTTCCCTGCCGCCCCCCCCCCCCGCCCCCTCCCCACTTGTATTAATCGGACCCTTCCGCCTACGCTCTTCCCCTTATCGGGATATTGCGTTAGGCCGCCCGCCACGCCAGGCTGTACCGCGGGTTAGCGTCCTCCCAGGGGCCGACAAGTTAATCCGCGCGCAGCTGGGCGCTCCGTCATTGCGATAAACGATCCAGCCGCCACCACCACGGACGTAGACCAGACCAGTCCCGGACGGGTCGGGATAGGACCGCCCACGTCTCGCGCTGACTCCTCAGGAAATTAACTGCTGCCTTCCCGCGACAATACGACCACTTTCTACGTCACTATTATGCCCGTCTGTGGCTATTTCTGCTGTTATTTCGTCTTGTGACGTTAGAGCTTACGTTAGGTACATTCTTCTTTGTAATCGCGCCATTGGTCGCAATATTTTATTTTCCTATTAACTTCCAACACTGTTCGGAGCTACATCTCAATTTTCGAGTAAGAGGTTCTGTTAAGCAACAAATTCTATACAGTGCACGATTACTTCGGCAATTTACATACAGTAGTTTGGTAAAACATTTAACGCAACTAAATAATAATAAAACATTTCCGTCGTTTCGTAACATAGTTTCAGCCTACAGTTTGCTTTACAACTTTACGCTAAAGTTTTGCAGAGAATAATACTAATATATTTTACTCTTTTTGTGCTCAACATCAGACAATCCCAAGCAAGTAAATTACAAGTCGTGGAACAGAAAACGGAAGCCAAATACCATCGCCATGCGCATGATCTCAACTGATGATGATCGTTCTATGTGCGATGACTGACGCTTAGAAGTGAATGTCACTAACACTGGGTTCCTACCTTATGAAATTAATTCTAATAGATGATGTATGAACAGTACTGTATATAAGCAAAAGCTGAATGAGATCGTTCTGTTATTACACGGAGTGGCCTTGTATTCGGGCGTGTGGAGGCTCCAGTCTACATCAGGCCAGGCTAACTTAGGTTTCCAGTGATTTCTCTACGTTACATCATGACAATGACGGGATGGTTCCCACAATAAGTTCTCGGCTAACTATCTGTCCAATCATTAAAATAGTAGACCTTTAAGTATATGTAACTATATCGGACACTTGTGTAAGTAAAATCCTGACTACATGAAATGGGTTTCTCATTCATGAAGTGTAACCACATGTCCAACATCCTTATGAAGCGATCTACGGATGAACGAAACTACTACTACTACTACTACTACTACTGGTAACGCATTTACACTCCACGCTAGCTAGACCTGCACAGCAGAAATTTAAATTTAAAAAATTTCTTAAGACTTTCGTGTGTGCTCCCTTATAATCCAAAGAGACGTAGCCGTAACTATATTGTTTGGTTTCCCACTGCAGGAATCTGCAGCTGACAGCAGATACGAATTAAGTCGGCATCCACTTTAGAAGCGTGCTGTTTCTTTGCACGAAGTGGTGCCGTAATTCCGAAGTTTGGAGCACCTACAAACTACAACTTAATAGAATGTGCTGACTTTTAAAATGTTGCCCAAAATCTCGAAAAATACTTGACTGATTTGAATCCAATTTTACACGATACTCGAATAAACGTTGAGACTGACATAAGCTGCGTATTTTTTAACACGTACACGCACTCAAGAAACGACGCACCACGAATGAATTATCTGAATCGGACTGAAATCGGTAATCTGACGTGCATGTAGAAACAAACGAACGATTACTATTTCAGAAAAATTTGGTTTTTTATTCAAGAAAAACAGCTTCCCAAACTGAGCCAGTCAATAACAGGTTGGTCCCCCTACAGCCTTTATGTGAGAATATAATTCGGTATAATTTGGTTTGGCTTTGATAGTGTTCCTGGATGTTCTGAGGGATATCGTACCAAATTATTTCCAATTGTCGCTTTAAATCGTCAAAATTCCGAGCAGGTTGGAGGGTCCTACGCATAATGCTCCGAATGTTTTCAACTGGGGAGAGATCAGGCGACCTTGCTCGCCAATGTAGACTTTGGCAAGCATGACGACATGTAGTAGAAACTTTCACGGGCATTATCTTGCTGAAATGTAAACCCAGGATGACTTGCCGTGAAGGGCAATGAAACGCGGCGTAGAATTTCGTGGACGTTCCGCTTTGCTGTAAAGATCCCGTGGATAACAACTAAAGCGGTCCTGCTATGAAATTAAATGACACCCCAGTCTATTATTCCCGGTTGTCGTGGAATGTGGTTACAGTCAAGTTCGTATCTAACACGTCACATTGTAAGGACATTACTTTCCCCGGAAGTCGATAATATTTTTTTTCTTTTGTGCAGTACCTTGTATAGTACGTATGTATCATTTATTTCAACTATTCTTTATTTGCTAATACGTCATATTGTTTCTTTATTTATTTTGCTACTGTTTTATATTGTACGAAATGAGTGTTCTGATATTATATGCCCTGTAAATCTTTGGTTAGGCTAGGAGAAGTACTGTGTCACATAGAGAGAGAGAGAGAGAGAGAGAGAGAGAGAGAGAGAGAGAGAGAGAGAGAGAGAACGACTGTCGATAGAGTGCGTGCGAGTTGTCCTGGTATCGTGGCCGGTTCGCGGGTAGAGAAACGTTTCTAAGTTCGGTGTGAAAGACGGTGATAGGCGGAGGAACAATTAATTACAGTGCGTCCGCTGTGTTACTAGGATGTCGTGCATTATTAAATGAACAGTAAAACCTGAAAAGTATATCGAGTGTTTGCGGTGACGATTTTACATACTGTGTGAACTTGTGACAATTAGCCGTGAACCAGACACCATTGTCGTGTGGAGACACTAACTCTTAGAATTGCGTGAAAGTGGAACAAACCAAAATGTTAAGTAAAAGAACAGTGCTGTGATTTGATCAAGAAACATTTATTATATCATCCAAACTGTCTTAAAGACGACGACGTAAACTGAACTGATGTTTAAAGGACTGTTATAGTGATAAACACATGTGACTATTTTCCTGTGGCAACACGGTGAAAGGACTGTGCGAAGTATTGGCATTAACCGGCTATATATCGTAAATACTAAAGACATTGCATAATTCCGACCTACCCGTACCGCGTGATTAATCAACTTTTAATAATAAAACGTCGCGCGTGTAACGACAACGCACACACTGGAACTATTATTATCGCGCCAGTGCTGCCAGCTGATTCGACTACAACGGAGACGTGGACCACCGCCGTAACTGGAATATTAATGAAACAGGAGGATCCATTATTATCTTCACGCCGCGGGCCAGGATTAACTTCACACATCGTCCGCGCGGACCACCGCTGACGTCATCGCAATGCCTGCAGCAACAGTTAAGACATTAAAAGAAAATTATTACGCTCTCTCTCATTTCAAAATTAAAGACAACTGCAGTTAAATTATTTATTTTAAAAATACTGTCACAATATCAAGGTTCAATTTTGTTTGGTTCCAATAATTATTCTTTCCATTATTTCGTCTTGTTGAGAGATTGAAAACCCGCCAAACTAAAGTTCAATTAATAATTTTCTATCGAAATTATCCTCAGACATTTTCCTGCTCATCATAATTTTATTTTAATGTTTGTGTGTAACTTCTTTTGGAGGGAGTACATATTTTTTTTTTGTGCAACAAAATTAGCTACCACAAATTACGTATATTACCAGCTGATGCTGTCCGCCATTACTGCTTGAAAACTGACCAATAGTATTTTTGCACCTATTTTCTCATTGGCTGTCAGTTTCAAAACAAAATTACGTATTTCGTGGGCATCTAGCAGATGCGCCATGTCTATGTAGGCCCCAACAATATATTTTTTTTTTTACTTTTGCAGGTTTACTGGTATTATATTGACTTAAACTGTTCATTTGGCCCCCGTTAAAGTCATTTACCGCATCTATATAATAATTGTACTGAATTACCTAATTTATTTTTTTATTACGTAAACATTTTCATACCATTTTTAGATTAAAATTGACGTGTTATTGGCCCCACACAAGATTCTGCATTATGACAAAGACTTTGCCAATTTTTTTTTTCGTCCATGACTAACAGGGGCAGTCAGATTCCTTGTATAGGTTACGTTTTCTTATTTAAAAAGGTTTTTTTTTTCAGAAGTAGAGAACCAGTTTCTTTACAACTACAGTCACGTCTTCGGCCTAGAATCTCACTGACTAGCACATCATTGTCTTCAGTTTTGAGTCCCGTCTCGAACTGGCAACCGATGATCAGCCCTTGGCCTAGCGACTATGTGCACACTGTAATATTATTTGGCTTTCCGTCGTATGAAAGCTGTGAGTACCCTTGAAAATGCATTCACCTAGCTGTGTATTAAATGATGAACTTATGAGACCTATTCTTTGAAAGACATTTGTTTTACATAATTTTCGTAATTGTAAAGATGCGCATCTAGCGCGAACGCTATTACATTGATTGCGCAGTCAAAGAAACATTTTAACAGAAGCTGAACTGAGCGTTCCGCTTCAATCTAACCGAACAATATGACGGTAAAAAACCTTTGTAGTCTTCAGATTTTGTCGTACTACTTCTTGTGATGTAAAAGCGTAAATAAGGTCGTCTTTAAGCCATAAAAGTGAGTGGTCTTGTCAGCGTGCAGACACAGTTATTGATTAATAAAATTCGAGTAATTTATGTTCGATACTGTAAACCAGCAGGTTATTGTTATGAAGGTGTTGAACGGTGCAAGAATTGTCTCGAAGGAAGGAGAAAAGTAATGACTGTAAATTGTGACAAAAACGTGAACCAAGAAGTAAGCACAGGACAGACTGAAATCTGATCGGACCATACTGTCAGAAAGTTACTTATGTAAGTTATACTGTTTGTAAGTGAGACCTAATTGCTTCTGAGAATTATTTGAATATATTTACTGTTTACCAGATTTCTTATTCTTTTCTTCTCCTTTTTTTTACCTCCATGTCATATTATTTTTGTAAATATCAAACAGCCTTTACTACAGCAGAGGATACTGCGGCATCCTGGTCGTAGACAGAGGGCCGCTCCTTGTCTTCTATACAACTCATAGCTGCCCCATTCATTAATGATTTCATTTGCGAATGCAATTTTCTTATTGTTCATTGTTAAAGGTCCATTAGGTAATTATAAATTTGTTACTGATTACGTAAAGAAATCCGGGTTGTTCTTTTCCAAATAACAGAAGCCTTTGCGTAATCAAAAACTAGCCTCCTCCGGACTACGATAAGGAGCCGACCAGAAGACGGACGTCTTCGACCGCTTTCGTGTTTCCTGTGGCAAAGCTGTGCCAAACTGGGAACACGACATTCTAGTGTGAAACAATACATATATAATTACCAGATTAAAATTGAAAAAATTGAAATATATTTAACTTTTTTTCTTTTATCATGCTAGAACAACCATCGAAAGAATGGGCGTACTGTAACTATCATACAGTACACGGTCATAACTGAAGCATTAAACACTTCCTCTAGACACGAAAATTGAGCAAATCGGTTGATTGTTTTGCATTAGGTGTGGTCTATGTTAGCCTTAGGTAGCTTATAAAACCACCCTTCGTTGATTGGCGGTTCCTGACAAAACCCCGAAAAACCATTATTTTTGGCTATGCAAAGTACCAATTGTGGGGATGCCTACTTCTATAATCTCTACTCGTTACAAATCATCGAAATTTGTATGATATGTTCTTATGATGCTGTTCTACCGGAACTCCATTACTCTTTCGATATCATTACCCATGACCGAAATCCAGTGGTTTTGCATGTAATATCTGGTCTGATGCCTAAATGTAGTTTAACTGACGTAGTGAACAAATGATAAGGGTCCTAGAGTCATCGCATGTGTTCTGACGTCTCCCAAAATATGTTTTTAGTCAGCATTGGTTCAGCAATAAAACTTTATGACGCGCTGAATCTGTGCAGTGGGCACTTACGTCTATACAAACATGCCCAAAGTGATACTACAGTGACAAAAAAAGGGGCTGAAAAGGGTCTTAATATTTCTGGAAAGGACTATATGACTATCAAAGATGTCAAACTTGAAACAAGGCAGATTCAGTACAATATTTATAAACATTTTTTTTTACTCTTTCGAGCTACAAATCGGAGGCCGCGCGTTTTCGACGAGTTGAGATCGATGAGCCAAGTATCCAGAAAAATGTGCAGCAATTGATTGATTGTTATCCTTATATTATGCGACTGTGTCGAAATATGTAAACAAACTGTCGAAACTCTACTAGCTTACAGAAATCGTTTTATATCAGCAGCACACCTTGCTGTAGTAGGGAGAAGCAGGAAACCGGTTCAAAAATGCTCCTGTCACAGCACAAAAAAGGCGAAAATGTGGCTTTTTAAAAGACGTTTCTCTGTCTGACATAGCTGAAAACCAGGCCCCAGTACATCAGCTTACTTTACGCTTCGAGGTATTTAGAGGAAAACATATCTTTAAAGATTTGTAGAACTCGTGCCTATCCTACGCCACAAAGCCACGTGCACCTCTATGTTCCACGGCCTCGATAAGATTCTGAAAGAGAATGACATGGACATTAAGAACTGCCGTGATCAGTCTTCCGAAAACGCTTCTTCAGTGAATGGATAGAGCAATTAGCTTGAAGCGTTGATACTGGCATTTAACTGAGAGGCTGTCTTACTTTGGGCATTCACTCAGTTATGTAGTAAAGGCAGCAGCCGATGGCTGCCTCAGCAGTAGAAAATTTTTCGTCTTATCGGAGAATTTATGTATTTTTTACGTCTTTGGTTAGTAGATATGAAGCTACATCCGACTGCTGGGAAAAAGAGTGAACTGCCAAACCCTCTGCCTTGCGGAAAAGGATAAGAATAACACATTGGTCATGCGGAACTACTGCCACAAACACCCCCTTGTGAAGATGCTACAAAGGAAAATAAGAATTTTGAATTTCAGAGGACAAAGAGTTGTCAGAAAAATCATATGCTGTTGATCTAAGTTTTTACAACAAAATATGAAAGGCGGAAACCGCTCTCTCAACATTATTTTGGGTGACGTCTTGGGACAAGTAAACAAAACTACTGGAAACCTGTTGCGATTTCCCTGGCAGACAAATGGAGATAGCTTTCAGGAATTAGTTGGAGGCTGGCGACTTACCTGACTGCACCGAGTAGAATGGTGAAACACTGGACAATCTCAAAATATATGTGCTTTTGTCACATCTTTACTTCATCCAAGCGCAAGAAATCGAGTTAACCCCTTGAGAAAAGTTACAAACCAAAAATTGCCTTCCTGGCATAGGTCTCTTTAAAACTACTTTACAGCAAACGCTGTAGGCATACAAATTAGTTGATTTCTCTTTTAGGTTTCACATAAAATTGGGTACAGTTCCCAATAAAAAGATAACTGCATCAGCTCAAAACGTAGTTGATGCACACTGAATGACAAACAAAAAGGTGAACCATCCAGAAGGGTAAAAGGGAACGAAAGTTACCAGGTCGAGAGATGTTTTGATGTTATTTCAGTGACTACAGAATCTAGTGAAATTTTACTAACAGCTTGGCAGTGTGAGCTCACTTATCACTCTGACGTCTTCTGGGCTGCATTCATGAGCTGGTACGGTTAGGTAGAGTCTCAAAAATCCGTAACATTGTATCCTCTCCTGGGGCAAGCTGGCCCACAACTCTTGTAACTGGTCCTTGATATCCTGTTTACTGACACTGGGGTGGAGTCAACGTCCATCATGCTGGTCCCACACGTCTGCTATTGGGGACGTACATGGGGGTCTTGCTAACCACAGTAATAGCTCAACAGCAGGCTGACAAAAATTTTCCTCGAGACTTGTAAGCCTCATTTTTGTGTATCATAATGATGGAAGAAATTCGGAGTAGGTATTAAAATTCATGGAGAAGAAATAAAAACTTTGAGGTTCGCCGATGACATTGTAATTCTGTCAGAGACAGCAAAGGACTTGGAAGAGCAGTTGAATGGAATGGACAGTGTCTTGAAAGGAGGATATAAGATGAACATCAACAAAAGCAAAACAAGGATAATGGAATGTAGTCTAATTAAGTCGGGTGATGCTGAGGGAATTAGATTAGGAAATGAGACACTTAAAGTAGTAAAGGAGTTTTGCTATTTGGGGAGCAAAATAACTGATGATGGTCGAAGTAGAGAGGATATAAAATGTAGGCTGGCAATGGCAAGGAAAGCGTTTCTGAAGAAGAGAAATTTGTTAACATCCAGTATTGATTTAAGTGTCAGGAAGTCATTTATGAAAGTATTCGTATGGAGTGTAGCCATGTATGGAAGTGAAACATGGACGATAAATAGTTTGGACAAGAAGAGAATAGAAGCTTTCGAAATGTGGTGCTACAGAAGAATGCTGAAGATAAGGTGGGTAGATCACGTAACTAATGAGGAGGTATTGAATAGGATTGGGGAGAAGAGAAGTTTGTGGCACAACTTGACCAGAAGAAGGGATCGGTTGGTAGGACATATTCTGAGGCATCAAGGGATCACCAATTTAGTATTGGAGGGCAGCGTGGAGGGTAAAAATCGTAGAGGGAGACCAAGAGATGAATACACTAAGCAGATTCAGAAGGATGTAGGTTGCAGTAAGTACTGGGAGATGAAAAAGCTTGCACAGGATAGAGTAGCATGGAGAGCTGCATCAAACCAGTCTCAGGACTGAAGACCACAACAACAACAACAACAACAATGATGGAAGCTGAAGAAATGAATTTGCGACGTGGTCGGGACTTTAACCCGTGTCTCCTCGCTTACTCGCCAGGTATTTTAGCCATTACATCACCACCTACACCTTAGCTACTGCCAACATCTCCCCATTACATCCAATGTAGAGGTGCTATTCCCATACTGGACCTCAGCAACAGCGACAATCTAAGTAGGGGAACATAAGCTGAAGATGTGAGCTTTGTGTTAGGGATAGCACTGGATTTGGGTAGCCCATGGAGCCACACTATGTGATCAAAAGTATCCGGACACCCCCAAAAACATACGTTTTTCCTATTAACTGCATTGTGTTGCCATCTACTGCCAGGTACTCCATATCAGCGACCTCAGTACTAATTAGACATCGTCAGATAGCAGAATGGGGCGCTCTGCGAAACTCACGGACTTTGAATGTGGTCAGGTGATTGGGTGTCATACGTCTGTACGCGAGATATCCACACTCCTAAACAGCCCTAGGTCCACTGTTTCCGATGTGATAGTGAAGTGGAAACGTGAAGGGACACGTACAGCACAAAAGCCTACAGGCCGACCTCGTCTGTTGGCTGACACCAACTGCCGACAGTAGAAGAGGGTCGTAATGTGTAATAGGCAGACGTCTATCCAGACCATCACACAGGAATTCCAAACTGCATGAAGTATCCACTGCAAATACTATGACTGTTAGGTGGGAGGTGACAAAAGTTGGGTTTCACGATCGAGCCGCTGCTCATAACCACACATCACGCCGGTAAATGCCAAACGACGCCTCGTTTGGTGTAACGAGCGTAAACATTGGACGATTGAACAGTGGAAAAACGTGTGGAGTGAAAAATTACAGTGCACAATGTGATGATCCGACGGCAGTGTGTGGGTATGGCGAATGCCCGGTGAACGTCATCTGCCAGCGTGTGTAGTGCCAACAGTAAAATTCAGAGGGGATGCTGTTATGGTGTGGTCGTGTTGTTCATTGTTGGGCTTGCACCCCTTGTTGGTTCGCGTGGAACTATCACAGCATAGGCCTACATTGATTTTTTAAGCACCTTCTTGCTTCTCACTGTTGAAGAGCAATTCGGGAATGGCGATCGCATCTTTCAATACGATCGAGCACCTGTTCATAGTGCACGGCCTGTGGTGGAGTGGTTACACGACTATAACATCCCTGTAATGGACTGGCCTGCACAGAGTCCTGACCTGAATCCTACCTTTGGGATGATTTGGAACGTCGGTATCGTGCCAGGCCTCACCGACTGACATCGATACCTCTCCTCAGAGCAGCACTCCATGAAGAATGGGCTGCCATTCCCCAAGAAACCTTCCAGCACCGTACTATGCCTGCGAGAGTGGAAGCTGTCATCAAGGCTAAAGGTGGGCCAACACCATATTGAATTTCAGCATTACCGATACAGGGCGCCACCAACTTTCAAGTCATTTTCAGCGAGGTGTCCCGATACTTTTGATCACACAGTGTGTGTTAGCTACAGTGCCGAGGTAGTGTAACGGATAGCATACCTGCCTAGGAAGCAATGAGACCAGGGTTCGACGCCCAGCCATGGCACAAATGTAATTCATTTCTTCAGCTTCCACCATCACGCAGACAGTTCATGTTGCAATGTACCATGTGTGGACGAGTATCGTCCTGTTGCAAAGTGGCACCACAATACTGTGCATGACAGGTAACACGTGAGGATGCAGGATGTCTGCTGTACCGTCGTCAGGTCACAGTTCCCTCAGTCAGAACCAGCCATAACCTGAACTCACACCCATTGGCTTCCGGCACCAGGACGCCAGGTGTAAGAACTGTTCCTCGCCAAAACAATGTGAGAGTCTTATCTCTCCTCGGGTCACTGCCATGCTCGCCAACGACAGTCAGCGAGGGTAGCGCATAACTGCGATTCATCGGCAGACCATACTTCCCTATAATGTCACCACTCTGAACGCGTCCGATTTTTATGTCGTCTTAGTGCCAGCCAGCATACTGGATGCTAATTCCTTATTTTGGCCACTGCTAGTCTCTGACAAATGGTACAGAGAGACACAGTACATTGCAGGGAGTCTACATCTGCATCTATGCAGGTACTCCGCAAGCCACTGTATAGTGCGTGCGGAGGGTACCACGTATCTGTCAATTCCTACCCTGTTCCACTTGCAAATAGAGCGGCTGACAGTGCACACGAACGAAACTGGGCGCAAACGAAACTGGGCGCAAACGAAACTGGGCGCAAACGAAACTGGGCGCAAACGAAACTGGGCGCAAACGAAACTGGGCGCAAACGAAACTGGGCGCAAACGAAACCGGGCGCAAACGAAACCGGGCGCAAACGAAACCGGGCGCAAACGAAACCGGGCGCAAACGAAACCGGGCGCAAACGAAACCGGGCGCAAACGAAACCGGACGCAAACGAAACCGGGCGCAAACGAAACCGGACGCAAACGAAACACTAATTCACCCTGATCACCATTCTACAAGTCACACAGAATTGTCGATTGTATGTACATTGAAACACCCTCATATTTCATCAAACACTAATTTCACTATATTTAAGGAAACATGCAATGAAAGTCACTATGAAACTTAAGCATTGCTTAAAGCTCAGTTGTTTACAGTCGATATTTCTATCAAGTCCAAAGGCAGGTATGGCGCCTGATATTTTTATTGTGAAGGAAAGTGCTAATAAAAAATAAAAATATATTTAATGCTTATCTTCAGTCGTTAATATACGTGGAATGGCTTCGTTGCCCCAGGATGACGGGTTTTTTAATGTCAATAACAAGGACAATGTATTTTCTGCACTCCTGATTTATTGTTGTGCTTGCTTTGGTCAAACTTTACTCATAGATCTATACAAATTTAGTTCCATTACAGAAACAAGCATTGAAAAGTAACTGGCGAACATCTATCGAAACTTCGTATCTTTTAAAGAAGAAATACCGATCTAATACTTCATAACACAAAAAAGGCTTTCGTAAACGACATCACCTTGAGGCATTGCAGTGAGACAAAATAACTGCTTACAAAGAAATGAGTGTGAAGAACAGAGAAAGACATTCTACAGCTGACTGAACAAAGAACTGCACTCCATGCAAAGAATAAGAAACTGAGCTCTCGTTCGCTTCTTCGCTCCGAAATATAACTCGCTATTATGCGTTAGAAGCTTCTAGAAGTCAATAGTGTCATTTCAGTTATCTTGATTACGCCTGGTTTTTAACTAAAGTTTAATTTTAAACATGCAATATGCTTTTTGCACAGAATAAAAACAAAGAAATAGAACTCTGGCAATAGTTATTTTAAACAATTACATCTTTAGGCTGGAGCGTTCTGGAATATATAAACTTCGGAACTTAACTATTTTTTAACAAATGCGTTTTTTGACAATATAAAACTTATACTGACAGGAGAATGCACTGTTTAATTATTGGTTTTCCTTCCTAAGGTCTTACACGAGTTATATTTTAACGGAACCATCTATCTAACTGGTTGTAGTTAGAACAGTGAATATCTTGAATAACGTATTTCCATGTATGAATTTCTATAGTGTACATTTTTCAAATTTTCATTGTACCATCTTGCAACTAAGATTTTTACCAGAACGTTTAAAAGAAAATTGATCATTACTTTCACAAACAATATAATCTTAATTACTGTTGCGTCTTAGATAAATAAACTGGATGAATAACTTTGAGAAATATTGCATTTAAATATTATTTGAACTCATGGCTAACTAAACATGCTCACGTTAATTATAAACGGTAAACACAAATAGTATTGGTCTAGGAAGTCGCGTGTGTTGTTGGCTTCATCAGATAATATTATCATGCATTATGAAACAAAGTGGTCTCCATCTCTTTATTTCGCTGTACCATACTGCTTAAATTTTGGTACTTTACACCATGTACCAAGTTACAGCGACATCTGTCCATATCTTCTGGGTGCTTCATTTTACTTATTTATTGATTTACTATTTATTTAAGTATTATTTATTTATTTATTTATTTATCTTCTGGTTAGGCGGTAAAATTACTTCAGCTCAAAACTTAAGTGATACATATAACCACGATTTAGACGATCAACCAGGAAATGAAATGATTCAGTTGAAGGCTATGTACCATGTGCTTCATAAATATTATCAGGAAACTGACTAATGAGTCAGGAGCAGTGGATTTACAAATTCTTTACTGTAGCAAAAAAAAAGCAATATATAAAACTTTAAACATTGCTTCCCTCATGCTGAGATCACTCTGGATATGTACTTGTCATTTACGGTCACAGACAGCAGTGGAGAAATGTTACGTTCAAAATGGATCAATAACAGCCTGCAAACCTCAATGCCGAAAGACAAGCTCAACGTTTGGGTTCGCTAGGTGTTGAAAGCGACGTATTAACATAACTATAAAATGATATCATAAGTAGCTTCATTAACATGAAGAGTAGGTGCAAAACAATCAGACAATATGATTATTTGAAGCTTTAATTTCAAGGCTAGTTGGCTGCGCGGGGTAGCCGCACGTTCAAAGGCGCCCTGTCACGGTCCTCGTGAGTCTCCCCCCCCCCCCATCCCCCCTCCGACGGAGGTTCGAGTCTTTACTCGGAAATGAGTGTGGTGTGTGTGTGTGTGTGTGTGTGTGTGTGTGTGTGTGTGTGTGTGTGTATTGTCCTTAGCGTAAGTTAGCTTAAGTTAGATGTAGTAGTGTGCTAGCCTAGGGACCGGTGACCTCAGCAGTTTGGTCGCATAGGAACTTACAACAAATTTCCAAATTTAAGGCTAGTTGTTTTCTGGGTGTATTGTCTTGGAATTAAATATCAGTAAAACTTTTTGATTGTTATATTGCTTTTGCTGCCTTCCATTTCATTAACAAACATTTTTTTAAAAGTGAAATATTTTTTATCTCAACATTAAGTTCAATTTTTGATATTTTTTAAACATGATTGTTGTTGGCGATGTGTAATATATTGTTTGAATAGGATAATCATTCCACTAACATAGCTAACCCAAAAAAGGGAATCACTCAGAAGAAATAATCGGATGTGAATGTAACTTCGTACGCGTTCGTGCTATCGGCGGATGATTAGAGGTGAGATTCTCTGTCGCAGGTAAAACAGCATCAGAGTGCATTACTTACACTACCGGCCATTAAAATTGCTACACCACGAAGATGACGTACTACAGACGCGAAATTTAACCGACAGGAATAAAATGCTGTGATATGCAAATGATTAGCTTTTCAGAGAATTCACACAAGGCAGGAGCCAGTGGCGACACCTACAACGTGCTGACAAGAGGAAAGTTTCCAACTGATTTCTCATACACAAACAGCAGTTGACTGGCGTTGCCTGACGTTGCTGCTCGCGTTGGTCGAGATCCAATGACTGTTAGCAGAATATGGAATCGGTGGGTTCAGGAGGGTAATACGGAACGCCGTGCTGGATCCCAACGGCCTTGTATCACTAGCAGTCGAGATGACAGGCATCTTATCTGCATGGCTGTAACGGATCGTGCAGCCACGTCTCGATCCCTGAGTCACCAGATGGGGACGTTTGCAAGACAACCACCATCTGCACGAACAGTTCGACGACGTTTGCCGCAGCGTGGGCTATCAGCTCGGAGACCGTGGCTGCGGTTACCCTTGACACTGCATCACAGACAGGAGCGCCTGCGATGGTGTACTCAAGGACGAACCTGGGTTCACGAATGGCAAAACGTCATTTTTTCGGATGAATCCAGGTTCTGCTTACAGCATCATGATGGTCGCATCCGTGATTGGCGACATCGCGGTGAACACACACTGGAAGCTTGTATTCGTCATCGCCATACTGGCGTATCACCTGGCGTGATGGTATGGGGTGCCATTGGTTACAGGTCTCGGTCACCTCTTGTTCGCATTGACGGCATTTTGAACAGTGGGCGTTACATTTAAGATGTGTTACGACCCGTGGCCCTACCCTTCATTCAGTCCCCGTGAAACCCTACATTTCAGCAGGATAATGCATGACCGCATGTTGCAGGTCTGTACGGGTCTTTCTGTATACACAAAATGTTAGACTGCTGCCCTGGCCAGTACATTCTCCAGATCTCTCACCGATTGAAAACGTCTGTTCAACGGTGGCCGAGCATCTGGCTCGTCACAATACGCCTCTCACTACTCTTGATGAACTGTGGTGTCAGGTTGAAGCTGCATGGGCAGCTGTACCTGTACACGCCATCCAATCTGTGTCTGACTCAATGCCCAGGCGTATCAAGGCTGTTATTACGGCCAGAGGTGGTTGTTCTGGGTACTGATTTCTCAAGATCTATACACCCAAATTGAGTGACAATGTAATCACATGTCAGTTCTAGTATAATATATTTGTCCAATGAATACTCGTTCATCATCTGCATTTCTTCTTGGTGAGGCAATTTTAATGGCCAGTAGTGTATTTTCGCCTTTAGTGCTGTTACAAGGCCTCAATCGCTATGTAAGGGGGCGGGAACAGAGTCAGATGTTGAGTGGCCACTGTGAAGGAGACGGAAACAGTGTGTAGTCACGTGAGACAGCATTATTAGTTCTGGCAGTGACTGAAAGGGACCTCCATGTGGCTCTTCAAGAGCCCAGCTGCTGAATGTGCAATATCCAAATCTGTGGGGCATTCGGCTGTGGCAGACACAGTAGTCATCAAGGTTCCGATCGACCATGCCTGACCCTCACTGTACTGTGCTGCGTCCACATCGTAACCCCGTCACATCTGCACCAGCCTTCTGAGAACTAGTAATGGACTACCTGGTACATTCTCTGCCATCCCGCACCATTCGCCAGAGCCCAGCAGCAGCCAGACTTGTGAACTACCGTCCCACGTGTAGGCTGCGTTTGGAGTGCTGCCGTGACTGGGAAGCACGCCCTGCTGATGATTGGCGTCCCATTGAGTTCTGCGACGAATCGTGGTGCTGGACTACGCTGGATGGTCGTCGTCAGTAGTATGGTGAGGAGCTGGAGCGAGGTCCCATTCTTCCAGTAGAGGGGCCGTGGGGATACTCATGTCACAGTGTGGGGATTCGCCAGGTATGTCTTTAGGTCACGGCTGGTAGAGTCTGAGGGAACTGTAATGTCTGAGCATACGTCACGGACATCCTCCGTCCCCCTACGTCACCTTTCACGCAACAGCAGCATGGTGCTGTTTTTCCGGAAGGACAATGCCCCACATGGCACATGTGTCTATGAACTGCCTGAGTGATGGTGAGGTACCGCCACGGCCAGAAAGTCCCCCAGATCTGTCAGCAATAAAACATGTGTAGGTCCATCTGGACATTAACTACATTCCATTATCAGTATCCAGGATATCGAAGACCAGATACAACAACTGTGGGGCAGCTTGTGATGGAGAGGATATGGCTGCCTTCTGACACCTTTAAAACCGAACCAGAGCCTGCATCCACGTCAGGGGCGGTGCAACATCATACTAATAATTGGGCTCATACTGCCAGGTTCTTTGTACTTTTTTGTTTTGCTTTAGGGCGCAAAAAACAACTGGGGTCAACACAGTCCCAATGGACAGAATAGATGACAGCTAAAAACAGTCACATGGAAAAAGGGCTTAAAAACAACATACAGAAATGGAGGTCCAAAACTAAAAATTAAATGGCCTTCCCCATATTTCTTCGGCGGATAAAGAGTAAACCGCAGTCGACAGCCCGCGCCTCATTCGCTAAAACGGCTGATAAATCACATGGCTAACCCAAGCTGGAACGTAAATGGTTAAAAAAAAAAAAAGGGCATCCAGCAGCAAGTGGCGGACAGTTAAAATTTGGGCGCAATGTGTACAAAGTTGTGGGGTGGTGCCACTTAACAAATGACGATGGCTAAAAAGGTAGTGCCCAATACGCAACCGAGCGAGGTGACAGTGATTAGTACACTGGACTCGCATTCGGGAGGACGACGGTTTAGTCCCGCGTCCAGCCACATGATGTAGGTTTCCCATGATTTCCCTAAATGGCTCCAGGCAAATGCCGGGATGGTTCCTTTGAAAGGGCACGGCCGACTTCCTTCCCCGTCCTTCCCTAATCCCATGAGACCAATGACCTCGCAGTTTGGTCTCTTCCTCCAAACAACCCAACCCAATACGCAGCCGTGTCAAAATAATCTCCTCCCGGCGTGAGGACCGAGAGGAGGTCGTCGAAGGCGCCGGGAGAGGCTTAATAAGCCGAAACATATTCCCGTGAAGGCAGGACCATTGACGATGCCAAAGGGACACCATCTCCTGACAGACGGTAATGCAGAGATCATCGGAGGGAATACAGGAATCATCGGAAGGAATAGTGGGCCGAGGTATGAGAACAGCAGGCTTGGCAGCTGCGTCAGCAGCCTCGTTTCCTGGCAGGCCAACATGACCAGGGACCCACAGAAACATCACAGTGGCTCCACCAAAAGTGAGCGAGTGACAGCTTTCCTGGACCCACTGCACTAAGGTATGGGCGGTGTACAACGCACATAGGGCACTGAGTGAGTCTGAGCAGAGAACACATCTGAATCTGTTTTGTAATTACTGAAATACTATCAAGTACCAGAGCTGTGCATCGCACCACATCTACCGCCGGAGCTCGGCTGTGGCCAACCCCTCCATCCTGTTGCCCGCACAACAGGTAGTCGAGCTCACCTGTACGGATAACTCAACAGAGGAAAGTCCACTGGACCCGACGGGATACCAATTCGATTCTACACAGAGTATGCGAAAGAACTTGCCCCCTTCTAACAGCCGTGTACCGCAAGTCTCTAGAGGAACGGAAGGTTCCAAATGATTGGAGAAGAGCACAGGTAGTCCCAGTCTTCAAGAAGGGTCGTCGAGCAGATGCGCAAAAGTATAGACCTATATCTCTGACATCGTTCTGTCGCAGAATTTTAGAACATGTTTTTTGCTCGCGTATATGTCATTTCTGGAAATCCAGAATCTACTCCGTAGGAATCAACATGGATTCCGGAAACAGCGATCGTGAGAGACCCAACTCGCTTTATTTGTACATGAGACCCAGAAAATATTAGATAGAGGGTCCCAGGTAGATGCCATTTTCCTTGACTTCCGGAAGGCGCACTGTCGCCTGATAAAGTAAGAGCCTACGGAATATCAGACCAGCTGTGTGGCTGGATTGAAGAGTATTTAGTAAACAGAACACAGCATCTTTTTCTCAATGGAGAGGCGTCTACATACGTTAAAGCAACCTCTGGCGTGCCACAGGGGAGTGTTATGGGAGCATTGCTTTTCACAATATATATAAATGACCTAGTAGATGGTGTCGGAAGTTCCATGCGGCTTTTCGCGGATGATGCTGTAGTATACAGAGAAGTTGCAGCATTAGAGAATTGCAGCGAAATGGAGGAAGATCTGCAGCGGATAGGCACTTGGTGCAGGGAGTGACAACTGACCCTTAACATAGACAAATGCAATGTATTGCGAATACACAGAAAGAAGGATCCTTTATTGTATGACTATATGATAGCGGAACAAACACTGGTAGCAGTTCCTTGTGTAAAATATCTGGGAGTATGCGTGCGGAACGATTTGAAGTGGAATGATCATATAAAATTAATTGTTGGTAAGGTGGGTGCCAGGTTGAGATTCATTGGGAGAGTCCTTAAAAAATGTAGTCCATCAACAAAGGAGGTGGCTTACAAAACACTCATTCGACCTATACCTGAGTATTGCTTATCAGTGTGGGATCCGTACCAGGTAGGGTTGACAGAGGAGATACAGAAGATCCAAAGAAGAGCGGCGCGTTTCGTTACAGGGTTATTTGGTAACTGTGATAGCGTTACGGAGATGTTTAGCAAACTCAAGTGGCAGACTCTGCAAGAGAGGCACTCTGCATCACGGTTTAGCTTGCTGTCCAGGTTTCTAGAGGGTGCGTTTCTGGACAAGGTATCGAATATATTGCTTCCCCCTACTTACACCTCCCGAGGAGATCACGAATGTAAAATTAGAGAGATTCGAGCGTGCACAGGGGCTTTCCGGCAGTCGTTCTTCCCGCGAACCATACGCGACTGGAACAGGAAAGGGAGTTAATGACAGTGGCAGATAAAGTGCCCTCCGCCACACATCGTTGGGTGGCTTGCGGAGTATAAATGTAGATGTAGATAACGGAGGACGCGTACTGCGATGTGCCGTCGACACCCGCCGCTCTTCGGGTACCCGGAGGAGTCCGGGTGTCAACAGGGCTCTGTTCAACTGGGAAACGGACAGCGCTGAGAAGGCGAGATTGACTGGCGACACAGCTGTGTAACTGCTTTCTGAATCCCCTGCACTTCTTTGAGAATCGTGAAGGTTTGATATAATAGGAACAGGTCGTTCTTGGGTCTTTACAGAGAAAATTAATGCGTATTTGTAAAGTGACGGATGGGATGGGTTGGGTAGGGTTGTTTGGAGGAAGAGACCAAACATCGAGGTCATCGGTCTCATCGGATTAGGGAATGATGGGGAAGGAAGTCGGCCGTGGCCTTTCAGAGGAACCATCCCGGCATTTGCCTGGAGCCATTTAGGGGAATCACGGAAAACCTAAATCAGAATGGCCGGACGCGGGATTGAACATTTGTCCTACCGAATTCGAGTCCAGTGTTCTAACCGCTGCGCCACCTCGCTCGGTTAAAGTGATGGACGTAACGCAAAGAAGTACTTACCGTAAAATGGAAGTAATCGAATTCAGTGCAGATGGTTTAATAGCCCTAGTGTATTCCTAATGCTTTGCATTTCACCTGTACCACATCGAAAGGACTGATGAAGCTTTTGCACAATGGGTAGGTGTACTACCCAATTTTTAAGTATTTTACACTTTTCTGTTAATCTGCAAGTTTTCAGTATGGAATTAACTGACTCAACCCTTGGTTGAGGAGGATCTGCCTCCTTTGCATGTGGCATAGCTTTGAAACCAGGAACCAAAGAAGGTAAAGTGTCTCAAATTACTGTGCTTTCGCTGTGAAGTTTGATTCTAGATTTATTTTTTTATATACGTGCAAGAAAGAGAACCTTTTGCACAGATGTCTGGACGACACAGGTAATACACATGTTTATTTGACAGCACTGGTAACCCTGTCTTTAAGCTTAACTAGAAACGTATTGGTGACAAAGATTTTCTGCAACGATCCCACTGGGGGTTTCAAGTGGCTACTCCTTTCGATTTACACTACATGTGGATTCTAAAACTATTGTCTTTTCAAAGCGATTGCGAATCCTATTGTTGTTACTGGATAGAGCAACGAAATAGTCTTTGAAATTTTTACGAACGTTCCCCACTTCTATTCTTCGTATTTTCATTCGAGGTAAGATGAATTTATGCAAGGAAATCGTGAAGAGTAGTCAAGCACTCACTGTGATTGGGGTTTAGACAGATTTCCCAAAGTGTAAGGTTTTCAATGAACGATTCGATTCAGTCCTGCACATTACACGGAATTTTGTTTGGTCTCTGAAGTAATAAATTGCCGACTTTCAACGAGACATATGTCAAATGAGCCTGTGTCGGAGGCCAGACCCTGCGTATGAAAAGGTGTAACTGGTAAGAAAAAGAAACGTCATGTAACACGACATGATGTCACCATCTTACATCTTCATGAGTCAATAAAAAGTTTTAAATGCTCAGGTTACTACTGCAAAAATTCGCTGCTTAGTAGGATAACCAATAATAAAATTGTTTTCAGAGAATCGTAAGGTACAGAGGTTTTTTTCACATGCAAGTAACAATGAGTGAATTTAACAGCTACTACCAATGGTGGAGATTTGATTAACCATCTTATTGCTGATGTTACAGCTTTCCATTATTGTACAATGGTTACCCAGAAAGTAATGCACTGCACTATTCTTTATTCAACATTTCTTTATTCAACATTTCTTTATTCAACATTTCTTTATTCAACATTTCTTTATTCAACATTTCTTTATTCAACATTTCTTTATTCAACATTTCTTTATTCAACATTTCTTTATTCAACATTTCTTTATTCAACATTTCTTTATTCAACATTTCTTTATTCAACATTTCTTTATTCAACATTTCTTTATTCAACATTTCTTTATTCAACGTAATGAAAATGTCACACGAAAGAATTATGTTTTATCTGCACACCCTATTTTTCCATGTAATCTCCATCCCATTCTATGACATTCCTCCAGCACAAAACAAGGGCGTGTATGCCCTGTTGGTACCAATCCTTGTCCTGGTGGTGCAGCCAGTGCTTCACTGTCTGAATCACTTCCTCATCCTCCTACAAATGTCTTCCACGAATGGCATCCTGTAATGTCTCATACAAGTGGTAGTCCAAGGAGGCTAGGTCGTGGCTGTAGGGTGGATGGGTATTGCTGTCTGACCCTGTTTTGCGATGTGTTCAGCAGTACTCAGACGTGTGTGGGGCCGAGAGTTATCGTGTTGCAGCAAAACACCACCTGGGTTGCTGTGGCGCCGAAGTCACTGGAAGCGAGTCTCGAGTTTTGTTGATGTGTTGACGTGCGTTTCTGAATTAATGGTCCGCCTCTTGCCATCACATCAATGAGAATCACACCTTCACTGTCCCAGAACAGTGGTATTGACCTTACTCTGGTGGAAGCAGTTGCTTTGAATTTTTTCTTTGGGGAGTGGGAATGGCGCGACTGCATCGACTGTCGTTTTGTTTCGGACTCAAAATGGTGAACTCAAGTATCATAACCTGTCACAACCCGGAACCATAAGGCTTCCCCCTCGGCTGCAAGACGTTTCAACAAATCAAGACAAATTTTTTTTGTGCGATTTGTAATCCACTGTTAGACAATGCGGGACCCATCTTGCACACACTTTTGAATACACAAGAGTGCCAATAATTGCATCCACACTTCTTTTGGTGATTGACAGATGCAGCGAACCCTGCCAAGTCTTAATGCGTCTTTCCTCGTGAATGATAATATCACCTCACTGTAACACATCAGGTGTGACAGCTGTGGATCTCCCTGAAAGCTGCAAAATGTGGAGCTCCACTCAACCGCCTTCTGATGACCTCACCCTCCATGCCCTTCGTGCTGTACCTCTGTCGACAGCAGACGCCCCATAGGCTAAATAGGATGATATTGTATGTTCTGGACCACTAGACCAATCTCATAAAAAATAAATTCCTCTTTTACACTCGCATTTTTTATTTTCCATAAGATTGCTATTTTGTCACCAACTTTATCAGCATACATTTTTGCTCTTCAACCACAAAATTCTTCCATTATTTTTCCATTACATTCATCTTTCATTTTACAAACAACTTTCTGGTTTACTTATGGAATACTATATATATTATATATTGGATAATCACTTGTATAAAAATAATCATTAATTTCATATCTTCATAGAAATCTTCAGTTTTAATATTGTAAATATAACTATATATATCTTGATAAGATAATTCAATATTTTGTCCATATTAGGTTTCATAACTCTGTAGTGAAAATCATACATTGATTCTTTAGATAAACCAAGTATACTTAATCCAACATGAATTGGTTTATTAAATATCGCTTTAGTTTTATCCACATGAATAGCAGCCAGATTTTCAATAAATAGTTTGGTTTAACTACAATTTTATCACATATTGTACTATTTGAAACTAATTTTATATGTTGTCTATTTCTTATATTTTTCATTGTTTTACCAAACACAGAATTATTCATTAATTTATAGAAATCTTTTTCAAAATCATTTGTAGCTTTAGTTCTTAACTGTGTGTTTAGATCTATATACTTCTTTAACCAATCCAATTGTTTAAATGTTAAAGCTTTTTGTATTTTTGTAAGTTTCATTCCTAAAAATAAATTGGTTAAGATTTCTATAATGTACTACATAATTACACTTTTTATCTAAAGTAGTTATTAGTTTAAATTCATTTATACCTGCAAAAAGTTTTGATTCAGGAGTTAGTGGTAAATCTTTATATAAATCATGTAATTCTTTTGGCTATTCTAGATCTACTTAAGATATATAACTATCTTGACTATTGTTTGACATTTCATTTATTCTTCTACAATTAAAATTATTTGGTTCTTCCAATTTAAATCGCCATATGGTAAATACTGATTCATAGCATGACCATATAAATTATTTGCATCTAGATACATTATATAATTTGATATTTCTTTATTATTATCATCTTTTAAATTTTCATTATTTGCTTTTACATATCTTGTACAACATTGTGAAATTCTATCTCTTATTCTTTTTTCAACCAATTGAAGCATATCATAATCATATAATAATTGAAGTTTTTTATTAGTAATTTGTAACAGGGGATCCCAATATAAACTTGGTACTGTATAATTTTTTTCTGAAATTTTCAAAAACATCACTCAACAATAATATATCAGTTTTATGATATAAATCATTATATTCACTAAGATTCAGAATACTGAAATTACCCCAAATTAATTTTGCATGTTCATAATCTTCATCACTTATGTCACAATCATTTAATTCGCTATTAAATTTATCTTTTGTTGGAAATTGTGCTTCTTCAAATTTTTCCATGAATCCATGTAATCATATGGATAAACACCTTTTCTAATTACTAAGTTAAATAATTCTAGAGAAATATACTTTTTAAAATTTTTAGTTGATTTTTCTTTAAATTTGATGAAAGTTAATCAAGTGAAGAAGTATTACATCTAAATGTATCAACAAATCTCATTTTTAAAGTTTCTGCATGTTTACCAAAACTAATATATTTATATTCATTGATTGGCATTAGTTCTATTTCTTTATCATCATAACCAAGTTGTTTTACGAAAAGATGTGAATCATATCCTGATAAATTATGTAAATAAGTAAGTACAAATAGGTACAAATAGGTACAAAACCAGGTTGTTGTTTTAAATTACACATATTACATAATAGAGCATATTTTCCAGTTACATAATCATGATGACCTTTTTTATTCTTTTTGTATAAGGACATTTACATAGTGAACAAACTGCAGATTTAAGATACAGTTTGTATTCATCAGGAACAAGCGGCTTCATTTTTTCAATTACACAATATTTTCTTCCAAATTCTTCAACTTTTTGTTTTATACATTATAAATTTTTATGACAATTTGGTCCTCTATAAACAACAGGTTCTTTATAATTTCCATGTATATATTTAACATAATAAAATCCACTTGGTTCATGTTTTTGATTTTTCATTGTATATGGTGTTGCAGGATTTGGTTCACAATTATCCATTTTTAAAAGTTAACTTTCAAAATCAGCATTAATAACAAATGGAACTTTTTGTGTAAATCGATTATTTTTAAAATATATAAATTCTCCTTCACCTGGCATTTCAACTTTTAATGGTTTATTAGTTAAACAATTTTTTGTGTGCTCATCTAATTTTCCTTTACTATTCAAATGTAGTAAACATTAATCAAAAATAAATTTTACTTCAGTACGTTTAATCACTTGACTTGATACAAATCTAGATAAATTTTTTATATAACAATAATGTGAATTATTACCTTTCTTGAAATAGAGTAGATTTACATGTTTTACGTTTGTAGATTTTGTTGTTTTTAGTGGATACACTTGACAATTTTCATCTTCACCATCAAATGAATAAACATTACTAGGTACATCAATTATTATTCTATTTATGGAATATGATCATCTAATACAGGAAATTAAGATTCTGAAGTTTATCAAGATAAAGACCAACATTTTTATATTTTATTATTTTATCAGAATTATCATCTACAGGAAACAAAGCTGATCTTATTGACCACAGAAAATATTTTTCATCATTAGTTTCCACATTAATTCATGCTATTTATTTTTAATATTATCTGGTAAATCAATATATGATGGTGGAGCATATTTGTTAATATTTTAATTGTAAACCAATAATTCTATGTAATGAACATCCTGATCCTTATGATGGAAAATTAGATACTTTTTCTAAAATATGTCTTTTGCAATATTTGAATTTTTTATAAAAATCTTTTTCTGTGAAAATAGTATAGTTCCATTTACACTGTCCAAATTCTTGAACTTTCATTTGTTTGTAGTTTATATTCACAATATAAATTAACTTTATCTTTATACCATGATATACTATCAAATAGTATTTAACAACTCAACAATTTTTTGATTTTGCTGCATTTATGAAATGGTTAGATTCAAATATATCCATACTATTTTCTAAATTTATAGTTTGTAATCTGTATCCAAATGTCTTTTCAATTAAGTAATCTTTAAGCGTTTTTCATTCCTTTGATTTTACAAATATATTTGTAGAAAATGGAAATATTCCTTTTAATGGTTTATCTTCTTTAGTTAGAAAAACATAATCAATATCATAAAATGGTAACTTTTTCCTAAGTTTTTCACTAAACTCGCTTTATTATTTTTAACAGTATTTGTTTGATTATCAATTACTTCTTCAGGTATATAAATATTAATATTTTTAAATTTTCTACTTACTTCATTTAAATAATTTTTATGATTTTTACTTACTTCAGACATTATTTTTAACAATAATTGTATTATTTTCACTTACTACAGGTGTAATATTTCTAACAATATTCGGATGATAACTAATAATAAGTGAACAAATACTAATAATAAATCTAATTAAATCACCTTTAGGTAAACTTGAATATCCACATAAATTATTGATTCTACTTACTGTTGTAGTCGTTTTGCAACTTCATCTAGTTGAACAACAATATTATTTTCCATTTTATTCTTCTATTTATTACAACAAATGTATTAGGTATATAAAAATTATTTTTTTGAAAAATAATTATTTAATAGATGGACAAGGATTATTATTTATTTAATCATTGATAAATAAGAAAATTAGTTTAACAATTAGGTTTTTAAACAATTACTTTAACAATCAATTAGTTTTTAAACAATTAGTTGAACAATCAGTTTGCTCTTCTATTTATTACAAAAAATTCATTAGGTTTTTGAAACATTATTTTTATTAAATAAAATTATAATTATGTAATAGATGGATAGATAATCAAAAATGATTATGATGAAAGTTAAAGCTTTCTTATTCTTATTATATTCTAAAGTACATTTCTTGCATTTATTATTATTTTTATCTTTATGTGATGGGTTTATAAAAAAATGGAAATCTTTAATTTCTTGACAAATTTGACATTCCATTTTCTCTTCAGTTATAACTTCTTCATTATTCATTGTAGATTCATTTTTCATTTTTGTAAATTCTTCACTTGGATTTCGTCTTAAATGTTCCTTGAAATAATATTTAGAAATGCTTTTTCCACATTCATAAGGAATTCGCTTTTTATGAAGTTTATTTAAACATGTTCTACATATATTTCTGTAATCATCTTTTGTATACTTTTGTAAAGTGAAATTATCAATTCATTTTTCTGTATTACAATATTTACAAAATTTAGTTTCCTCAGAACAATCTTGTTTAACTTGAATGTGCTCCATTTAAATAGAAAATAATTAGAATTGTAAAAAGTGAATTTTTATAATTTTAAATTATTCATATAAATTATTTTAAAAATAATCACCAATAATCATCATCATAATATGTTGGTTCATCTAAAGCATCAAACCTAGCATTAATATCTATTATTTCATTTTTTCAGGCACTATTTTTTATAATAGTTCTACAAAGTGGGCAATTTTCGGTTTCGTTTAACCAGTATCAATACATTCTTTATGAAAAATATGTTAGCAACTTGTTTTAACAAATTAATTATTATTTTCATCACTTAAACAAATAGGACAATCAATATTGTTTTACATACCTCAATTAGTACTTAATCTCCTTTTAGTTTAGTTTGCATTTCGTTTTGGTTCTCCATTTATAAGAAACAATTTTTATTAGATTTATAAAAAGTTAAATTCTCCAGTTTCATTTAATCATAAATAGAAACTACAAATTTCACATAATATTTATTTTTGCAAAACTAATAAAAATATTTCTCCTAAATGGAATCGATTGTAGATATGTTCAACAGCAAGCTTACATACAACAATAAATTTTGATTGATGAAGAAAATAATCCATTGTTTAAAGCAAAAGATGTTGCTGATATTTTAGAATATAATCAAACACATAAAGCTTTTAAACATGGTAATGAAGATGATAAAAAATTATTAGAAAACCTCAGACTGTCGAATTTGGACAATCTAACATAATGAAAAAAACACTATGTTCATTAATGAATCAGGATTATATTGACTGATTTTATCTTCTAAAAAAGAAGCTAAACAATTTAAAAAATGGGTTACTCATGAAGTTTTACCATCAATTTTAAAATATGGATATTATAAGATTAGAAAAGAGATGATAAATATCAAATAAAACACAAAGATAATTGTATACAACAACTACAAGGATTAGATAAATTAAGCACAGAAATATTTCAATTGGAAGATGGATAGATTTAAAATGAGAGATGGATAGATTTAAAATGAGAGATGGATAGATTTAAAATGAGAGATGGATAGATTTAAAATGAGAGATGGATAGATTTAAAATGAGAGATGGATAGATTTAAAATGAGAGATGGATAGAATTAAAATGAGAGATGGATAGAATTAAAATGAGAGATGGATAGAATTAAAATGAGAGATGGATAGAATTAAAATGAGAGATGGATAGAATTAAAATGAGAGATGGATAGAACTAAAATGAAAGATGGATAGAACTAAAATGAAAGATGGATAGAACTAAAATGAAAGATGGATAGAACTAAAATGAAAGATGGATAGAACTAAAATGAAAGATGGATAGAACTAAAATGAAAGATGGATAGAACTAAAATGAAAGATGGATAGAACTAAAATGAAAGATGGATAGAACTAAAATGAAAGATGGATAGAACTAAAATGAAAGATGGATAGAACTAAAATGAAAGATGGATAGAACTAAAATGAAAGATGGATAGAACTAAAATGAAAGATGGATAGAACTAAAATGAAAGATGGATAGAACTAAAATGAAAGATGGATAGAACTAAAATGAAAGATGGATAGAACTAAAATGAAAGATGGATAGAACTAAAATGAAAGATGGATAGAACTAAAATGAAAGATGGATAGAACTAAAATGAAAGATGGATAGAACTAAAATGAAAGATGGATAGAACTAAAATGAAAGATGGATAGAACTAAAATGAAAGATGGATAGAACTAAAATGAAAGATGGATAGAACTAAAATGACAGATGATAGAATTAAAATGAAAGATGATCATATTCCAAATCTGAAAGAAACAGTTAATATTGCTTCATAAATAATAGGTAAAAGAAATGAACAAATAGTTTATTACCACATGTAGTTCCTAAAACAATTGATGACTGTTTAAGATCAGCATTCATTCTTAGAACTATTATGTCATTAGAACACAACAAAAAATTTACAGAAACAGCTATATAAAATCGAAGATAGACATCCAAATTGTGAAGAAATGTCAACATTGAGCTATACTCCTAATTCAATAAATCTGTATCAAAGAGTGAAAGTAAAGTTTAGGATGGTCTGTCATATGAACTATTTCAATATTTTGGATAACTATACACAAGAACGATTGATTAATGATATAATTAGTCTTTAACTGAACTACTAGAAAATTACTTTATCTTTATTTACCCAACTGTTTTGTATATTATCAAAACCTAACCATTTAACAAATTGTTAGCTTTCTTTTTGAAAACTTTTTCAACTAAGTATACATCTGGATATTTCGTTTTCTGTAGTTCTTGTTCATAAAAATTTCCTTTTATATGTTTTAATTCATATGTAATTTGATTAGAATGAGTAACACCTTCATTTTCAAATATTTCTGTTGACCAATTAGTTGCATATCCTTTTTCAAATAGAATTTTAAGTTCACTAATTCTTACATTATCATTTTTTTTAATTTAGCTATCTCATTAGCGTCAGCCGAAGCAGACTTTCGTCTGCAACTACATATAGAATGATACTTATTTTAAAATTTTTTTCCATAACTTATATTGGTTTCATTTTTATTGTAGAATGTTTTGTATTACTACATTCATCATCTAGATCTTTAACTACATTTATACATTTATAATTTCCTTGTAAACCAAATTTCTTCCACATATTTTCTTGAAGTGTTCTGTTAAATCGTTCAACAATAGAAGCTTATAATTCTGAAAAGTTGAATAATGATTGTTATATTTTTAATAATTCCTTAAATTCTTTATTATAAAATTCTATACCATTATCTGTTGTAATTTATTTGGTCATATATATATAAAAGAAATTTCGAATGCATCAACTATATTTTTAGCTGTTTTATCTTTAATAGGAACCGCAAATGCATATTTTGAAAAAATGTCAATTACTGTTAAAAATGTTTTTAACATTTGTTTATTTTAGAAATTCACTTTAAATTACCAGAATCCATTTCAACTGAATCAGCTTGCCATAAATCATCTATACTAAAAGAAACTACATTTCTTCTTTAAAATTCTTCCTCATTCGTTTATGTAATTCATTAATTATATTTTCACGAACATTATTATTATTTAAACCTTCACCAGCACTTACAAAATTTTTTTAACAAATTTACTCTTTATACTTTTACATACTGTACAAAGATTTTAATTCTTTGTCTATCATTTTTTGTTGTTACTCTATGAGGATTATGTGTATCAGTAAACTTTTTACATTTTAAACAGTAAATATGATAGTTGTGTGAAGTACGATTTTTTATTTATATAGATTAAAAAATTTATTGAAGTTTAAATTGTTTCACCAAATACAATTATATTAACATCTACAAGAACACTTTTCACAGAATCTTTCAATATTACTATTATAAAATTTGATTTATCTACCATTATTGATTGACAATTATTATTTACTTTATATATCTTATCAGCTACACTGACTGTTATATCAAAATCATAGAAGTTTAAATCTCTGTTTATATTTTTACTAAGAACAATAAACGATTTAAGTATGAAACCATATTCAAACTTGTACATTTTTTCACCACCTGTCATAAAAGTAAATTCCATTATTTGTTTATCATATACTTTTTGTTTACGATTATTTAACTTATTTAAGTATAGAGTTAAATCTGTTTTTGAGAAACTATCTGAAAAAGCTTTTTCAACTTCTTAATTTGATAAAATAATTATTAAATTGTGTTAGAATACTTGTGTATTCAGGTTTTGTAACATTCTTTTTGTAGGTATTGTTTGTTAACTACATGTTTTAAATCAGTTGGATCATTTCTATTTTTAAAACCAATATAACTTTTAGTTATTTTTAAAATAGCATTAAATTCTTTTTTAAGTTGTTTCATTGCACTTGTTATCTTAACCAAATTTTCCTGTAAATGTTCCTATTTTAATACAATTCAAGATATAGAAGTTACTATAACTGATGAAAATGATAATTTAATTGATTTTACTGGTGCCACTGTAATGATTGTTTTAGAGATATCTTAATATGTTTTCCTTAATAAATCAGCGATAGCTAAAACAATCTTAGACTGTGTCATGTATAAATTTGAAAGTTATCAATCTTATTCATTCCCTGTGAATGAGAAAACTAAAAATAATTTAAATGTTCCTAACAAAGACATATATTGAAATAAATATTGGTGATCGTTGGCTTCATCCAAATCATGCACATTTATACATGAATTTTAGTATTATTGGAAATGATTGTATAGATTATCCAACTTATGATGGAAAATGAAACAAAAAAAGTTGATATTTTTGTAGCAAATCTGTTTGTTTCTCTGATGATAAAGAAAGGAAATAGTATTTTATCAAGAATTGTGCATCCTTTTACTTCTTCATACGCTTTACTACATGTAACTTCATCTGTTACTGACAAAATAAGATGAGGGACACATAATTAATAGAGGAAAAATAAATACTAAAAGAAATCAAGTTCTTTATCAGTTATCATTACTTGGTGGATTTTGTAGAAATTATAAAGAAATTATGTGGGAAGGAGATTTAACTGTAATTTTTACATGTAGTTCATCTTCTGGTATATGTACTTCTACTTTGGCCTGATAAAAATGATGCTGTAATTGAAATAGAAGATACTCTTGCTGAAGAAGATAAAATTGTTATAGAATCTATGGAAATTTGTGTACCTGTTGTTAAATACTAACCAAATTACGATCCTGATCAATGTGAAAATATTCTTAAAAGTCCTAAAATTCCTATTTCCTTTTATCAACTTCAAAAGAAGAAGATGCTGGATTATCTCGTAAAATTACTTTTGAATTAGATATTACAAATTACTGTAACTCCACAGGATTTGATATGCCATGTTTTGTATTTGTTGTATTTCAGAAAAATCGTAAAAATAATCAATTAGTTGATTTGTCATTATTTGATCATGTTAAACTACAGAATATATATTGAAAAAATGGCAGAAATGAAGTTTTTCCTCAAGAAATTTTCATTATTAATCTGTCAATTTTCTAAAAGCATATGATGAATTTTTAGATTTTAAAATAATTACTTTACTAAAATCATGTATTGATATTAGTCCATTTACTTTTGTAAATAATTATCCAATTTATGTAATTAATGTGACACGCAGAAAGATTGTTGTAACTACACAAAAAACAACTATGAAACTTTGTGCAACTTTTAATGATAAAATTTAAAATGCTACACTTCCTATATAATTATATATGGTAAAATGAATCTTACATATGATGCGCAACATAGAATACTTACTGAAAATTTTTAATTATTAACATTTCCTTCTATATAAATGAATAAAAAACAAAAAATTTATTAGAGTGTTAACTTCATGTTTATACACATTTCTGAAACCTTTTAAGGATAGAAAAAATAAAAAATAAAAATTTTAATATAATTTACCTTTTGTTAACTAATTTATTTTAATTAATTTACTTATGTTCACAATGTGAAATTATTCTCTCATTAATTGTATTTTATTTAAATGGCAACACTAAGTGAGAGCTAAAGCAGTCTTTAGGCTGTGCCAAGCCACAATTCAGACAGTGTAGTCAATGTATGATTAAAAAAGGTATTGAGGAATTTTATAAAGATAAATATCGAACAGGTGGACATAAATATGTATGTAAAGAATGCTGTAAGGAACGAAATAAAATTAAAGTTACTTGTAAATGTGGCAGAACTGTAAATAAATCTTCCTTCAAAAAACATTTAGAAACAACAACTCATAATAGTCTTATGGTTGCCAAAGCAGAAAGTAAATAATTTTATATATTTATTTTTATTATATATTTACTACATTCACTTATGGTAAATGTATGTAAAATAAATGATTTTTTATTATAGCTGTTATTGTATTATTATATTATTAAGTAAAAGGTATAGTAGGATGAAATTGTATGTTCTGGATCATTAGATCAATCTTATGGAAAATAAAAAATGCGAGTGTAAAAGAGTATTTTTTTTATGTTTTATAAAATTGGTCAAGTAGTCCAGAACATACAGTTTCATCCTACTACTTTGCACAGTCATTTGTGAGTATTTCCCACAGTTTCTTCCTCTGCAGTGAGAAATTCATCGACAGGCGCCATTTTGACACTGTCCTGCAGCTACGCTATCTGTCGAAAGTGACGAAAACTTGGCGCGCTATCTCAGGAAACTTCAAATAATACATGAGTAACGTTTGGCATTCGTACCATTGTTTTATGATGAGAAAAAAAATGCGATGCATAACTTTCTGGCAACTCTCACAATACAGGATGACACAGAAAAATGGAAATGTTTGAAATGAGTAGTGAGAGCGATGTGCGGGTGGCAGCACTGCGGATTCGTGACAGCGATTAAACAGTACGCAATTTCAGTAATCATGGATCATTGGAATGGACAACAGCGTGCGTTAGCCATAAAAATGTTTTATAAAAATAATGATAGTTTGGTAGCAGTGCAGAGATAGTTTCGACGTTTTCATAATTTAGAACGTCACGATGCCATTCCGTCGAAACACGCAATGAAATGTTGGATTAACAACATTGAAGAGACTGGATCTGTCCTCAGGAAGAGACCAAGAGGACAACCAAGTGTGCGTTCTCCAGCGAATACTTATGATGTATGCGAGTCTGTCTTATGGAGCCCACGGCGTTCAATTCATAAGCAAGCAGCAGTGGTTAGAATGTCCCGGATAAGTGTTCGCAGAAATCTTTATCTTTACTTAAAATTTCATCTGTACAAACTAAAAATGGTCCAACAATTCAAGGACAACGATTGCCGGTTACGATTAGGATTCTGTCAACAAATGATGATAAAAATAAACAATGACGATAAATTTCTGAACAATTTGCGGATGTTAGATGAGAAACTTTCATCTCACAGGTTACAAGAATAAACAGAACTACCGTTAGTGGGCAAACACAAATCCTAATGAGATTCATGAGCGCCGTTTACATACTAGTAAAATGACAGTACGGTGTCGTGTTTCATCTTATGGGATTATCGGACCGTATTTTTTCGGAAATGAGCTGGGAAAGACAGTAACTGTCAATGCCTATCGTTACGTGTAGATATTACGAACTTTCGTTGCACCTGCATTGAACAACTTTCCCAGCGTTCAAGAAGCCCGGTTTCAACAGAACGGAGCGACATTCCACACTGTACGGCGATCAGTGACATATGTGCGTGAATTGTTTGGCATCCGTGTGATCTCCCAATTTGGTAACATTCCATGGTGCCCTAGATTGCTAAATTTATCCATTTGTGATTTTTTCCTTGTGGGGCTACCTCAAGAGCGAAATCTATACGACTCGATCAAGAACCCTGGATGAGCTAAAGCAGAGAATTAGGGAGGCAGTTCACAGTATCCCAGCTAAGATGTTGCAGTGGTCACTGAGCAATCTCAACAGCAGATTTCACCAATGTATTCATACAGGACGACGCCATATGATGGACGTAATTTTTAAGAAATGATAATTGTCATCGCTGTTTCGTAAATGGCAAAGTAGTAAGGTTTCAATTACTATGAATGCAATTTCTTTCCTTTATCACTTCTAGTTTTATTGGATAGTGTAAATGTTCCCGTTTTTCTGTGTCGCCCTAGTCGCCCTGTATATTACCGAGAGAGGTGGCGCAGTGGCTAGCACACTGGACTCGCATTCGGGAGGACGACGGTTCAATCCCGCGTCTGGCCATCCTGATTTAGATTTTCCGTTATTTCCCTAAATCGCTCCAGGTAAATGCCGGGATGGTTCCTTTGATAGGGCACGGCTGACTTCCTTCCCTAACACGATGAGACCGATGACCTTGCTGTCTGGTCTCCTCCCCCAAACAATCCAACCCTCACCGTGTATAAAACAAGAAGTGAAGTAGTGTGTCGGTAAATGTTGTGCGATGGAAAGAACTGCTTGTTAATGGGTCACAGAGATTTCGTTTGGCGCCCTCAGTAGAGCGCCCGGCACGCGCGACTTGACGAGCAGCCGAGCCGCACTGAAGCGAAGAAGAAACTGATACGAGCATGTGAATCCAAATACAGAGATATGTAACCAGGCAGAACACGGTGCAGCGGTCGGCAACGCCTATATAAGTGTGTGGAGCAGTTCGAGTCTCGTTTGAAATTGTACCAAGCGGGTGGACGTGTACGGGTATGGAGACAACCTCATGTATCCATGGACCCTGCATGTCAGCAGGGAACTATGGCTCTGTAATGTTGTGGGGGCGTGTGAAGTTGAGGTGATATGGGACCCCTGACACATGTAGATACGGCTCTGCCAGGTGACACGTAGGTAAGTATCCTGTCTGATCACCTGCAACCGTTCATGTCTACTGTGTATTCCGACGTACTTGGGCAATTCTAGCACAACCTTGCGCCACCCCGAAATTTCTGCTCCAGTCTTCTGAGTTTAAACACTTCCGCTGGCCACCAAACTCCGCAAACATGAAAATTATTGAGCATATCTGGGATGCCTTGCAACGTGCTGTTTAGAAGAGATCTTGTGCTCTTACGGATTTATGGACAGCCCTGCAGGATTCATGGTGTCAGTTCCCTCCAGCACTACCTATCGGGTCCATGCCACGTCGTGTTGCGGCACTTCTGCGAGCTCGCCGGGTTCCTGTACGATATTAGGAAGGTGTACCAGTTTCTTTGGCTCTCCAGTGTATACAAAGACAAATCTTTGTTTCAAGTTGTTACCAAAGATGTCGAAAGACTGTTTACCGATTTCCTTTAAAAAATTTTACACGATACTCCAATGAACATTCAGACAGACGTAGGCTACACATTTTTTAACATTTATTTACAGGTTTTCTGTGAAATGCAACTCTGGAAAAGAAATTTCTGTGCTGTGTTTTTTTTGTGGTTTTAGGGCTCACAACTACAGTGGTCATTAGCGCCCAGACTAAGTTATGAATGCACTGCAAGGCACAACGTTAAAACAGCAACTAAAAAGGACAACACTATTAAAGGCACATTAACAGGAAAGGGATTAAAAGAAAACAGCATAATCAAAGGTCCTTAGACAGGTTTGTCAAGTGTATAAACGAAGAACGCGAGCAGCTGCTACTGGGTCATCCGCTAAAATTTCATCCAGAGTACATGGCAGGCCAAGATCAATGCGCAGTGTGTTAAAATTCGGACAGGACGTTAAAATGTGGCGTACCGTCAGTAATTGCCCACATGGGCAGAACGGCGCCGGCGCAGCCGTCAGCAGATGGCGATGGCTGAACCAGTAGTGTCCAATTCGTAACCGGGCCAAAACGACTTCCTCCCGCCGAGGAGGGCGTGAAGAGGTCGTCCAAGCCGTGGGAAGAGGTTTCAAGGCCCGAAGCTTGTTTGCAGTAAGTGTGGACCAATCGGCATGCCACAGCGATAAAATGCGCTAACAAATCACCCTGCTAAAACCATATGAAGGCACACAACAAGGAGCTGTCGGTGGCTGGAGGACCGCAGCCTTGGCCGCGGCATCTACAGTTTCGTTCCCAGGGATACTGACATGGCCAGGAACCCACGTAAAGGTGTAAGCAGGCTGTTTATGTTTTCTTATTGGCAACGTTACGTAGCTCTCTGTATGAAAATCACTGGCTGTGCTGTGTGCAGTCTGTGGTTAGTTTGTATTGTTATCTGCCATTGTAGTGTTGGGCAGCTGAATGTGAACAGCGCGTAGCGTTGCGCAGGTGGAGGTGAGCCGCCAGCAGTGGTGGATGTGGGGAGAGAAATGGCGGAGTTTTGAAATTTGTAAGACTGGATGTCATGAACTGCTATGTATATTATGATTTTTCAACACTATTAAGGTAAATACATTGTTTGTTCTCTATTAAAATCTTTCATTTGCTAACTATGGCTATCAGTAGTTAGTGCCTTCCGTAGTTTGAATGTTTTATTTAGCTGGCAGTAGTGGCGCTCGCTGTATTGCAGTAGTTCGAGTAACGAAGATTTTTGTGAGGTAAGTGATTTGTGAAAGGTATAGGTTAATGTTAGTCAGGGCCATTCTTTTGTAGGGATTACTGAAAGTCAGATTGCGTTGCGCTAAAAATATTGCGTCAGTTTAAGGACAGTCATGTATAATATTTCAAAGGGGACGTTTCAAAGGTAACCGGAGAACCGACGTCCGCCAGCTGCTGAAGAGAGAGTTGGATCCGGCGCACGAAAGGGTGAACCGGATACGGATCACTGAGGCTCGGGATGGCGCTCAGGGAATCGGAGCAGATGGCATAAGCAGAATGTCGGCCACGGCGGATGTAAAGAACAGCCTGATGGAGGGCAAATAGCACAGCTGGGAAGACCGAACAATGGCCATAGAGCCGGTATTGGAAACTATGTGACCCGACAGCAAAAGAACACCCGACACCGTCATTGTCTCAGAGCCATCAGTATAAATGAAGATCGTATTAACGAACTTCGAACGAAGGTCGACAAACCGCGAGCGGTATACCAGGCTGGGGTAACCTCCTTTGGGAGCGAGCTGAGGTCAAGGTGAACGCGAACCTGAGCCTGGAGCGAAAGGTGGCGTTTGGCCTCGCCCACTCTAAAGGTTCCAGGGAGTGAAAAATCAAGGTGCTGAAGGAGGCGAACTCCAGGGGGTAGCAGGGCGGATACATATAACCGGTATAGACGGTCGAGAGAGTCGCCAAAAAAGGAACGATAAGACGGGTGGTCGGGCATTGACAGTAGCCGACAGGCATACCGACAAAGCAGTATATCGCGCCGGTAGGGCAGTGGCAATTCACCGGCTTCAGCATGAAGACTCTCGACGGGACTAGTATAGAACGCTCCGATCGCAAGACGTAAACCCCGATGTTGTATAGAGTTGAGGCGGCGTAAGATGGACGGCCGTGTAGAGGAGTATACAAAGCTCCCATAATCCAGCTTGGAGCGGACGATCGACCGATATAGGCGAAGTAGGACGGTTCGATCCGCTCCCCACGACATACCGCTGAGAACACGGAGGACATTTAGGGAACGGCACAACGGGCAGCCAAATATGACATGTGGAGACCAGCTAAGTTCCCTGTCAAACGTAAGATCTAAAAGTTTTGTTGTTTCCACGAATGGGAGAGCAACGGGACCGAGATGTAAGGACGGTGGGAGAAACTCTTTGTAGCGCTAGATGTTAATACAGAGCGTCTTCTCGGCAGAAAAACGGAAGCCACTGGCGACACTCCAGGAGTAAAGACGGTCAAGAGAACGCTGAAGACAGCGCTCCAGGAAACCCGTACGCTGCACGCTGCAATAGATGGTAAAATCGTCCACGAAAAGGGAGCCTGATACATCAGCTGGAAGGCAATCCATTATTGGATTGATCGCTATGGCGAAGAGAGCGACGCTCAAAACTGAGCCCTGTGGCACCCCATTCTCCTGGCGAAAGGTGTCTGACAGGACAGAACCCACACGTACCCTGAACTGTCGATCCATTAAAAAGGAACGAATAAAAAGAGGGAGGCGGACGCGAAGGCCCCACGTATGCATGGTGCGGAGAATGCCCGCCCTCCAACAGGTGTCGTAAGCCTTCTCCAAAGAACACAGCCACTGTCTGGCGCTTCCGCAAGAAGTTATTCATAATGAAGGTGGACAAGGTAAACAGACAGTCAACAGCAGAGCGGCGCCTACGAAATCCACATTGTACATTGGTAAGTAGGCGTCGAGATTCTGTGCTGTGTTGTGAGATTGTGCTGTTCTGAATTCTTTCTCGCAGTCATTTTGAGCTACGATAGGAGGGCATGTAAAGCAACAGGCGAATTTTTCTACCTTACACACTCTTCCTCCTTTGATAAACGGCGTTTCACTTCTAGACGTTGTAGAGGGACTTTCATAGCTCTAGTATAACATAGGAACCCATGTTCGGAAATGGTTCATTTCCATGTTACAAGGAAAACGAGATGTACAGATTTCACTCCTATTTACTGTGATATTACAACAGCCGTTAGATATGACGACCAGAGTATCCGCGCAGTAAGTTCGCACAGTCTCTGTGCAACATGCGTGGTATATGGTTAATCGCTTCTGCCGCAGTCATGAACCGTGCAATCGGATCATCTTCGGACTCGATAGCGTCCCAAAAGAAGACTCATGTGGTCCCACAAGGGAAAGTCCAAGGAGGTCGAATCTGGAGATCTCGCCGGCTAAGCAGGTGGCCCACCCCGACAGATCCACCTGTCCCCGTAAACTACGTTCAGATAGTTTTGGACGCGAACTACAAAATGAGCTGCCTTACTACCATGCTGTAAGCACAATTCGTGGCGAATGTCGAACGGCACGTCTTCCAGAAACTCCGCCAGCACTTGTTGTAGAAGTAACAAGTACCTGGGACCCGTTACGTGGGGAGGAAGGACGTACGGCACAACCACACGACCATCGTGGATGCCTGCACGGACACTGACGCAAATGGCGTGCAGAAATATTGGTGTACACGTGGCTTTGGGGTTTTCTTGATCCAAACTGTGGCTACTTCTAGTTTCCGAAACACCTTCCCTGTTGAAATGCGTTTCTTCGGAGTGACGAAAATTCACACAACGCTGTAAAAAACGTACAGAAATGGGCACGTGGCACAAAATCTGTCGTGTACCTTCTAAGGCTGATGTGGGTGCTGTTCGTACAGAACATGCCAGATAGACGTGTGAGACACGTGCAAGTCACGTGCTATGACTCGAGTACTTATCGATGGATTCTCTTCTGCTTGATGAAGCACTTCCTCTTCCAATATGACAGTCCTCCGCCTGAATGGGAAAGTGTTTGGCGTCATTGGTACGCAGGATATGAGAGAGACCTCTCCAAACTGCTGCATTTATGAGGATAGTAGCTTCAACGACGTTATTTCGCATAGCTTTAATCTGCGAATGGGTTACATTACAACGTTCCCCATTTTGTGTTAACACAAATATCAACTACCAACAACGTGGCAGCAAAACAAAACTGCATATAAGGAGAAAGAATATAGTTTTGTCCACTGGTTCAAACCGTCTGCTATCGTAGTTAAAAATAACTGCGAAAATGTTAACGAAACTGAACGTTTTCACAGCACCGCATTTTCTTTCTTGCAGTTAGCTTTAACAAAAAATCTGCAATTTGTCGTCAGAAAAAAAATATGTAGACAATATCAGTATAAATATTTCTTAGAGGACCGTCTAAAAATTCAAGGATTTCATATATATATATATATATATATGTCTGGAAACGCTTAATTTCCTTGATAGAGCTCATTTTAGTTTCGTCAGTATGTACTGTACTTCCTCGATTCACCGCCAGTTCGCCCAATTGAAGGAAGGTAATGTTGACTTCGGTGCTTGTGTTGACATGCGACTCATTGCTCTACAGTACTAGCATCAAGAACATCAGTACGAAGCATTAACAGGTTAGTGTTCATCACGGACGTGGTTTTGCAGTCAGTGCAATGTTTACAAATTCGGAGTTGGCAGATGCCCATTTGATGTATGGATTAGCACGGGGCAATAGCCGTGGCGCGGTACGTTCGTATCGAGACAGATTTGCAGAACGAAGGTGTCCCGACAGGAAGACGTTCGAAGCAATTGATCGGCGTCTTACGGAGCACGGAACATTCCAGCCTATGACTCGCGACTGGGGAAGACCTAGAACGACGAGGACACCTGCAATGGACGAGGCAATTCTTCGTGCAGTTGACGATAACCCTAATGTCAGCGTCAGAGAAGTTGCTGCTGTACAAGGTAACGTTGACCACGTCACTGTATGAAGAGTGCTACGGGAGAACCAGTTGTTTCCGTACTATGTACAACGTGTGCAGGCACTATCAGCAGCTGATTGGCCTCCACGGGTACACTTCTGCGAATGGTTCATCCGACAATGTGTCAACACTCATTTCAGTGCAAATGTTCTCTTTACGGATGAGGCTTCATTCCAACGTGATCAAATTGTAAATTTTCACAATCAACATATGTGGGCTGACGAGAATCCGCACGCAATTGTGAAATCACATCATCAACACAGATTTTCTGTAAACGTTTGGGCAGGCATTGTTGGTGATGTCTTGATTGGGTCCCATGTTCTATCACCTACGCTCAATGGAGCGCGTTATCATGATTTCATACGGGATACTCTACCTGTGCTGCTAGAACATGTGCCTTTACAAGCACGACGCAACATGTGGTTCATGCACGATGGAGCTCCTGCACATTTCAGTCGAAGTGTTCGTACGCTTCTCAACAACAGATTCGGTGACCGATGGATTGGTAGAGGCGGACCAATTCCATGGCCTCCACGCTCTCCTGACCTCAACCCTCTTGACTTTCATTTACGGGGGCATTTTAAACCTCTTTTCTACGCAACCCCGGTACCAAATGTAGAGACTCTTCGTGCTCGTATTGTGGACGTCTGTGATACAATACGCCATTCTCCAGGGCTGCATCAGCGCATCAGGGATTCCATGCGACGGAGGGTGGATGCATGTATCCTCGCTAACGGAGTACATTTTGAACATTTCCTGTAATAAAGTGTTTGAAGTCACGCTGGTAGGTTCTGTTGCTGTGTGTTTCCAATCCATGATTAATGTGATTTGAAGAGAAGTAATAAAATGAGCTCTAACATGGAAAGTAAGCGTTTCCTGACATGTCCACATAACATATTTTCTTTCTTTGTGTGTGAGGAATGTTTCCTGAAAGTTTGGCCGTACCTTTTTGCAATACTATATATATACCCTTGGTTCTTATACATTTATACAAATATATAAGACAATCGTAGTATAACTTTGTCACCAAAAACTTCGAAGTTTTCTTGACCGATTTACATCATATTTTTGCACAAATTGTATACACTTCGTGCTAAAATCTGATGTAAATCGGTCAAGAAAATTTCGAAGTTTTTGGTGACAACGTTATACTAAGGATTGTCTTATACAGTAGTATAAATGTACAAGAACCAAGAGGGAACAATAAGACTAGAACATCAAGGACGAAGTGCTCGGATTAAAAATGTTGATCACCAAAGTTCAGCGCTGTTGGACTGGGATGGGTCACTGTCTGAGTCTGCCGAGTGCTGTTGGCAAGTGGGGCGCACTCAGCCCTTGTGAGGCAAACTGAGGAGCTACTTGATTGAGAAGTCTCGGGAGAGCGGTGTGGTGACCACATGACCCTGCATATCCGCATCCAGCGACGCCTATGGGTTAAGGATGACACGGCGGCCGACCGGTACCATTGGGCATTCACGGCCTGTTCTGGAGGAGTTTAGTTTTTAGTTTTTGTATTCTTTCGCCCCTACTGTTTAATCCATACACTGATAAAACAGTAACGGAAATAAAAGAAACATTGAAGGGTGGAATTAAAATTCAGAGTGGAAAGGTATCAATGTTAAGATTCACTGATGCCATTGCTGCTTCGAATGTAAGTGGAGAAGACTTACGATATCCGTTGAATGGGATGAACAGTCTAATAAGTACAGAATTTGGAGAGGAAATAAATCGAAAAAAGACGGAAATAATTTGGAGTACCAGACATTAGGTAAGTGCTTATGTGAACAACAAAATTGGGAATTAGGAAGTAGACGAAGTTAAGGAATTCTGCTACATGGCAGACGAAGGAGGACACGAAAAAGTGCATCAGTACTACATCTACATCTACATCTACATCTATACTCCGCGAGCCACCTTACGGTGTGTGGCGGAGGGTACTTATTGTACCACTATCTGATCCCCCCTTCCCTGTTCCATTCACGAATTGTGCGTGGGAAGAACGACTGCTTGTAAGTCTCCGTATTTGCTCTAATTTCTCGGATCTTTTCGTTGTGATCATTACGCGAGATATATGTGGGCGGTAGTAATATGTTGCCCATCTCTTCCCGGAATGTGCTCTCTCGTAATTTCGATAATAAACCTCTCCGTATTGCGTAACGCCTTTCTTAAAGTGTCCGCTACTGGAGCTTGTTCAGCATCTCCGTAACGCTCTCGCGCTGACTAAATGTCCCCATGACGAATCGCGCTGCTTTTCGCTGGATCATGTCTATCTCTTCTATTAATCCAACCTGGTAAGGGTCCCATACTGATGAGCAATACTCAAGAATCGGACGAACAAGCGTTTTGTAAGCTACTTCTTTCGTCGATGAGTCACATTTTCTTAGAATTCTTCCTATGAATCTCAACCTGGCGCCTGCTTTTCCCACTATTTGTTTTATGTGATCATTCCACTTCAGATCGCTCCGGATAGTAACTCCTAAGTATTTTACGGTCGTTACCGCTTCCAATGATTTACCACCTATGGCATAATCGTACTGGAATGGATTTCTGCCCCTATGTATGCGCATTATATTACATTTATCTACGTTTAGGGAAAGCTGCCAGCTGTCGCACCATGCATTAATCCTCTGCAGGTCCTCCTGGAGTACGTACGAGTCTTCTGATGTTGCTACTTTCTTGTAGACAACCGTGTCATCTGCAAATAGCCTCACGGAGCTACCGATGTTGTCAACTAAGTCATTTATGTATATTGTAAACAATAAAGGTCCTATCACGCTTCCCTGCGGTACTCCCGAAATTACCTCTACATCTGCAGATTTTGAACCGTTAAGAATGACATGTTGTGTTCTTTCTTCTAGGAAATCCTGAATCCAATCACAAACCTGGTCCGATATTCCGTAAGCTCGTATTTTTTTCACTAAACGTAAGTGCGGAACCGTATCAAATGCCTTCCTGAAGTCCAGGAATACGGCATCAATCTGCTCGCCAGTGTCTACGGCACTGTGAATTTCTTGGGCAAATAGGGCGAGCTGAGTTTCACATGATCTCTGTTTGCGGAATCCATGTTGGTTATGATGAAGGAGATTTGTATTATCTAAGAACGTCATAATACGAGAACACAAAACATGTTCCATTATTCTACAACAGATTGACGTAAGCGAAATAGGCCTATAATTATTCGCATCTGATTTATGACCCTTCTTGAAAATGGGAACGACCTGCGCTTTCTTCCAGTCGCTAGGTACTTTACGTTCTTCCAGCGATCTACGATAAATTGCTGATAGAAAGGGGGCAAGTTCTTTAGCATAATCACTGTAGAATCTTAAGGGTATCTCGTCTGGTCCGGATGCTTTTCCGCTACTAAGTGATAGCAGTTGTTTTTCAATTCCGATATCGTTTATTTCAATATTTTCCATTTTGGCGTCCGTGCGACGGCTGAAGTCAGGGACCGTGTTACGATTTTCCGCAGTGAAACAGTTTCGGAACACTGAATTCAGTATTTCTGCCTTTCTTCGGTCGTCCTCTGTTTCAGTGCCATCGTGGTCAACGAGTGACTGAATAGGGGATTTAGATCCGCTTACCGATTTTACATATGACCAAAACTTTTTAGGGTTCTTGTTTAGATTGTTTGCCAATGTTTTATGTTCGAATTCGTTGAATGCTTCTCTCATTGCTCTCTTTACGCTCTTTTTCGCTTCGTTCAGCTTTTCCTTATCAGCTATGATTCGACTACTCTTAAACCTATGATGAAGCTTTCTTTGTTTCCGTAGTACCTTTCGTACATGATTGTTATACCACGGTGGATCTTTCCCCTCGCTTTGGACCTTAGTCGGTACGAACTTATCTAAGGCGTACTGGACGATGTTTCTGAATTTTTTCCATTTTTGTTCCACATCCTCTTCCTCAGAAATGAACGTTTGATGGTGGTCACTCAGATATTCTGCGATTTGTGCCCTATCACTCTTGTTAAGCAAATATATTTTCCTTCCTTTCTTGGCATTTCTTATTACACTTGTAGTCATTGATGCAACCACTGACTTATGATCACTGATACCCTCTTCTACATTCACGGAGTCGAAAAGTTCCGGTCTATTTGTTGCTATGAGGTCTAAAACGTTAGCTTCACGAGTTGGTTCTCTAACTATCTGCTCGAAGTAATTCTCGGACAAGGCAGTCAGGATAATGTCACAAGAGTCTCTGTCCCTGGCTCCAGTTCTGATTGTGTGACTATCCCATTCTATACCTGGTAGATTGAAGTCTCCCCCTATTACAATAGTATGATCACGAAACTTCTTCACGACGTTCTGCAGGTTCTCTCTGAGGCGCTCAACTACTACGGTTGCTGATGCAGGTGGTCTATAGAAGCATCCGACTATCATATCTGACCCACCTTTGATACTTAACTTAACCCAGATTATTTCACATTCGCATTCGCTAATAACTTCACTGGATATTATTGAATTCTTTACTGCTATAAATACTCCTCCACCATTGGCGTTTATCCTATCCTTGCGGTATATATTCCATTCTGTGTCTAGGATTTCGTTACTGTTCACTTCCGGTTTTAACCAACTTTCCGTTCCTAATACTATATGCGCACTATTTCCTTCAATAAGAGATACTAATTCAGGAACCTTGCTCTGGATACTCCTGCAGTTTACCAATATTACGTTAACTTTTCCTGTTTTTGGTCTCTGAGGACGGACGTTCTTTATCAACGATGATAATGTCCTCTCTGGTAAGCCGTCAGGTATTTTATCGTTTCGCCCAAGGGGGGGTCCCTCTAACCTAAAAAACCCCCGTGTGCACGCCACACGTACTCTGCTACCCTAGTAGCTGCTTCCGGTGTGTAGTGCACGCCTGACCTGTCTAGGGGGGCCCTACAGTTCTCCACCCAATAACGGAGGTCGATGAATTTGCAACCATTATAGTCGCAGAGTCGTCTGAGCCTCTGGTTTAGACCCTCCACACGGCTCCAAACCAGAGGACCGCGATCGACTCTGGGCACTATGCTGCAGATATTAAGCTCAGCTTGCACTCCGCGTGCGATGCTGGTTGTCTTCACCAAATCAGCCAGCCGCCGGAAGGAACCAAGGATGGCCTCAGAACCCAAGCGGCAGGCGTCATTCGTTCCGACATGTGCTACTATCTGCAGCCGGTCACACCCAGTGCGTTCAATAGCTGCCGGAAGGGCCTCCTCCACATTACGGACGAGACCCCCCGGCAAGCACACCGAGTGCACACTGGCATTCTTCCCCTACCTACCCGCTATTTTCCTGAGGGGCTCCATAACCCGCCTAACGTTGGAGCTCCCTATAACTAATAGGCCCGCCCTCTGTGACTGTCGGGACCTTGCCGGAGAATCGGCCACTGGCCCAACAGGCGAGGCATCCGGTGGTGGCTCGGAAACGATGTCATCACCACTAGGAAGCACCCCGTACCTGTTGGAAAGGGGTAAGGCAGCTGCCACGCGGCCAGATCCCACCTTCGCCTTTCGGCCAGGCACGCGCGAGCCCACCACTGTCCGCCATTCACCCTGGAGTGATGGCTGACCGGTAAGATGCTCACTGCCGGAAGACGCAGCGACATCAGGGGTTCCATGTGATTCCAAGGCCACCGAAGTAGGCATAGGTCTCACCACAGTTGCCCCAACGCCACTACGAGCCGACGCCTGCGCCTCGAGCTCGATGAGCCTAACAGACAAAGCCTCCACAGGCGAAGCTGGCATTTCTGGCCGAAAGAAGTCTGCTGAAATCAGACATTGGCCTTAATTTGAGAAAGAAATTCCGGAGAACGTGAGTTTGGAGCCCAGCGTTGTATGTCAGTAAACCAAAGACTGTGGGAAAATCGGAAGACAAGAGAATTGAAGGATTTGAGATGTGGTGCTGCAGAAGAATTTTGAAAAGGGTGTGGACTGATAAGACAAGTAATGAAGTGGTTCTCCGCAAAATTATCGGGAAAACACTGGCAAGAAGAAAGGACAAGATTATAGGAATGTGCGAAGACATGTGGGACTAAACTCCGTAAGGTTAGAGGGAACTGCAGAGGGTAAAAACTGCAGAAGAAGACAGAGATTGCAATACTTCTAACAAATAATTGAAGACGTAGAATGCAAACGGTACTCTGAGATGGAGATGTTAGCACAGAAAGGGAATTCGTGGCGGACCGTGTCAGGTTAGTCAGAAGATTAATAAGAGAAAAAAATTCCTACTTACTATAGTGTAAACGTTAAGTTTTGTTTTGTTCTTCCCGGAGCTGAAAAACAATGGCCAGCAGTACATGAATAAAACATGGAGACTCAGCGCTGAGAAGTAGATGGTAGACAGAACTATTGCTTCTGTGAACTCCGTATACGCCCTTTCACGCGGACCGCATTGAGGGAATGTTGTTACGTCACGGCGGCATTTCACAGAAACCTCTGACGACTGCCTATAGGAGTCGCGACAGTCGTTGAATTAGCACCAAAGGCTGACATTTGGAGCGTTCACATATAATACTACTGGTTTGCCAACTCTCACAGAAGGTCGCGTGTTAGTGAATGAACTGGGAGGTATTTACGTACTGTGCGGGCTGGAATTAGGTGGTATGAATACGTCTACAGACAGAAATCATTGGCGAGGAATGCCAGACCTCCTGGGTCTTTAAGGAGCGGCTTCAGTACTCCAATGACAGCCACGCAGATACTGCTCTCAGGATTGCCTTCGTGGCTGAAACGATAGAGGTCACAAAAATATGTTCCAGTGCAAGAAAGATCACTGGCAATTAACAATAATTTTGCCTCTTTGCGACCTACAAATACATGTCTCATGGAACGTTCGCTCTACTGTTGTAGCAACGTTTACCTACCTACCCCCCCCCCCCCCCCACACACACACACACACACACACACACACACACACACACACACACAGTGTTCTTTGTGCCAATTTAGTAATAGAAAGTTGTATTTAGATGGTGAAATGCGGCACGTAGACTAGTACAGGAGCCAGTAGACTCCACTAGGCTGGAGTACTACCAAATCACGTTTCATAATGCGGGTCTGTTGTAGTAGTGTAGAAATATTTTGTGGTTTTTCCTAAAGGAGTACTGAGACTAGAGTTATCCTGAGATTGCCGTTGGTTCGTAGAAATAATATACTGGTAGTATACTACGCATTATATTTCATTATTTTTCTTGAAATATTTGATAAAAATTTTTGATGCTGGCTACATGCAATGAGTATTTGGTTTATTTGACGTTCAAGAACTAGAGGTAGCGCCCCAGATCCACGATCGCTAGGGAAGGGCATTTCGGCGACTTTCAGTAAGCGCACGCCGAGACTAAACAGGCCGAAACAATCACACCAGGAATAAACATGAGCGAGAACATTATGACCACCTGCTTTATAGCTTGTTTGTCCGTCTTTGGAAGGAAATACGTTACTTATTCTACATAGGCGGGATCCGATAATTTGTTGGTAAGTTTATGGAGGTATTTGGCATTAGGTATGTACGCACAGGTCATGTAATTCGCGTAAATAACGGGACGCTGATTGGCCTAAGCGGTGATTGTCCCCGATAACGACGCAGATGGGTTCCACAGGATTTGCATCAGGTGGGTTTCGTTGCCGAGACAACGTGAAGTCACTATAATGCTCCGCAAACCACTACAACACGGACACGGACATGGACAACTACACTGTTGAAGGACGAAATCGCCGTTGGGGAAAGCATCAAGCATAAACTGCTGCAGATGGTTCGCAGCTGTCAGCGTGTCTTCGATTCCTACCCATAGGTCCGTTGCAAAGTCAGGAGGATGTCTCTCTGCCGACCGGTGTGGCCGAGCGGTTCTAGGCGCTACAGTCTGGAACCGCGCAACCGCTACGGTCGCAGGTTCGAATCCTGCCTCGGGTATGGATGTGTGTGATGTCCTTCGGTTAGTTAGGTTTAAGTAGTTCTACGTTCTAGGGGACTGATGACCTCAGAAGTTAAGTCCCGTAGTGCTCAGAGCCATTTGATGTCTCTCTCATACCATAATACTGCTCCCACCAGCCTACCTCCATGGCGCGCTGCACATTTCGGCCCGCCGCTCTTCTCGATGACTGCGTTTGTGGACACGACCGGCGACCTAGCGTAGCAAAAATGTCATTCAATGGAAGAGCCGACACGTTTCCACTGATCGACGGTCGAATCCCGTGCCCACTGAAATCGTAATACACGATGTCGTTGGGTTAACATGTGAACACTTAGGGCTGGTCCGCTGCGGATCTCCATGCTCAACAATGTACGATGAACGGTGTCCTCCGAAACACTTGTGCGTGCACCAGCATTGTGCTCTTTTGGCAGAGAGCTTCATCAGTCCTGCACACCTATCCCAGAGCAGAGAACCCACCGAAACCAACGCTCTGTGGAGAATTGTGGACGTCCAACCATTCAGCGCGTAGTGGTAGTTTCACTGTCCTACCTCTTTCCGTAGATGCTCACGACAGTAGCACGTGAACATTCCACCAGTTTCGCCGTTTTCAAGGCAATCTTTCACAAGTTCTGCTAATTATAATCTGCCCTTTGTGAAAGTCGCTTACCTCAGTGGATTTTCCCATTTGCAGTCCATATATTCGCTTTGGTGATCGCCCGTCCATGTCCGCTCCGCCTGTACACTTTTGTGTCCGAGTCACGTGCCCGCAACGCCACCAGGTGCCGTCCAAAATCGTGGTAGGCAGTGGTCAAAATGATGAATTATTCTCGGGTTATCAGCTGATAACCCGAGAAGAATTCATCAGTGGAATACGCCGAGAAAGACTGCAATCGCAAGTGTTCATAATGTTTTTTTGGCTTAGCGAAGGCCGCAACCCTTTACAATTGCTAATATGCATTGGAATCGCATATACGTTCTAATTACCTTCCTCGCCCCCCCTCCCCTCTCCTAGCTCTGTCCATCTCCATTTCCCACCTGTCTCTCATCCTGGGCCTTATTTATTGTTACTGCAGACGAAACCTTGACTAGCAACTGAAGTCGCTTAAAATGAGTGGATAAATCGGTTGGGATAATTGACATGAGATATACCCCTCCAGTTGCTGTATCTGTGAAGTTAGTAGCTTCACTCACAGTATGTCGCGTAGTTGTAATTGTGAATGGGTAGGATGACAAAGTTTCGGACGGTTCAATTTTCGTAGTAGTTTTCCAATCATAAGCTGGAAAGTCATAAATACAATTTTCTTCTTTTCTGTGACAAACCGACTACGAAAACAGAATAGTACATTGTTGAGTCGACACTTGCTGTTTACAAATGTATGTGAAGGCTCTGAACACTATGGGACTTAACTTCTGTGGTCATCAGTCCCCTAGAACTTAGAACTACTTAAACCTAACTAACCTAAGGACATCACTCAAATCAATGACCGAGGCAGGATTCGAACCTGCGACCGTAGCGGTCGTTCGGTTCCAGACTGTAGCGCCTAGAACCGCTCAGCCAAATGTATGTGAGAAACAATACATACACTATGTGATCAAAAGTATCCGGACACCCGGCTTAAAATGATTTACAAGTTCGTGGTGCCCTCCATCGGTAATTCTGGAATTCAATATGGTGATGGCCCATCCTCAGCCTTGATGACAACTTCCACTTTGGCAGGCTTAAGTTCAATCAGGTGGTGCAAGGTTTCTTGGGGAATGGCAGCCCATTCTTCACGGAGTGCTGCACTGAGGACAGGTATCGACGTCGGTCAATGATGCTTGGTACGAAGTCGGCGTTCCAAAACATCCTAAAGGTGTTCTATAGCATTCAGCTCAGTCATTAGAGGGATGTTATTGCCGTGTATCCACTGCGCCACAGACCGTGCATCGTGACCAGGTGCCTGATCGTGTTGAAAGATGCAGTCACCATTCCCGAATTGCTCTTCAACAGTGTGAAGCAGGAAGGTGCTTGAAACATCAATGTAGGCCTGAGCTGTGATAGTGCCACGCAAAACAACAAGGGGTGCATGCCCCCTACATGAAAAACACGACCACATCGTAACACCACCACCTCCGAAATTCACTGTTGACACTACACACGCTGGAAGATGATGATCACCGGACATTCGTCATACCCACACCCTGCCATCGGGTCGCCAGATTGTGTACTGTGATTCGTCACTCCACACGACGTACAGGGTGTTTCAAAAATGACCGATATATTTGAAACGGCAATAAAAACTGAACGAGCAGCGATAGAAATACACCGTTTGTTGCAATACGCTTGGGACAACAGTACATTTTCAGGCAGACAAACTTTTGAAATTACAGTAGTTACAATTTTCAACAACAGATGGCGCTGCGGTCTGGGAAGCTCTATAGTACGATATTTTCCACATATCCACCATGCGTAGCAATAATATGGCGTAGTCTCTGAATGAAATTACCCGAAACCTTTGACAACGTGTCTGGCGGAATGGCTTCACATGCAGATGATATGTACTGCTTCAGCTGTTCAATTGTTTCAGGATTCTGGCGGTACACCTGGTCTTTCAAGTGTTCCCACAGAATGAAGTCACAGGGGTTCATGTGTGGCGAATAGGGAGGCCAATCCACGCCGCCTCCTGTATGTTTCGGATAGCCCAAAGCAATCACACTATCATCGAAATATTCATTCAGGAAATTAAAGACGTCGGCCGTGCGATGTGGCCGGGCACCATCTTGCATAAACCACGAGGTGTTCGCAGTGTCGTCTAAGGCAGTTTGTACCGCCACAAATTCACGAAGAATGTCCAGATAGCGTGATGCAGTAATCGTTTCGGATCTGAAAAATGGGCCAATGATTCCTTTGGAAGAAATGGCGGCCCAGACCAGTACTTTTTGAGGATGCAAGGACGATGGGACTACAACATGGGGCTTTTCGGTTCCCCATATGTGCCAGTTCTGTTTATTGACGAAGCCGTCCAGGTAAAAATAAGCTTCGTCAGTAAACCAAATGCTGCCCACATGCATATCGCCGTCATCAGTCCTGTGCACTATATCGTTAGCGAATGTCTCTCGTGCAGCAATGGTAGCGGCGCTGAGGGGTTGCCGCGTTTGAATTTTGTATGGATAGAGGTGTAAACTCTGGCGCATGAGACGATATGTGGACGTTGGCGTCATTTGGACCGCAGCTGCAACACAGCGAACGGAAACCCGAGGCTGCTGTTGGATCACCTGCTGCACTAGCTGCGCGTTGCCCTCTGTGGTTGCCGTACACGGTCGCCCTACCTTTCCAGCACGTTCATCCGTCACGTTCCCAGTCCGTTGAAATTTTTCAAACAGATCCTTTATTGTATCGCTTTTCGGTCCTTTGGTTACATTAAACCTCCGTTGAAAACTTCGTCTTGTTGCAACAACACTGTGTTCTAGGCGGTGGAATTCCAACACCAGAAAAATCCTCTGTTCTAAGGAATAAACCATGTTGTCTACAGCACACTTGCACGTTGTGAACAGCACACGCTTACAGCAGAAAGACGACGTACAGAATGGCGCACCCACAGACTGCGTTCTCTTCTATATCTTTCACATCACTTGCAGCGCCATCTGTTGTTGAAAATTGTATCTACTGTAATTTCAAAAGTTTGTCCGCCTAAAAATGTACTGTTGTCCCAAGCATATTGCAACAAACGGTGTATTTCTATCGCTGCTCGTTTAGTTTTTATTGCCGTTTCAAATATACCGGTCATTTTTGAAACACCCTGTATTTCCACTGTTCAATCGTTCTATGCTTACGCTCCTTACACCAAGCTAGTCGTCGTTTGGCACTTACCGGCATGATGTGTGGCTTACGAGCAGCCGATCGACCATGAAATTCAAGTTTTCTCACCTCCCGCTTAACTGTCATAGAACTTACAGTGCAACCCGATGCAGTTTGAAATCCCTGTGTGATGTTCTGGATAGATGTCTGCCTATTGCACATTACGACCCTCTTCAACTGTCGGCGGTCTCTGTCAGTCATCAGACGAGGTCGGCCTGTACGCCTTTGTGGTGTATGTGTCCCTTCACGTTTCCACTTCACTATCACATCGGAAACAGTGCACCTAGGGCTATTTAGGAGTGTGGAAATCTCGTCTACTGACGTATGACACAAGTGAAACCCAGTCACCTGACCACATTCGAAGTCCTTTGAGTTCTGCTCTCTCACGATGTCTAATGACTACCGAGATCGCTGATATGGAGTATGTGGCAGTAGGTGGCAGCACAATGCACCTAGTATGAAAAACTTATGTTCTGGGGGGTGTCCGAATACTTTTGATCACGTAGTGTACATATATGGACTATATATGTGGTATAAACAATTTTGTAATGGTTTAAATGCCCTGATATCGTAGCTGGAAGTGGCTGTGAAAAAGAAATCGAAACCACACATTTTCAGATCACATCATTTTCTTTCTCACAGTTGGTTTTAACAGAAAATCTGTTTATTAGTGTTTTGTTGAGCGTTTATTTTTGGGGAGCACAACAATCAACGGTCGTCCAGCAGCGCAACTGAACTACCGAAACCGTCACAATACAAAGAAATGAACAACCATGAAAAAGATAAATATTACGTGGACTCCAACCCCAAGGCGCCACATTTGCACAACAGGGCGCACCCCACAGCGAGGACACCGACCCTCAAGTAGTCACTCCGAAAACAACCGGAACAAAGCAGAAAAACACGCAGGCTCAACACGACAGAAAATTAAGAAACAAACAGCTGTAGAACCGGCCAATAAATCTGACCACCATTAGCGGCACTAGAACAAATGGAAACAGGAGAGTGTCAAATCCAAGGCAAGTAACACACACCAAGAGGAGACGAAAGCAAAACAAAAACAAATAGAACCATAACAAAAGTTCCAGCAATAACGATTGCGTACATCGGTCACCATCTAATCATTAACACAGAAACTAAGAAACACATAAATGTACCAATAAAAGTAATTTTTAAAGGTAATCATGTAAAATATCATTTTCAAACAATAGCAGATCAAAAATCCTCCCTCCAGTTTTTCAAACAAATAATATCCCTTTTTATAGCTTCCAACTGACTGTGTTCAAATATCTAAGAGACGAAATCCCCGAGAAAGACATCGAAGAAGAATTCAAAATGCTTCAGTGCACCATTTTAAAACAGGAGACATAAACACGATCAAGTTAATAGCACAACCGGTATACTGTGCATCGCTCAAACAATAGCAGATCAAAAATCCTCCCTCCAGTTTTTCAAACAAATAATATCCCTTTTTATAGCCTCCAACTGACTGTGTTCAAATATCTACGAGACGAAATCCCCGAGAAAGACATCGAAGAAGAGTTCAAAATGCTTCAGTGCATCATTTTAAAACAGGAGACATAAACACGATCAAGTTAATAGCACAACCGGTATACTGTGCATCGCTCATACCAGGACCAGCCAACAAAACAATCTACGATGTACAACACATTACGAATACTAGAACAACAGTAGGAACATACCGGAACAACGAGGGTCCTCCCCAATGTAAACGGTGGTAACAATCTTTTCATTCCTCTAATTATTGTTCCTGACCAGCACGCTGCGTTGAATGTGCAGGACACCACACTTCAGAAAAAGTCAGATGTCAAGAGGGAAAAATCCAACATGTGCAAATCCCAAGAACAACACGCTGTCCCCTTCGGAGGTTGCAATGCTTTCCCAAACTCCCTCAGAATTTGCAGTTCACAAAGGGAAACTATCAGAAACAGAACGGCCTAAGCAATGGCAGCGTTAAGACGTGTGAACACACGCAAAACCCACGTGAATTTCCTTAACTGCCAATAATAAATACAGAGCTTCATCAGCAACAAAACATACGGCCCCCAGCACCAAAATGTATGGACACTAAGACACCCACAAGCCCAAACCCAGAGCCAACAATCAACTGCAACATTTGACTTTGCAAAATTTCTAAACACCCTCACTGGGGTCTCCAACTCTATGGCAAACAACCAAAATTTGAACATTTAGGGATTAAAACAGGATGTGGTGGTGGTGGTTAGTGTTTTGCGTCCGGTCGACAACGAGGGCATAGAGACGGAGCGCAAGCTCGGGTTAGGGAAGGATTGGGAAGGAAATCGGCAGTGCCCTTTCAAAGGAACCATCCCGGCATTTGCCTGAAACGATTTAGGGAAATCACGGAAAACCTAAACCAGGATGGCTGGAGACGGGATTGAACCGTCGTCCTCCCGAATGCGAGTCCAGTGTGCTAAAAACAGGATGTGGAAGAATAACATTTGTTGCTGCGTATCATAGTTCCAATCAACAACTAATCGAACGGGACATATTTCATATTTTTTATGCATATGACAATTCTATGGGGTGGAGTGGAGGGGGGGGGGGGAAGAGAGGGATGCTAAACATTGTGCCTGGAGCTCGCGGAGAACCAAACTCAGGGGAACAGAATTCCATGAAAAGGAAGAACAACTCCAATGTATTACCCTTGGCCCGGAAGAACCGAATCACTTGCCGACAGCAAAGGACCCTAGATCATATTTCCTAGACATAATTATCATAAAAAACAATGTATAAACCCAAGACTAGCAACAATCAACGATATAACATCAGACCACGATCCAGTTAAAGGTTGTACTGACGAAAGCAATTGAACCACAATTCCAACACCGAAAAACACATACAAATTGGGACGAATATACATCGTACCTCAGTAATAATGTACGACCAACACTGGCACTGAACAATAGACAAGAGATACACGAAGCCATAGACACATTCACAAAATTCAAACATCATGTAGACGAACCACGATGACATGGACAAGCGAAAACCAGAATTCTCCTTCAAGACCTGAAGACCTTAAAGAATAGAATGTGAAAAGGTGGCACAATTTTCGAAACCCCGCCAATCACTGAGAATCACGACACTTATCTCGAGAACTATACAGTCGCGCGATTGTGCGACTTTAGCAGTTCCTGCTACAAAGCAAAGAAGACTGGAACATGGTAAGATGTTTTCGCCAACAAAAACCACCAAAGACTGTTATCGAGGAACCAGCATGCTTAGTCTTCGATCCGTTATTTAAAGCGGAAATATTTCCAGACACTTACGAAGCTCAAAATACACTACTGGCCATTAAAATTGCTACACCACGAAAAAATGCAGATGGACAAATATATTATAATAAAACTGACATGTCATTACATTTTCACGCAATTTGGGTGCATAGATCCTGAGAAATCAGTACCCAGAACAACCATCTCTGGCCGTAATAACGGCCTTGATACACCTGGACAGTGAGTCAAACAGAGCTTGGATGGCGTGTACAGGTACAGCTGCCCATGCAGCTTCAACACGATACCACAGTTCATCAAGAATAGTGACTGGCGTATTGTGACGAGACAGCTGCTCGTCCACCATTGCCCAGACGTTTTCAGTTGGTGAGAGATCTGGAGAAAGTGATGGCCAGGGCAGCAGTCGAACATTTTGTGTATCCAGAAAGACCCGTACAGGACCAGCAACATGCGGTCGTGCATTATCCTGCTGAAATGTAGGGTTTCGCAGGGATCGAATGAAGGGTAGAGCCAGGGGTCGTAACATATCTGAAATGTAACGTCCACTGTTCAAAGTTCCGTCAATGCGAACAAGAGGTGACCGAGACATGTAACCAATGGCACCATATACCATCACGCCTGGTGATATGCCAGTATGGCAGTGACGAATACACGCTTCCAATGTGCGTTCACCGCGATGCCGCCAAACACGGATGCGACCATCATGATGCTGTAAACAGAACCTAGATCCGAAAAAATAACGTTTTGCCATCCATGCACTCAGGTTCGTCGTTGAGTACACCATCGCAGGCGCTCCTGTCTGTGATGCAGCGTCAAGGGTAACCGCAGCCATGGTCTCCGAGCTGATAGACCATGCTCCTGCAAACGTCGTCGAACTGTTAGCGCAAATGGTTCTCGTCTTGCAGACGTCCCCATCTGTTGACTCATGGATCGAGACGTGGCTGCGCGATCCGTTACAGCCATGCGGATAAGATGCGTGTCATCTCGATTGCTAGTGATACGAGGCCGTTGGGATCCAGCACGGCGTTCCGTATTACCCTCCTGAACCCACCGATTCTATATTCTGCTAACAGTCCTCGGATCTCGACCAATGCGAGCAGCAATGTCGCGATACGATAAACCGTAATCGCGATACGCTACAACCCAACCTTTATCAAAGTCGGAAACGTGATGGTACGCATTTCTCCTCCTTACACGAGGCATCACAACGTTTCACCAGGCAACGCCGATCAACTGCTGTTTGTGTATGAGAATTCTGTTGGAAACTTTCCTCATTTCAGCACGTTGTAGGTGTCGCCACCGGCGCCAACCTTGTGTGAATGCTCTGAAAAGCTAACCATTGCGTATCAGAGCATCTTCTTCCTATCGGTTAAATTTCTCGTCTGTAACACGTCATCTTCGTGGTGCAGCAATTTTAATGGTCAGTAGTGTACTATCTATGTACCCAATAACGATAACCCAGACGCCGAAGACAATAGAACAAGGTAAAGAGCGGAAAACATCGGCAACACACCGAACGAACAAGCCCCACAACTCAAGACCCCGACTGAGATCCGAAAAATAATTAGGAATTTGGGCACAAAATCAACCCCAGGCTCAGATGGCGTAAAAAACAAACAAAACAGCTTCCAAGAAAATCGACAGTGCTGCTAACAGTGCTGGATGTCTCAGACACAAATATTTCCCGACGCAATGGAAAACATCTATAACTGTACCAAAACCAAAACCGGATAAAGATTTAAAACTGCTACAGAGCCAACGACCTATTAGCTCCCTTCCAACCTTACACGAAGTTTTCGAACGAGTAGTTCGACAAAGGCTAAAATAACCACTGCTTGAGAATGAGATCATTCGACCAGAATAGTTTGCATTTCAGACCACAATATCGGCAGGGATGCAGCTCCTACGCATATCCGAAAACATCTCGTGTAACTTGAATAATGGCTATTACACGGCAATAGCATTCCTAGATGCAGAGAAACCTTATGACGAAGTCTGGAAAGATCGCCTTGTCGTAAAACTACAAAATATAAATTGTATCCCACACCCCTACATAGAAGTCATAGATGACTTTCTCTCACACAGAAAATTCTTTGTCAAAATTGATAAACACCAATCAAACATAAAATCGTTGGAACAAATTCTTGAAGGATCGGTACTGTCGCCGACATTGTTCATAACTTATGTTAACGATATACCTCTTTTGCACAACGTAGCATTGGCTCAAATTGCAGACGACACCGCTTTACTTGCAAGTAGCAGTAGAACGAACTCTGCGGTAAAAAGAATTGAAAGACAGCTAAGCACCACAGACGAATTGGCACGTGAAAACCATGTCAAAATTAGACGCCGAAAAAAGTACAAGCAACTATGTTTATGAGGAAGAGACCAAAACTACGCGACAGATGACTAATAAATTGAACACACATAAATTGGACAAATCAGGTCAAATATCTTGGAATGATGTTGGACAATAAGTTGATCTTTATAACACATATCGTATATAAAAGAGAAAATGATAAAACTAGTACATACAATATTCCCACTTTTGGCCATCACTGACATGGGAATCTGAACAAAATCAATACTGTATAAAACAACAATACTAGCAGCTCTACTACGCGGTTGTTCAACTTGGGGGACAACTTGCAACGCAAACCAACACATGCTACAAAGAGTCAAAACCGATGTTTCAGAATAATGCTCGAAGCCCCTCAATGGACTAGAATAAATGCCTTGCATGCTGAACTCAATACGCCAACAGTCATACAACAAATACAGGAAAAATCTCTAGAACTGTTGGAAAAAAATGCACCGATTAAGAAATATAACCAGGCACCTAGAATGTGCTGCAGAAGTCGAACCTCGAGAATTGCACAAGGCGAGAGTCCCCAGAGCCGTAATAAGCAATTAAATAGGCTAAAGAAAAACCAGTAGCAATCACTATCTCAGGCTTAAAGGGCGACAACTGCCCAAATGTTCTAATAAAGTGAAATGAAGTAAAATTGTGTTAAAAAATTTAAAGCAAGTCCAACAGCCAAAGATGGAAGCACTTCTAAGGAACCAAAGAAAAAAGTATATAACTATTTAGTATTAGAGAATCCTATAAAAAATTTAAAGTAACCCGTCCAAGGCCTTTTACAGATTTTGGTAACATCTCCAATTGATATACTAGGAACTAGAGTATCTATACTACTATGTAAAACAAGACATTTTGTAGTTGCTGCGAAAAATCTTGAAAAATTATCGACCTATTTACATCAATTTTTTACACGATACTCTACTTATACAATACGCATTTTTCATGTCCGTCTGAATGTTTATTACTGTAGCGCGTAAAAATTTGAAGCAAATCTGTCGGTATAGTAGTACAGATACTCTAGCACTATGCATACTGTGTAACATTTCATATTTGTATAATCTTTCCCACGACCTGACATTGTAAAGCAGACAGCAATTCACTACATTGTAGACAGTAATCCCGAGATACATGCCGAGAAGTAAAACAGCTGAAGTAATTTACTATAAGGTAGCTTGCGAGATTGGCAAGAGTTATTGGCGTGAGACCATCAAATTAATTCGTGGATTTCGAGAATAAGTTCTCGGGCCAGAGATACGAAAATAAATGTCGATATTGTCTTTGATGAAACGAACGAGAAGATTTTCAGTTTTGAGATGAAATCTTTAATATTTAAATATAGTTATTTGTTCAAATACTAGCTTTTTGTCCGCAATTTCATCCGCATTCTCTCTCTCTCTCTCTCTCTCTCTCTCTCTCTCTCACACACACACACACACACACAAATATGTATATATATATATATATATATATACATATATTATATATATATTCATAAGAATTTCACACACATTTGTAAACGTACTTCTTCCGCATTTCTAGCAAATTTCGCCCTGCAGTTTCATCTGTATTCTGAGGAATCTTGTGATTCTGCCAGTAACTGCCATTCGAGGAAAATGTTTGCAGTCTCTCCATTGTTTTACACACCATTTGAGTCTAGAGGCGGCCTCAAGTGTGTGTGTGTGTGTGTGTGTGTGTGTGTGTGTGTGGTGTTGAGCCGCGTGGCATGATATTTGGTCCCGAAACACACTGCCAAAATTATTGGACAGCAAATTGCTGATTCTGACGATATGCTTGATGACGTGAACAATTCAAACAACAGACATGTTCGCTTTCTACTTTTAAAGTATTCCAAGCCAACAAATTGCAGGAAACAACAAATACAAACAGGTCGTTTTCTACCTGTCATCCCTACTCTGCATCACATCCTCCCTCCCTCCCCCCCCCCCCCCCCCACCCGCCCGCATTGGTACGGATATCTTACTCCACAGTATTTATGTACGAATAATGAGTCATGCATACACCTATTTTGTTGAACTTTGCTTTTGCGTTCCTGAATTTCGCTCCTATGACGCCCCCTTTTCATCCCGAGTCCTGTATAAAGCAACAATACTACCAGCTCTTAGCCCACCTCAGTGTGCGATCATGGTATCACGTGAAAAACCGAAGAGCCGCCAGCACTACCTTTGGGGGGCCCAAAAAATCTGAGGATGGCTTTAACATCAGCCGAAACCTGTCACATTAAACAAATGTTATCGCTCTCTCTAGTGTTGTTTCAACCAAAACTTTGTGCATATTCTGAACGACAGTCATTAAAGGTTCGCTGAATTTACTTGAAGTCGCGCAGGGTGTTTGTAATCTTGCTTTTCAATCTCACTATGAGTCATCTCAAGTATGTAATAGAACGCCTCTCTCTTCATCTCATATATTCGTAGCACTCCTCTGTGGAATGAGTGTACAGTACCTGTGTCACGCTCTTTTCGATACACATACAACTCATTCACATGAATTCAGTGTCTTTTTAATAGCGAAAGCCGCAATTCAGCTTTAAGCTTCCAGTACAGAAGCGTCCTACGTGAAGCCGCCAAAAACTGAAGAACGAAATCGGACGCGTAGTGACCAAGCTGTCCGCTGTCATTCTGATCACAGGCTAACAGTAAGTACGGCTGATTAACTTCTCGTGGTCAGGGTTCACAGCCACGTAGCATTTTTTAAAGGACATCGTCTCGCCGTTGACTACATAAATTATTAATTTCACACTGCTGATTCTTTGGAGGTTGATGACATAACGCAGATTGCCTGGTAAAAAAAAAAAAAAAAAAAAAAAAAAAAAAATAACACGATTTACGCCAGGAACCTCGACTGTATCAGCAAACCCTAATTCAATCCGGTGGCACAAACAATGCCATTGGTTCTTAAGTCGTTCGAAGACACCTGAATTCCTACCCAGCACTGCACGAGCATCATCACTGCATGCTCCAATCAAATACTTTCAGTAATATCCAATAAGAATGTATTTACACAATCATTGATTTTAGACCCTAAATACACTATTACAATGACTGAAGCAACAGATGTAGACTCATCAATGAATACAGAGACCCTGGAATTCTATATTATGGATGAACAGAGCTTCTTCCTCGCAGTTTCCGTAGTAAAGTCTATTATGATGTTGCCACAATTGAGTTTGTATGGTATTGCATTGACTGGGGACGGTGTGTGTGTGTGTGTGTGTGTGTGTGTGTGTGTGTGTGTGTGTGTGTGTGTGTGTGTGTGTGTGTGTGTGGGACGGGGGGGGGGGGGGGGGGGCGGGGCGCAGCAATCGTCGACATAGTTTAACTGAGGCGGAATAAGGGGAACCAGCCCGCATTCGCCGAGGCAGATGGAAAACCGCCTTAAAAACCATCCACAGACTGGCCGGCACACCGGACCTCGACACTAATCCGCCGTGCGGATTCGTGCCGGGGACCAGGCTCTCCTTCCCACCCAGAAAGCAGTGCGTTTTACCGAACGGCTAACCGGGCGGGCCAACTCAGTTTACTATGCAGTGTTTTGCCCGTGTGGAGACCATTCTGAATTTGCAAACTGACAAGGCTGAAAGTCTACATATGGTTTGTTATATTTTGCTGCAGAATATGCTGTGCGAAACACTTTCCTTGTAGTTTCAAAAATGCCTTTCTGCTGTTCAACTTGAGTTACTGTGGCTATAGTAAATGGTCCTAGAGTAGGCACTGTAGGAGGGCTTGAGCCTTTCGTTGTCTCCATGCAGTTAAATGGGCTTCGGAATTCCTATGTTTATTAATTTTTTTTCTGAATAATGTTAATTGACCTTGTTTACCTCCGCAAACTGGACCCATCGAAATACTACGCCAATCCTTAGAAATGTACACTACCTGTGATTTACTCACTCCAATATTCTGCTCATCTTTACGCACTGAGCAACGCAAATTGCCTCCCCTACACACTAACGTGCGTACTGTCGTTTCAACGAACAGGATAATTAGGTATGTGTTGGGAACAGAAATAACAAGTAATTACGTCACATGACTGCGTTTTATCTTCAACAATACCTATTCCGGCGCTACTATGCGTATATGAAGTAGATGGTCCGTTATCAGCTTCACATTTTTTCGAACCACACAGACCCTCTTCTGTAGTTGAAACCCTGGAACTAGATTTACGGAAATCTACTACACTGCGTTTCATACTGAAAAATTATACCTTTCAATTACTAGCACAGTTTATACACTTTTCACTCAAAAATGTAATATACCAGGCTTTATAACGGCAAAGTGGCACGTAGAACTGAAGGAGTCAACAGAGCAATTTACTGCAACGCCTGTAAGCCCATTGAAAAGAAATCTGAACAACAATACCCTTTCCGGCCTTTCAGTTGCTTATGATTAATGCTGTTCACAATCTGACTGTAAACGCACAAACTAAAGGCACCACAATGACTCGAAATAGTAAATAGTTCTACTGTAATACCATGAAAAGAGTGTAAATTAAAGAGCCGACATTCGATATTGTGGTTGGCTCACTGAAGATCGCAACATCAGAATAAGGAAGCGGGAAATGTTTTTTACTTATATCTTATCTTGCAGATTAGGTTTCAGATATCAGTCAGGTTTTGTTGTATTTTTAATCTAAAAGACATCGCGCAATTTGAAGCAACGTTGGTGCTCGTGCTGCGGCATTTCCATCGCCACGAATTGGTTTTTGTTTTCGAATGACCATGCATTATTATATCGGGTATAGAGTAAAATCAGTCCGTGTCAAGGTCACTCGCCACTTGGTCATAAGGTGAGCCAGCTATTAGAGAAGCGTCCGATTCCACTCGTCTGCTTTGACCCATGACATCAATATGGCGGAGATGGCTACTTCCAGCGTATAAAAAATAACGATGACGCAACTGCATACACACGCCAACAAACGCAAATAAAAATAACAATAACGTCTCACTCAAAAACTAAAATGAAACTAACGTGCAAATGCGGAAAATTGGGGTTTAGGGCGGGGCCAAGCTAAATATACAACAATAAAATAAACACCGCACCATACCAAAACAAATAATACCCAAAAAATTAATTTACAGAATTCCGCTAGATCAACAAAACCACTGGAATCTGGCATTTCCCTTGACCTATAAGCTCAATCGCAGATTCCGATACCAAGAAACAAGTACCTACAACCCCAAAAAAGAGGAGTCGGACATTTGCCTTGACCTGTACAGCTCATCTGCAGGTCACAATACCAAAAAACCAACAGCTACAACTCCGAAAAGTGGAACGAAAGCCAACAACTGAAAAACGCAAACATCCCATATGAACTACATCAATTAAAATACAACCGACCTACCATAAATATACAACACACAAAACATCACAATTACTACGGAATAAATTATTATTATTAAGCATTACAATCCATGAAGGCTTTTTGCTGCAGAATGGACAATGTTGAACCACTTTGCTCTGTCTTTACAAGTAATTTGCCACTGTCTGTCATGTCCTAGTTTTCTGAGATCGTCTTGAATATTGTCCAAGTATCTCATGCGTGGGCGTCCAAGAGGTCGTCTTCCGGTGGGAATCTCTTCAGTCACTTTCTTGATGGTCCTGTTTGGTGGTGCTCTGATGACATGCCCTATCCATTTCAGTCTTTTGGCTTTAATTTTGGCCACTATATCGGAGTCTTTATATAATTTGTAAATTTCATTGTTATTTAGCAATCTCCATTCATCACTGATCCTATCTCTTATGGGTCCAAATATTTTTCTCAAAATTTTTCGTTCAAATACTCTTAATCTGTTTTCCTCTTTTTTTGTGAGAGTCCAGGTTTCAGATCCATAGGTGAGTACTGGTATAATCAATGATTTGTATACTTGTAGTTTGGTGTTCCTAGAAATTAACTTGCTTTTGAAAACTGTCAAGAGACTATAGTAGCATTTGTTAGCCTTCTGAATTCGTGATTCTATTTCAATTTTTATGGAGTTGTCAGAGGTTATTATTGTACCAAGGTAATTAAATTCATTTGTCTTTGTGAAAGCTGTGTTATTAATTTGCAGTACATTATTATTTGATGGATAGCGGGATAAGATAAAGTACATTGTTTTGTCTGTATTCAGCTGGAGGCCTGTGCCATTTGTGGCTTTAATTAATTGTGCAGTAAGAAGCTTCAAATCATTCTCACTGTCAGATAATAATGCAATGTCATCAGCGTATGCTACAATGTTAATTTTGCTTTCCAGTTGTGCTCCAATTTGTAGTAGCTTTACTTTTTGGATTATTCTATTGATTACTATGTTAAAAAGAACTGGTGAGAGTGAATCCCCTTGTTTGACTCCAGTTTTAACCTCAAAGTCTTCAGAAAGTTTGCCAGCTACTTTTATTTTGTATTTTGAGTTTAAAGTGCAAGATTTTATTAAATTTATCAATTTGTTAGGGATGCCAATCTGCCTCATGCACTTCCATAAATATTCCCTGTTGATACTGTCAAAAGCTTTTTTAAAATCAATGAAAAGCATATGTACATTTTGATTGAATTCATATTTCTTTTCACCCAACATCCTTAGGACATATATATTGTCAATAGTCGATCTGTTAGGTCTAAATCCACATTGGGCATCATCTAGGGAGTCTTCAACGTAAGGGCTTATCCTTGCTAACAGTATATTTGTCAGAATTTTATATGTTGTGTTTAGTAACGCAATTCCTCTGTAGTTTGAACAATTTGTTGGGTCCCCCTTCTTGTATATAGGGCACACAACTACTTCTTTCCAATCATGTGGGACCTGTTCCTGCTTCCAGATGTTGGTGATGATTTTGTGTAAGCAGTTTACAAAAGGAAATTTACTGAGCTTCCATATATCTGTGTCTATACCATCACTTCCAGGAGCTTTATGTCTCTTCAGCTTCTTGATGCTTTCTTTAATTTCTGCTAAGCTGGGCTCTTCGTCCGATGGGTCAGCAGTAAGATATTCATTGTCATCTTCCTGAGAGACGCTTATAGTTGGAGCATTTAGTAACTCATTAAAATATTCCTTCCATCTGTTAGCAATGTCACTTCTTTCTGTTAGCAAGGAGCCATCTGGGTCTGTTATGAACTGTCCATAATTTTTTATATTCCCACTTTTAAACATATTTATGCTCTTGAAAAATCCTCTGGAGTCTGTGGTACGGTCATTCTCAGCTCTTTTTAATTTGTAATTCATAAAATCCCTTTTCTTTTTCCTAATGAGTTTCCTGGCAAGTTTCTGTTTCTCTTCAAAAATAAGTTTGTTTTGTGTTATTGGTTTTTGTAGGAATTTTTCCCTTGCTAATTTTCTATCTTCGATAGCGTTCGAGCACTCGGCATCAAACCAGGGGTTCTTAGTTGTAGTAAAATGTCCCAAAACTGAGGTAGTTGCTCGTGTGATACTTTCTTTCAGAGCGTTCCAGGCTTGATTAGTATCATCATTGTTAATTTTACTTTCCACTTCAGGTTTGTGTGTTTCTAATTCTCTAATGTACTGGTTGAGAATGTTTGGGTTTTTCAGTTTCATTGTATTAAACCTAGGAACACCATTTAATTTAGACCATTTATGTCTTGAGAGTGAGATCTTGAACTTGGCTTTTACAAGAAAGTGATCCGAATCACAGTCTGCTCCCCTTTGACTTCTGATATCATGTATGCATTTATGATGTTGTTTTTCGATTAATACATGATCAATTTGATTTTTTGTGATGCCATCTCTTGAAGCCCATGTTTGTTTATGTATATCTTTATGTGCAAAATATGTACTTTTGATCAACATGTTTTTGGAAGTGGCAAAGCTAATAAGTTTTGTTCCGTTTTCATTACTCTGCTGATGTAGACTATGAGGTCCAATTGTAGGTTTATAATGATTTTCATGTCCTAACTTGGCATTGAAATCTCCTAGAATTATTTTAATTGAATTTTTCGAGAATGTATCATATACCTGTTCCAATTTGTTGTAAAATTCTTCTTTAATATTGTCCTCTTTATCCTCTGTTGGAGCATGGCAATTTATAACATTTAAAGTCTTATATTTGCATTGAATCGTAATGTGAGATATCCTTTCATTCACTGCCTCAAATTTCCTAATAAAAGGTAACAATTTGTTGTTTATTATAAATCCTGTCCCTAGTGCATGTATTTGTGTATCATTTCCCCCATACATTATTGTATACTTATTTTTGTTTATACTTCCATTACCCGTCCATCTGGTTTCTTGTACTGCAACTAAATCCATTTTATACCTTTCAAGTTCCTGTATGACATTTATCAGTGATCCTGATCTATAGAGACTTAATACATTCCATGTTCCCATATTCATAACCTTTAAATTTTGCAAGTTCGTCATCAAGTTTGGTGGCCCAGCATTCTTGTCATTCTGATTCGTAGCAATCCATTTTCTCCTACAGGATCCTGTGATAGGGTCGCTGGCCCTAAGCACAACCCCCAACCTGGAGGACCAGGGTCTTGATTTCGGGGATGCCTACGGAATAAAACCAAATCAAAAATTACTTTACAAGAGCCTGCGGCCACACACACACACACACACACACACACACACACACACACACACACACACACATCCATCGTCCGACCGCTGGAACTCACGTCTATCTCATGTTGTTGCCACAAACGTGACGCCTAACATGTTCACCAATAACACCGAAAATGTGCTGAAGCTGTATGACATATCACCCCCCCCCCCCCCCAACACATAACTTCACTGTCATATCCATACAAAAAAAAAAGCAACCTCCTTTCAGCACAAAAAACACCAAAGTAATGAGACCTAACAAAAACGACAAACAAAAAATAACACACTGAAAACACTTCCACAACACACATTATCGCACCAACTACCTTAACTCAAAACCACTTTAGGACGATGGATGACAACGTAAACTCAAATTAATCCAATACCACGTCCACATTCACGACCAGAGGGCAGTGTCAAAAATGACAACACGATATCTACAAACACAACCAATTAAAAAACTCCTTGTAGCGATGACGTCACACACGACAGCACTACTACAGCACGGGTCAAAGCAGACGGGTAGAGTCGGACGCTGCCGTTAAAAAAATAGGTGCAGCGTCCACAAATTTGCTTACCAAAGAAATTTTTGTAGGCCATCAAGTATCTTCATCTGCACTGCCTCTGAAAGTGCCTCTCGCAGTTGGAGACCAAACGCCAAGAACAAAAATACACCTCAGTGCCTAGACCACGACCAGTTTGTGTGTGACGTCATGAGGGCGCGGAGTTTGGTTTGGCTGTCTCCAGGTCTGTTTTATTTTATTTACTTTTCTGATCTGTTCGTTCTATCTCGTGAGATTTTTTTTTTTAATTTAAAAACACTTCTTACTTATTTTAATTATCTGTTTCCTCGAATTTCTGTTTTAGTTCATTATATTTATCTTTCTGATCTGTTCGTTCTATCCCGTGAGAATTTTTTTTTTAAAAGACAAAAAACACTAATCAGCTACTGAAGCATCTTTATCTTCTATGGGTTGCAGGGGTTACGACCCCTGGGGAGGTGGATGGGTATTCATGCATGGCTGTCTTCACTTACACGTTGTAGCTACGCAAGGCGTCTAAATTTGTTTATATTTAGTTTGCCCCCCACCCAAAACACCCCATTTCCCGCGCTTGTCCCGTTAGTGTCATTAGGCTTCTTGTGGAAAGTGTGTGCGTTTGTTTTTGTTTCCGCCATATTTGTGACGTCATGGGTCAAAGCAGACGGGTGGGATCGGACGCTTCCGTATTTCCGTTTGTAGAATATAATTGTAAATATGGTTGTAAACTCCGGCTCAAAGTCTGCATTCTATGGGAAAAAACTCGTCGATTTCTTGTTTCAAGTCACTTGAAATCTTTCAGTGCCATGCCTGAACACGGAAACACCACCGAAAAGGCACGAAATATCTGATGGCGATGGCGTGACCTTCAGACCCATAGATGAGTTTTGAAATAAAAAGTGAGTTATCCAAGAGAAACTTTTGTGGCTGCATGTAAAAAAAGAAGTACAGTACTTTCTCGTAAGCAGTCACAGCAAAGCAGGCGGAAGAAAGAGAGTTTGAAACTTACCTTTCCGTAGTCGAGGACGCCGTCATCCCGGTCGCAGCTCAAGTCGTGTGTGAATTCTCCGAAGTTTTCAGTCGATCCGTGGGAACTTGATGATCGCACAATACATTCATGAACTCATCCCCGCTTGGTGAACTCTTTAAATCGGCCACTGTAGTCAACTTCGGTACCCAGCAAACAATACAGAATCAAACGGGAAATACGTGTGACTGGGGGGGGGGGGGTCAGCGATAGGAATGTCAGTAAATTTGAAACGCGAAAGTGCCATAACACGAACAATGATACCCGTTCTGCTAATGCTGTCGCGTTAATAACCGACGGGCTTGGACCGCAGCATCTCGTAAACAGAGAAAAAATAATCTGCTGTTTCCGCGGAAACGTAGAATCACGAACAACAATGCGCCTCTTCTCTTCTACTCATATGCGATTATATTCACAAATTTCCCGATAACGATATTCAAAAGAAAACCAAGTTCACACTTTTGTTTCTGCTGCTCGAAACTGGATGTGCTTCCAGCAAGCAAGTCGTTCACACGATATTCTTGACGCGGACACGGAGATGATGCTATGAAAAACACAAAGTGAATTTTTCGAGACAGCCGTTTGCAAATGTCGCGGAACGCGCCCGAATCCGCACGTGGCAAACGGCCTACTGATCAGCTGATTTGCCCTCCGCCTCAAGGACAAATGGGCTGTTGGTGTGACGTCACAAGGTCGCCGCGGGTTAGTAGGGGGAACGGCATATGTAAAGCGCCCTACACATTCGCGAACTGACCGACCGACCAACTAATTGGGATGTAGGGCGGTTGGGACCACCACATATCACCCAACAAATTGTGCGAACCGCCGACAAAAGTTCGTATTTTGTCACTATGAGCGGGTTTAAATGCTGTTCTAATATACGTGGGAAGTGGACGAAACTTTAAGAGGAGAGTTTTTGGAGAAATTCAGCCACTGCAGATGTTTGTACGAAGAGTATACCAATACGGACGCAAGAAATGAAGCACATTTTTAATTTTTTTAACGAATCTATAACGGTTTCGTGTGACACTTAGGAAGAATGAAATTCCGTCGACATTCTGTACTTCTGTTTCTAGGTTTTATTTCCGAAACTTGTCAGAAATGAAATCTGAAAACAGAAATATCGTTATTTAGTGGACGTTAATTCATAAAATACACCCGCTTCATTGTTATAAGTGCTAAAAAAAGTCAAGCCTGTATTCAAGCATTCTGCAATGAAGAGCAAAGAGTTTGACTTTTTTATGGTTCTAACAGTTGCTAAATGCTTCATACCTTATGTATCCGTTGTATCTATTAGATGATGTGCGCCACCACAGTTTGTAGTTTTTCTGCTTCGAATTATAAATGAATTACAGGCCCACATCCTTAACGTCGATATGCAGCAGGATTTTAGAACATATATTGTGTTCGAACATTATGACTTACCTGGAAGGAAACGGTCTATTGACACATAGTCAACATGGGTTTAGAGAACGTCGTTCTTATGAAACACAACTAGCACTTCATTCACATGAAATGTTGAGTGCTATTGACAAGGGATTTAAGATCGATTCCGTGTTCCTGGATTTCCGGAAGGCTTTTGACTCTTTACCACACAAGTGGCTCGTAGCGAAATTGCTTGCTTATGCAAATCGTCTCAGTTATGTGACTGGATTTGTGATGTCCTGTCAGAGCGGTCACAGTTCGTAGTAATTGACGGAAAGTCATCGGGTCAAACGGAAGTGATTTCTGGCGTTCCCCAAGGTAGTGTTATAGGCCCTTTGCTGTTCCTCACCTATATAAACGATTTTGAAGACAATCTGAGCAGCCGTCTTTGGTTGATTGCAGATGATGCTGTCGTTTATGGACTAATAAAGTCATCAGAAGATCAAAACAAAATGCAAAACGATTTAAAAAAGATATCTGAATGGTGCGAAAAGTGGAAGTTGACCTTAAATAACGAAAAGTGTGAGGTCATCCACATGAGTGCTAAAAGGAACTCGTTAAACTTCGGTTACACGATAAATCAGTCTAACCTAAAAGCCATAAATTCAACTAAATACCTAGGTATTACAATTACGAACAACATAAACGGGAAGGAACATATAGAAAATGTTGTGGGGAGGGCTAACCAAAGACTGTTTTTTATTGGCAGGACACTTAGAAAATGTAACAGACGTTCTAAGGAGACTACCTACACTACGCTTGTCCGTCCTCTTTCAGAATACTGTTGCGCGATGTGGAATCCTTACCAGATAGGGCTCACGGAGTACATCGAAAAAGTTCAAAGAAAGGCAGCACGTTTTGCATTATCGCGAAATATGGGAGAGAGCGTCATAGAAATGATAAAGGATTTGGGATGGAAATGATTAAAAGAAAGGTGTTTTTCGTTGCGACGGAATCTTCTCACGAAATTCCAATCACCTACTTTCTCCTCCGAATGCGAAAATATTTTGTTGACACCGACCTACATAGGGAGGACCTACATAGGGAGGAAAGATCACCACGATAAAATAAGGGAGATCATAGCTCGTACGGAAAGATATAGGTGTTAATTCTTTCCGCGCGCTATACGAGATTGGAATAATAGAGAACTGTGAAGGTGGTTCGGTGAACCCTCTGCCAGACACTTGAATGTGATTTGCAGAGTATCGATGTAGATGTAGAGAGTTTCTTAAACTTACAGGTCATCTTTTATGCTACGTACATAAATACATTGATAATGTTTAGATGATCGTCTTTCGTGTCATTTATTTTCCTTTGCCGTGATGTATTTTCTCCAACTATAAATCACATAGATGGTTTCAGGAATCATTTTAGTTAATAATTGTGGGATACAACAGCACTGAATCTGAGGCTCAATTTACTTCTGCCAGTGGCTAGAAACCCTAATGCAGCTAACAGCCTCTCCTCGCAACTTATAGCTCCTCTCATGACTGTATCCTTTTTTGTTAAGAATGGTTTGATGTTGTTCAGCAGCCCCGAAATGCGCGATCATCCGTCCTTAGATAACTAACAAAATGATCGGATCGCATCTGCATAAATAGCAGAATGTGGATGAAATTTCTTTCCCTGTATTAGCTACTTTTGGCCCTGTTACCACTAAAACAGATAAGGTAAAACCTAGTTTTTGTTTCTGTGGAAAACTAAAGGGCATCTCGTAAAACATTAACTCAACAAAGGAAAACAACAGGGTGGCGCTGTACACACTGAACGCAGTCAATCGGGACGTGTTAGCATGCCTCGAAATTGGTCGGTCGGTCGATACGTTTTGTGTGTGTGTGTGTGTGTGTGTGTGTGTGTGTGTGTGTGTGTGTGTGTGGCACTTCAGTAGGGTAAGGACACTGAACGCAGTCAATCGGGACGTGTTTAGCCCGCCTCGAAAGTGGTCGGTCGGTCGGTCGGTCGATACGTTTTGTGTGTGTGTATGTGTGGGTGTGTGGCACTTCAGTTGGGCAAGGACACTGAACGCAGTCAATCGGGACGTGTTTAGCCTGCCTCAAAATTGGTAGGTCGGTCGATACGTTTTGTGTGTGTGTGTGTGTATGTGTGTGTGTGTGTGTGTGTGTGTGTGTGTGTCACTTCAGCAGCGCAAGGACACTGAACGCAGTCAATAGGGACGTGTTTAGCCTGCCTCGAAATTGGTCGGTCGGTCGGTTGGTCGGTCGATACGTTTTGTGTGTGTGTGTGTGTGTGTGTGTGTGTGTGTGTGTGTGTGGTACTTCAGTAGGGCAAGGATAAACGTGCGCAGCGCCCTTCGAGCGCTGCACTATTTGCTCGACATTCAGCGTTCCGGGCGACGGAAAAAGGACTGCATCGACTGGCTGCTCTCCAATTCACGCTGAAGTGGCTAGCTGAGGATTCATCGAAGCACTTTCTATTTCTCTACCGTCCCACCTTCGAACAGCAAGCAGTAAACAAAAAAAAAAAACCGCTTCAGTTTTGTCCTGCGAGCTTTCCTTCTCTTCCTTTACTATGATGCTCGTTTCTTCCTAATTAGCTGGTAGTTAAAAAAATATTTTCCCCTGTGGAGGACAAAGTTGATGACAAATTTCGCGAAAAGATCGCGCAGCTACTAAAACCGCCTTTGTTTAAATAATTGTCACTCCAAGTCCCTTATTATATCCGTGACTTTCTTTTCGCTTTTTCGCGATAGTGCAAACGAGCCGCCCTTCCTTGCACTTATTTTACGTTCTCCATCAGCCATGTCTGGTAAGGATCCCATACGCCACAACAACACTGTAGCAGGGGACGGACAAGCGTGAAGTAGACAGTCTCTTTACTAAATTTGTTACAGCTTCTAAGTGCCTTGCCCTTAAAACGCGGCCTTTGCTCCGTCTTACCCGCGACAGAGGGGTAAGTTATTCGTAAGTAACACAGTTCAATACTGAGCACGTCCATGAAGCTCTTAATCACGTACAACATAACCTCCAAGTGTTATAATTCGCACGTTATAGATTCGTCTGTTATCTAATATGTCTAATATCCTGTAAACATTTAGCCTTTGTGGCGAATACAATCATTTGCATACACGCAGCCTCGGCAGGAGAAAATCTCGAAGTAACTGCATCAGCTTCATACTTCGTAACATATTGTGAATCGAACCTTGGATCTTTGAGGAACTGGTGCAGGTAAATTTGTGAGGGAAGGTCGTAAGTCCCGCTTGGACGCCTCAGCCGCTAGGGCACTTGCCCGAGAAGGCAAACGTCCCACGTTCGAGTCCCTGTCCAGGACACAGAGTTGACCTGCCAGGAAGTTTCATATCAACGCACACTCAGCCGCAGGGAGAAAATTCGTTCTGGAAACAATCCCCCAGGCTGTGGCTAAACCACGTCACCGCAGTTCCTATCTTCCAGGAGTGCTAGTCTACATCCATCTACATCCACACTCCGCAAGCCACCTGACGGTGTGTGGCGGAAGGTACTTTCAGTACCTGTATCGGTTCTCCCTTCTATTTCAGTCTCGTATTGTTCGTGGAAAGAAAGGTTGTCGGTATGCCTCTGTGTGGGTTCTAATCTCTCTGATTTTATCCTCATGGTCTCTTCGCGAGATATACGAGGACATTTCGAAAAGAAAAGATACAATGGTTCGCAGTCCTTAAATACAACATTTATTTAGAAAACGTCAGTTACATCTTATTAACTGGATTATTTATTATTTTTCGACATAATCACGCCCCTTATCGAAACATTTCTTAAGTTGGTGCACAAGCTTTTGTATTCCACAGTCATAGAAAGTTGCCGCCTGTTGTCGGAACCACATTTCAGCTTCATCTTTGATCTCTTTATCGTCGTGGAATGATTTTCCACCAAGATGTGACTTCATGTAACGGAAGACATGGAAGCTGGTGGGCGCATTCCCCTACGTTTGTTTTGAATTGCCCTTCGCAAGATGATGTAATGTCTCTGCTATAAGTTATATGAGGCTTCTATAAGTTCGTGAAGTTAAATTTCGTAAAGCTATCTTTCATAAAACCTTGTAAGAAACAATTACAAATAAGCAATACTATATTTGCAGGTTGCCAAATTATACTTTAAATTCTGATTGAAAACGAGCGCCAGGCTCCCTACAAATAATATCAGAAGCGTTAGCGTAATAAAATTTATGCAAAGAGGGACCTGACCAATAATAAATTGTATCACTGAAAATAGTCACTTAATGATAAAATAAATCTTGTGATTTGATGCTAATTAATCTTGATAGTATTTTTAAATAAGTTCTTCTGCTCCGGCTTCGTCGTATATCCTGTGGAAATAAAAAGTTTAAATGCGCCGCGTAATGGCGGCCAACTTTCTCAGTCAAAGATGATCGCAGCTAGCTCCGCAGCAGTTGCTACACAAACTCTTGCGTTATAATAAATGTGGTGTGGGTTCCTTAAATGATTACTCTGCACTCTAGATTAGCTTATTATATTTTCGTAACTTTTTTACACATCAATTATGTTCTAGTAATTAAACGAGAGCAAGACAAAAGCTATCGCAATACAATCGTACCTTCTGCACTCAAACAATCGCTAAGACACAAGAAAACATTAAAAGACGACTAAGTTCATTGTCTTCCAGTCCTTTCATAATTTAACAAAGATTATAGTGTTCAGTTCTTCAATTTACACATATGATCTTATATCACGGAGAATAATGTCTTTTTTTCTATTAGCAGAATCGATAAATTGTCTTTAAAGGTATTTCGTCACTTTGTTAATATCAGAATTAGGCACTAAAATTCACACAACATTACGCATGTCGTTATTTATACTGTTCATGTCAAATATATGGAAAGGGATACTGTAATGAACAGGCAGGAAAACTTTTCTTAAATTTGGTAGTTCTCTGTTACGGTTTGCTGACTTCAGTCTACCATGTTCACGGGTCTGTTTATCTTGAGAGAACTTTTCTGTTACGAGGGCCTACTGTAAAGCTTTGTCCCCGAATTTTTTATGCGGAAACTCAAAGATTTTTAAACAAACCAATCGATGTTAGTATTTTACATCTTTACGATATTGCAGTGGCTGTGTTATTCCGAATTACGATACAAAGTTCCCACGGAAATGCATGTATGTCCGTAGGAACAGGCACTGAGGCGGGCTACAACCGTTATGAAATTCATTAAATGTATTCGTAGTTGCGAATATGGATAAACATCAGTTGTGTAATGGAATGACGATAAGGAACTTTGCATCGTAATTCATAATAACACGAGCACTGCAATACATCGTATTTATCTGCCTTTACTGGAAAGGATGTGCAAGTGCAGGTTGTAGACACATGGCTGCCGTCATATCACAGTTTGGGTATGGCCGTGATGGTTCAAACTGGCTCTGAGCACTATGGGACTCAACTGCTGAGGTCATTAGTCCCATAGAACTTAGAACTAGTTAAACCTAACTAACCTAAGGACATCACAAACATCCATGCCCAAGGCAGGATTCGAACCTGCGACCGTAGCGGTCTTGCGGTTCCAGACTGCAGCGCCTTTAACCGCACGGCCACTTCGGCCGGCTTATGGCCGTGACTCTTGCTCGGGTAGCCAAATGGCAAGGCGCCCGCTCGAGATAAGCTGGAAATCCGGGTTCGAGTCCCGGTCCGGCAGAATTTTCGTTGCCGTCAGTCCATTATGCAGCGTATGGTTATCCATATTCGCAACTGCCAATACATTTAACCTATTCTGCATCTTTGTTCTTCATGTTTACAAATTTGGAGCTCTCTGCCGCTAGAGGGATCGGAATTGTACGAGGGTTGTTTTTTAAGTAACGGCCGTTTTTATTTTTAAAAAAAGGTACAAATACTTTTGTAAAAAAACTTTTATTTTCTGATTCTACACACTTTTATCTATTTTTCTACATAGTTGCCTTGTTTATTTAAGCACTTGTCATACCGTACAACTAAGTTTTTAGTTCCCTCTTCAAAGAATTCGGCCGCCTGCTCCGACAGCCAAGAGTTCATGGCCGCTTTCACTTCATCGTCGTCATTGAAGCGCTGCCCGCCAAGATGGTGTTTCAGGTACCGGAAAAGGTGAAAATCGCTAGGAGCAAGGTCGGGGCTGTATGGTGCATGGTCCAAAACTTCCCAGCCAAAAGAATCAATCAAATCCCGAGTCTTTTGAGAGGTGTGAGGCCTAGCATTATCGTGCAGGAGCAAAACTCCTTTTGTCAGCATGCCGCGCCTTTTGTTTTGAATTGCTCTGCGGAGCTTCTTTAGAGTTGCACAGTAGGCATCTGAGTTGATTGTCGTTCCTCGTTGCATAAAGTCCACTAGCAAAACACTGCGACGGTCCCAGAACACAGTTCCCATAATCTTGCGCTTTGACAGCGTCTGTTTGGCTTTGACCTTGACGGGTGGGTTGTGTGTCGCCATTCCATCGATTGTCGCTTGCTTTCGGGAGTGATATGTGATACCCATGTTTCATCTCCAGTGACAATTTGACTCAACATGTCATCCCCTTCTTCCTCGTAACGAATCAAAAAGTCCAATGAAGTGGCAAATCTCTTCCCTTTGTGGTCCTCTGTGAGGAGTCTGGGTACCCACCGAGAACACAGTTTCTTAAAGTTTAGGTTTTCAGACACAATTCTGTACAAAACCGATCTCGAAACTTGTGGAAATACCAAAGAAAGAGTGGAAATTGTGAATCTTCTGTCCTCACGAATCTTTGTTTCGACTGCAGCCACCAAATCATCAGTGATCACAGAGGGCCGGCCAGGGCGTTCTTCGTCATGGACGTTTTGACGGCCATTTTTAAACTCTCTAACCCATTGACGCACTTTACCTTCACTCACTGCATTCAAGCCATAAACTTCCCTTAACTGACGATGAATTTCTGCAGCTGATAGGCTTCTCGCGGTCAAAAAACGTATCACTGACCGTATCTCACACGCGGCGGGCGATTCAATAATCGTAAACATAATAAAGTAGCACAGCGATGCGCACACGTCAGCTACAGAGCTGCAACTTGCATCAGTGTGAGCAGGAAGGATGCCGGCAAGTGGCGCGGTGGCTTGTTGCGGCGTCCGCGCGAACTACGGGACGTGCACTTCACTCACCATTCAGTGCTCGCATTTCGTGTTTCTAATCCTAGCATTCTGGTATTCGGTAAAATAATAATTCAGGCAATATTAATAATTTCTATGGGTTGCCTGATTTATTTGACGATTTTTACAGCTTGTCTCACACTGATCTGTTAGAGGAGCTCGGCGCCAGGAATTTTCTTTATTTATGGGGGAGGGCAGCAGTCTTCCTAGCAGCCATGACGGCTCCCCGTTTCCCACCCTTTTTCCGATCGCCAGGGTAGCACCTGGTGTCGTTTGAAAGTTCAGTAGTGGGCAAAGTTTCTCCTGTTCTCAGTTCCCCAACCTGCCTTACCAACCTTGTAACTGCTATTTCTGCTCGACTTGAACGTCGCGAGGTCACCTCCCTGTGAAATTCCGGCCCTATGATTGGCCAGTTCAGGTGCGCGCCCGTTTTTCGCGGGCGGGCGCCCTCCGCCCTCCGCAGGTGGATAGTGGACAAAGGGGCAGTAGTGCAGTTCTAGTGTGCCGGAGACTGGAGGTGCCTCTTCCAGGAGATGAAGTTTGGTAAGCATGAGCGCCGACGTGCACTGTAGATTCGCGCCCTGCGGCCCAGAGGGAACCCGATAGGTCATTGTGAATAGATTCGCGTCTTGCGGGTTTTATTCCTTTAGTACGGGAGGCTACCTAGCGATTCACGCACAGTAGCATCTTTCTTAAACAGTTCAAATGGCTCTGAGCACTATGGGACTTAACATCTATGGTCATCAGTCCCCTAGAACTTAGAACTACTTAAACCTAACTAACCTAAGGACATCACACAACACCCAGTCATCACGAGGCAGAGAAAATCCCTGATCCCGCCGGGAGTCGAACCCGGGCATCTTTCTTAGTCTTTGGGTGATTCATGGTGGTGGTCGTTGCATGCCTGCAACTTCTTCCTTTAGTAAAGTGGACCCCATTTGATAATACGGCGATAGTTCCTAAAATTCCTTTTCTCCTGCTATCGTGGCTTGTTATGAACGTACGTTGGGGCAGGCTGCTGAATTCGAATCTTTCATCCCCCATCCCCGTTTGGTTGCATTATTGTTCGATTTTCAACTGTTTAGTAAATGAGTCCTTTAATCTTACATTCTCCCTTTCATTACGAGAAACCACCCCTCGCTACGGTCGTAGGTTCGAATCCTGCCTCGTGCATGGATGTTTGTGATGTCCTTACGTTAGTTAGGTTTAAGTAGTTCTAAGTTCTAGGGGACTAATGACCTCAGCAGTTGAGTCCCATAGTGCTCAGAGCCATTTGAACCATTTGAACCAAACCACCCCTAGTGTCACAGAATAATGCAGAACTGTAACGGTTGCTATAAGGTCGTGCATGTCTCGCGCCATTAACGATAGTATAAAGACTCAATATCGCGACCCTGGCACGACCATTGCACGCATGGCACCGATAATAGTAATGATCATTTTCAATAATCCCCCATTGATAAACTGGAAAGTGTTCACGGCTCAGTGTGAGAACGTGAGCACTAAGTCCACATGATGTGGTGGAAGTAGTGGGCTCTGTTTTACCTTGCTCGTTTAGACAAAATATCAAAAACCACAGCCCCTACAGCAAGGAATAGTAACCTGAAAATTAACGAGCCATCGCTTTTACCCCCGTCCGGCCATCCTGATTTACATTTTCCGTGATTTCCCTAAATCGCTCCAGGCAAATGCTGCGATGGTTCCCCACGCTTCCCTAATCCGATGGGATCGATAACCTCGCTGTTTGGTCTCCTCCCTCCCAAATCAACCAACCAAAAATGGCTCTGAGCACTATGGGACTCAACTGCTGTGGTCATAAGTCCCTCAACCAACCAACCAACCAATTGTAACGTGTAACATGGCGCTGTGTAACGTAACAACGATGTGCGTGGGAAGCAGGGTGCTATAATCGAGTATCGATCCGAAAAGCTCGTGCACGCACGGAGCACGCACGCCTTCAGCGTGACAATGCCTGCCCTCACACGTGCACCGCGACATCTGCCTCTGGTTCGCTGTCATGGCCCATCCACCATACAGTCCCCAATCCGATTTTCATCATGTTCCAAAACTTAACGAACGCCTTCGATGACTTGACTTTGATAGTGATGAAGCGGCGCAAGCGGAAGTGAGATTGTGGCTCCGTCAACAAAGTCAAACACTCTACAGTGACGGTATCAACAAACTGGTCTCTCGTCCGTCAGGGTGACCATGTTCAGAAATAAATATGTAGACATGAAAAATAAATATATAGTATGTTAATAAAGTTTGTTTTGTTTATAAAGCCTTAAGACCATTTGTATAAACAAATTCGGCGCCATAACTTTTCAGCGTGCCCTTGTATATTCGCCCCCACTGGTCGATTATACATGTAGTCGTTTTTGCTATTCCTGCGCTGGTTTGTGAGCAGCATTGAAGTAATGAATTTAAACATCATGCATGATGCGGCAGTTTTTCACGTATCTCATTGTCTACAACTTCATATCTCATAATCTGTGTGTCATACAATGATATGCCGGCCGGAGTGGCCGTGCGGTTCTAGGCGCTGCAGTCTGGAACCGAGCGACCGCAACGGTCGCAGGTTCGAATCCTGCCTCGGGCATGGATGTGTGTGATGTCCTTAGGTTAGTTAGGTTAAATTAGTTCTAAGTTCTAGGCGACTGATGACCTCAGAAGTTAAGTCGCATAGTGCTCAGAGCCATTTGAAGCATTCAATGATGTAATTTTGTACGTGCATTCAGTGGCATATGTGGACACCATGTGCAAAATGTTTTGCATATGGATTTAGCAGCAAAGAAATAATAAATTTAAACGTCATGCACTACGCAGCAGTTTTATACGAATCTTATTGTTTATGATGTCATATCTCTTGGACTGTGATGGGTAGGTGGTTCTTATCCCATGGAAATTGTTGCCTTACCATAATGAATATGTGTACCACTTTTGGTTGAAATCGGTCCAGTGGTTTAGGAAGAGATGTGGAACATACACCTATATACGAGGTATCCATTTTTATAATATGTGTGGATTAAGTAATATATAATTTGAAATGCCCAATTAACGGTTGCTTTAAGTAGGTTTATCTGTGTTGAGCTTATTTCTTAAGTCTTATTGCGTTGTAGAATTATTTCATGGGTCAACATACTCAGTGAAAAATAGGACTTTTCATCTGTAGGACATTACGTGGTGATATCCCGACCCACTCACATGGGAAAAAACTCGTACACAGTCAACCGATACTGCTCATATTTGGCAGGTTGCTTGAGTACAGCCTAAAACACAAGATTTTAAAACGAAAGACTTTGAGATGTTTTGGCTCAACAACTCACCCCCCTCCCATCCCGTTTTTGAGTACGCTACCCCTAAAGTTCATGATGCTCAATTGTCTCATAACTGACGGGGTCGACAGATAACTGAAAACTGAGAATTTTTCATCGCCATACGTGGGGGTCCACAAACGAATATTTTTCTAGAAATCGAAGAAAGAAACTTCCGCGAGTCTCGTTTATGTACCCATAAGGTAAAAGTTCCTCGGCGGAAGCAAGGCATTTGGCTGGAAAGCAAAACAATCTGTGTTCGATTCCCAGATGCATTTGCAGTTTTTCTTTCTTCTGTTTGTATACTAGTGAGCCTGGCTATACTTCGCAGCTGCTAAATATGTTTGGTAACTGGATATAAGTCCCAATCTCATTCTGCGTTTCCTCTCTTATCCCTGTTCTCTCCCCTACTCCCTTTGCCCATCTCTTCCTCCTCCTCCATATCTCAGTCCATCACCTTACCCCCTCCCCTGCCCTCTATATCTCTTATCCCAACCCCTCCGTCTCCATCTCCTCACCTCTCATCTCTTTGTCCATATCCTCTTTCCCCTTCTTAACATCCATCTCCTCCCGCCTTCTCTGCCCATCTGCTCCTCCTTCCACTCTGTCCTTATTTCCTGTTATTACAAACGAATCTTCGAATGGGAATAGAAGTTTAAATGAATGGGTAAATCGGTCGGAATCATTATTACTACATGGGGTATGAGAGAGACCATTACAGCTGCTGGATCTTTGAGGATAGTAGCTTTAACGATAGTATTTTGCATGGTTTTCACCTACGAACGGGTAGGCCATGAACTCAACTTTCCTGTTTCCTGTTAAAAACGCCTGTGAAATCGAAAAAATTCCGCATATTTTCACAGCACAGCTTAGCATGTTCATCCTTGAAGCCGTTTTAACGGAAAGTGTTTAATGTATAACATATATATATATATATACAGGATGAAAAGTATTTAAACCGACAAATTCTGGGAGGTTGTAGGGGACATCAAAACAAATATTTTTCCCTAATGTCATTTTTTCCTATGAGGATTACTTATACCGGTGTAGGCTGCATTACGCTCTTCAGTTGTTAGAGGCCATATTATTATCTTCAGTTGTTCGAGGGCATATTATCTCTTCAGTTGTAGGCAACTGCTGTCCACCAGTGTAGTAGTGCATTGTCTCTGTTTACTAATGGAGCGATACACCTGGAGTGAGTACACTGATATGGTTGGTGCGTACTACGTAGCGCACCACAACGGACGAGCTGCACAGCGGGTTTATCAACAACAATATCCCAGTCGCCGTATCCCGCATCATACGACCTTTGCTGCTGTGTACCAACGTCTGCGCGATACCGGGTCATTTAGCAGATTACTTGGACAGGGATGCCGTCGCACGGTAAGAACGCTGCAATTTGAGGAAGCTGTCTTGCAGCATGTGGAGCGGGATCCTTCAATCAGCACTGGTGCAATTGTACGTAAAATGGGGACGAATCAGACGAATGTAAGAACAGTCCTTCGAGAGCAATTGTTACGTCCATTTCACTTACAGCGTGTCCACAACCTGGAACCAGTCGATTATCCACCCACAGCACAGTTTTCGCAGTGGTACCTGGAAAAGTGTGAAATGCATCCTACATTTCCATCCTGTGTGCTGTTTACCGATGAAGCAACGTTCGGGCGTGATGGAGTCTTCAACATGCACAATTCGCATGTTGGGAGTGAGGATAACCGACATGCCACAGTTATTAGCGCTCATCAAGTGCGGTTCATCGTTAATGTGTGGGTCGGTGTCGTTAGGGACCATTTAATTGGGCCGTATCTGCTACCTAGGCCATTAAATGGCAGGCACTATTACAATTTTCTCGCCAGAGCATTGCCAGAATTGCTGGAAGACGTCCCGCTCCCTACAAGACAACACATGTGGTTCCGACATGACGGGGCGCCGGCACATTTCAGTCGTCGTGTGTGTCGATTCCTGGACCGACGGTTCCCAGAAACGTGGATCGGCAGAGGTGGTCCTGTACCATGGCGTGCTCGATCCCCAGATATGTCCCCTCTGGACTTTTTTGTGTGGGGAGAGAAGCGCAACCTTGTTTGCTCAACTCCTGTTGCATCAGAAGAGGATCTGGTTGCCCGGATAGTAGCAGCAGCAGGAACAATTCAAGATACTCTTGGGGTTTTTTGCCCATGCCAGACAGAACATGATCCGACGGTGTAACCTTGGTTTGCGTGTCAATGGAGGCATTTCTGAAACTCTACTGTAAATGGAATTGGGTTGTGTTAATGTGTTATCTCTTGGTCATAAAAAAAAATTGAAAAGTGTTTGTTGGTTTAATTAATTTGCCGCCAGAGAAATCTTCCTCTACCGGTTTAAAAATACCTCATGGGAAAAAATATTTGTTTTTATGTCCTCTACAACCTCCCAGAATTTGTCGGTTTAAATATTTTTCACTCTGTATATCCATTGGTTAAGGCTGTGTGTTGGTAGTCAGTCAGCTGGTCGAGAGGGTATTCAGTCAGTCATTCAGTTGGGGCAGTTAGTCAGTAGGTCGAGAAGAGATCGACAGTCAGTCAGATGGTCGAGAAGGGCTGTGCTTAGCAGTCAGTCAGTCAGTCAGTCAGTCAGTCAGTCGGGACAGTCAGTCAGTGAGCTGGTCGAGAAAGGATTCAGTCAGTCAGTCACTTGGTCGGGAAGAGATCCATCCAATCGAACCTTTCATTGAATTTGTGTAAATTCAAACTAAACAGCTTCACTAAGGTAACGAATTTACTGAAATGAATTCATTGTTCCGGAGTCAATGGATCGCGCAAGAGGAATTCATATTCGATTTGCCGTAAAGAGCTGTCTACGCTTTTCGTAGGTCTCACTTATTCGACGATGATATAGCTGTCTTGTGTTACACGACACCTCACTGGTGGCATTTTTTCCAAAGAAATGTAGGGCGAACTAAAATAAATTTGGTGTTTGTAAAACAAAAAATTACCATGATCTGACATCAATTTAATCTTTACAACACGCCAAAGATATGATCATGACTGACAACACACTAAAATATCGCTTTCAGTTGTATTCTTTTTCGCAAAATATCAATTTTCAGCTTGGAATTTGTTATTGTTATGTAAGCATGTGACAGCTAAACTGTGGAACCGACCGTTAAATTTCTTTCATTAACGGCTTCATACAAAAACACCATCCAAATTTCTGACTTTTCCGGTGGAAATTCCAAAAAATTTCTTTTATAAAAAGCTTGTCATGACAATTACGAACACAAAGAGGGAACATTGAGCCAAATCGGTCGAGCCGTTCTCAAGTGACGATCTTTCATACACGCTCCAACTGATTTTTCTTCATATAGATTTTTGCAGTTTAGAAACTGGTAGAATACGAGGACTAATAAGGTAAATAAATCAATAAGGAGTAATAACAAAGTAGCCAAATAAATTTCGCAAACGACTCCGATTAGTAAAGAATTAAAAATTTAATTCCGGTCGCTTAACGATCGTTCTTTCCTCACTCTGCTACCTGACCTCCATTTCGTTCGAACAACTACATGGACCTGTCATACAAACATTCGAAGCAAATTTACTCAAGGCACCAAGAACATCTATTGAATGCAAATCTTCGAGCAAATATATCGTTCCTTCCGAAGATTCGGCGGAAGACAGATTTCGTTTACTTTTAAAAAATATTTACTTTTCGGAAATTAATTTTGATGTATACCACGCATGAGATAATATTACCTGAAGAATTGGTGCTGAAATTTTATCATGAATTACTCTGTGAATCGGTACTGCGTCCAGTTGTTGTACAATTCCCGCTGGGTTTCCAGAAGCTGATTGCAATTTTGAAGTCTCGAAATAAGGTTCTTAATTTGGTGATAAAAACAGACATCACATGGCTGATACACAGGTGTGCAGTTTCGAGGTATTACTTCTACCGCGCAATGTCAGTTGACCCTCGTGATCTGCCATACTAGACGGTATTAGTTTGTCCACCCCATGAGCCCAATATCAGAAACAACTTGTTTTAAAGTGTTTAAAGATTTGTTTTAAAGTGTTTATGTTTTATAAACTAAACTTATCAGTTTCCGGATTTGTAGCAAGTGACGTACACATTCATGAACTAGTCGCTTAAACGATTGATCTTTTCTATACCCAGAAGACCAAATTAATCATTCGTTTCTTATAATCTAACGAAAACTTTGGGCAACAGTTTCCCAGTCACAGAGATGGGACAAGGAATTCAGTATTAGAATCGGAATTTAAAAGAGGTTTGAAAGACGTAACATCAGTTCAGGCAGAAAGGTTAGATAACATTCCACCAGAATTTCTAATATCATTGGATAAAATGCCAAGAAAATGACTATTTCCGATGGTGTGTCGAATGAATGAGACTGGCGATGTATCATCAGACTTCCCGAAAAACATCATCCACACAATTCCGAAGATTGCAAGAGCCAACAAGTACGAGAATTACCGTACAATCAGCTCAACAGCTCTTGCATCCAAGATTGCTCACAAGAATAATATACAGAAGAATAGACAGGAAAGTTGAGAATATGTTCGATGGTAATCAGTTTGGCTTTAGGAAAGGTAAAGAGACGCATTTCTGACGCTGCGGTTGATAATGGAAGCAAGACTGAAGAATAATCAGAACACTTTCATATGATTTCTCGACCTGAAAAAAGCGTTCGAAATTCTGAAAAAAAATGTGGGTAGGCTATACGGAAAGGCGGGTGATACACAACATGTAGAAGAGCCAAGAGGAAGAATAACACTGGAAGACAAAGAACGAAGTGTTCGGATTAGAAAGGGTATAAGATAGGGATGTAGTTTTTTGCCCGTACTGTTCAATCTGTTCATCACAGAAGCAATGACAGAAAAAATGGAAGGTACTAGAGTGGGACTAAAATTCAGAGTGGAAGAATATGAATGATAATATTCGCTGATGACATTGCTACCCTCAGTGAAAGTGAAAAATAATTACAGGATGTGTTGAACGGAATAAACAGTGTAATGAGTACAGAGTACGGATTAAGAGTAAATCGAAGAAAGATGAAAGTAATGAGAAATAGTACAAATAAGAACAGCGAGATATTTAACATCAGAAGTGGTGATCATGAAGTAGAAGAAGTTACGGAATTCTGATACCTAGAAAACAAAGAACCCATGACGGACGGAGCAAGGAGGACATAAGCAGCTCACTATAAGTGGCAAAGTGGGCATTCCTGGATGAGAGAAGTTTATTAGTATCAAACAAAGGTCTTACTTTGAGCAACAAATTTCTGAGAACGTGCGTTTGGAGCACGGAATTGTATGGTAGTGAAATATGGACTGTGGTAAAACCGAAACAGAAGGGAATAGAAGCATACGAGATGCTGTGCTACAGACGAATGTTGAAAATTTGGTGGACTGATAAGGTAAGGAATGAGGAGCTTCTGCGCAGAATCGGAGAGGAAAGGAATACATGGGAAGCACTGACAAGGAGAAGGGACAGGATGATAGGACATCTGTTAAGACATCAGACAGTGACTTCCAGGGTGCTACAGGGAACTGTAGAGGTTAAAACTGTAGAGAAAGACAGAGACGGGAATACATCCAGCAAATAACTGAGGACGTAGGTTGCAAGTGCTACTCTGAGATGAAAGGGCTGGCACAGGAGAAGTTGTGGCGGGCTGTATCAGGCCAGTAAGAAGACTGATGGGAAAAAGAGGGGGATATTGCGCCGTGTAATGATGCGTCAGTGTCTGTACACTGTCAACTGCGACATGGGGTTCGTTTATTTACCTTATGTGAAATTTACCGAAATATCAGTTTAATAAGTCACAGCTGCAAAATACAAACATGAATTCTTTACAGACGAATGGAAAAACTAGTAGAAGCCAACTTCGGGGAAGATCAGTTTGGATTCCGTAGAAACACTGGAACACGTGAGGCAATACTGACCTTACGACTTATCTTAGAAGAAAGATTAAGGAAAGGCAAACCTACGTTTCTAGCATTTGTAGACGTAGAGAAAACTTTTGACAATGTTGACTGGAATACTCTCTTTCAAATTCTAAAGGTGGCAGGGGTAAAATACAGGGAGCGAAAGGCTATTTACAATTTGTACAGAAACCAGATGGTAGTTATAAGAGTCGAGGGGGATGGGACAGAAGCAGTGGTTGAGAAGGGAGTGAGACAGGATTGTAGCCTCTCCCCGATGTTATTCAATCTGTATATTGAGCAAGAAGTAAAGGAAACAAAAGAAAAATTTGGAGTAGGTATTAAAATCCGTGGAGAAGAAATAAAAACTTTGAGGTTCGCCGATGGCATTGTAATTTTGTCAGAGACAGGAGTTGGAAGAGCAGTTGAATGGAATGGACAGTGTCTTGAAAGGAGGATATAAGATGAACATCAACAAAAGGAAAACGAGGATAATGGAATTTAGTCGAATTAAGTCGGGCGATGCTGAGGGAATTAGATTAGGAAATGAGACACTTAAAGTAGTAAAGGAGTTTTGCTATTTGGGGAGCAAAATAACTGATGATGGTCGAAGTAGAGAGGATATAAAATGTAGGCTGGCAATGGCAAGGAAAGCGTTTCTGAAGAAGAGAAATTTGTTAACATCCAGTATTGATTTAAGTGTCAGGAAGTCATTTCTGAAAGAATTCGTATGGAGTGTAGCCATGTATGGAAGTGAAACATGGACGATAAATAGTTTGGACAAGAAGAGAATAGAAGCTTTCGAAATGTGGTGCTACAGAAGAATGCTGAAGATTAGATGGGTAGATCACATAACTAATGAGGAAGTATTGAATACGATTGGGGAGAAGAGAAGTTTGTGGCACAACTTGACCAGAAGAAGGGATCGGTTGGTAGGACATGTTCTGAGGCATCAAGGGATCACCAATTTAGTATTGGAGGGCAGCGTGGAGGTTAAAAATCGTAGAGGGAGACCAAGAGATGAATACACTAAACAGATTCAGAAGGATGTAGGTTGCAGTAGGTACTGGGAGATGAAAAAGCTTGCACAGGATAGAATAGCATGGGGAGCTGCATCAAACCAGTCTCAGGACTGAAGACCACAACAACAACAACAATGTGATAACGTGCGCCAGCCGGGGTGGCCGAGCGGTTCTAGGCGCTACAGTGTGGAACCACGCTAACCGTTACGATCGCAGGTTCGAATCTTGCCTCGGGCATGGATGCGTGTGATGTCGTTAGGTTAGTTAGGTTTAAGTAGTTCTAAGTTCTAGGGGACTGATGACCTCAGAAGTTAAGTCCCATAGGGCTGAGAGCCATTTGAACTTTTTTTTTTTGTTTTTTGTTTTGTTTTATACCGTGCTCGTCTTTACAGCAGTCTTAGTCGGAACTGCTTTTATACAACGAGACCTAAAATGTTAATTCTCTATAGAACCAAGTCGATGCGAACTTCGTGTGCCTGCGTTGTTATTATTACTTATCAATTTACTTAACTTATTAACCTTATTATTCCTTACAGTTCTCTGTGGAAAAAAATACAACCGCTAAAAGAACCGCAGAATGAATCGGGGAATCGAACACAAGTTCCCTACTTTCCGGGCAGATGCTTTCGGCGCTACATGTGATGATGAAGAGCGTTCAGTTTTCAATTATCTGCCGATCTCGTTAATTCTGAGTCGATCACGCATCACCAAATTTCGGGGTAGTTTTCTCAGAAGACAGGAGGTCGGGAAATGTTGAGCCAAAATACCTCAGAGTTTTTCATTTTAAATTGTACACAAGCCACTTGCCAAACATATCGACAGGGAAAAAATCGCAACACCAAGAAGGAGTAAACGAAAGCTGCTACGGGCGTTTCTTAATCTGAAAGGTGATGTCTATTCAAATTTCGCACCAGTCGTTCAAAATGGTTCAAATGGCTCTGAGCACTATGGGACTTAACATCTGTGGTCATCAGTCCCCTAGAACTTAGAACTACTTAAACCTAACTAACATAAGGACGTCACACACATCCATGTCCGAGGCGGGATTCGAACCTGCGACCGTAGCGCCAGTCGTATAACAATGGCACTAGTAGAGCCAGTAGAGGATGCAAGTCGGGTTTACTTTAAATACACGCTGTAATAGTCCTGGACGCCAGTTTCCTTTGAGATTGGACGTGGTGAGTTCATATTAGTCAAGATTGCCTTTAAGGAAACAAAGAGGCCATTATCAACACCTCGCTGAGTTTGATGAGGTCGTGTAAGGTGTACGAGACTCTGGAGGTTCCCCCTGCGATACTGCAGAAACACTTGGCCTGAATGTAGCCACTGCACGTGACTGCTGGCAGTGGGGGTCACAGAACGTACGGTTGCAGGAAAACTGGGCTCCGGACGGCCGCATGGCACTCCTCAAAGAGAAGACCATCGTCTTCGGCGTTTGGCTCCGGCGCATCGTACTACACTACTGGTCATTAAAATTGCTACATCAAGAAGAAATGCAGATGATAAACGGCTATTTATTGGACAAATTTATTATACTAGGACTGACATGTAATTACATTTTCACGCAATTTGGGTGCATAGGTCCTGAGAATACTCTCTTTCAAATTCTAAAGGTGGCAGGGGTAAAACACAGGGAGCGAAAGGCTATTTACAATTTGTACAGAAACCAGATGGGAGTTATGAGAGTCGAGGGACATGAAAGGGAAGCAGTGGTTGGGAAGGGAGTGAGACAGGGTTGTAGCCTCTCTCCGATGTTATTCAATCTGTATATTGAGCAAGCAGTAAAGGAGAGAAAAGAAAAATTTGGAGTAGGTATTAAAATCCAGGGAGAAGAAATAAAAACTTTGAGGTTCGCCGACGACATTGTAATTCTGTCGGAGACAGCAAAGGACTTGGAAGAGCAGCTGAACGGAATGGACAGTGTCTTGAAAGGAGGATATAAGATGAACATCATCAAAAGGAAAACGAGGATAATGGAACGTAGTCGAATTAAGTAGGGCGATGCTGAGGGAATTAGATTAGGAAATGAGACACTTAAAGTAGTAAAGGAGTTTTGCTATTTGGGGAGCAAAATAACTGATGATGGTCGAAGTAGAGAGGATATAAAATGTAGACTGGCAATGGCAAGGAAAGCGTTTCTGAAGAAGAGAAATTTGTTAACATCGGGTATAGATTTAAATGTTAGGAAGTCATTTCTGAATATAATTGTATGGAGTGTAGCCATGTATGGAAGTGAAACGTGGACAATAAATAGTTTGGACAAGAAGAGAATAGAAGCTTTCGAAGCGTGGTTCTACAGAAGAATGTTGAAGATTAGGTGGGTAGATCACGTAACTAATAAGGTGGTGTTGAATAGGATTGGGGAAAAGAGAAGTTTGTGGCACAACTTGACTAGAAGAAGGGATCGGTTGGTAGGACATGTCCTGAGGTATTAAGGGATCACAAATATAGCATTGGAGGGCAGCGTGGAGGGTACAAATTGTAGAGGGAGACCAAGAGGTGAATACAATAAACAGATTCAGAAGGATGTAGGTTGCAGTAGGTGGGTAGGAGATGAAGGAGCTTGCACAGGATAGATTAGCATGGAGAGCTGCTTCAAACCAGTCTCAACACTGAAGACCACAACAACAACAACAGGTCCTGAGAAATCAGTACCCAGAACAACCACCTCTGGCCGTAATAACAGCCTTGATACGCCTGGGAAATGAGTCGAACAGAGCTTGGATGGCATGTGCAGGTACAGCTGGCCATGAAGCTTCAAAACGATACCACAGTTCATCAAGAGTAGTGACTGGCCTATTGTGACGAGCCAGTTGCTCGGCCACCATTGACCAGACGTTTTCAACTGGTGAGAGATCTGGAGAATGTGCTGGCCAGGGCAGCAGTCGAACATTTTCTGTATCCAGAAAGGCCCCTACAGGACCTGAAACATGCGGTCGTGCGTTATCCTGCTGAAATGTAGGGTTTCGGAGGGATCGAATCAAGGGTAGAGCCACTGGTCGTAACACATCTGAAACTTAACGTCCACTGTTCAAAGTCCGGCCAATGTGAACAAGAGGTGACTGAGACGTGTAACCAATGGCACCCCATTACATCACTCCGTGTGATACGCCAGTATGGCGGTGACGAATACACGCTTCCAATGTGCGTTCACCGCGATGTCGCCAAACACGGATGCTACCATCATAATGCTGTAAACATAACCTGGATTCATCGGAAAAAATGACGTTCTGCCATTCGTGCACCCAGGTTCGTCTATGAGTACACCATCGCAGGCGCTCCTGTCTGTAGTTTAGCGTCAAGGGTAACCGCAGCCATGGTCTCCGAGCTGATAGTCCGTGCTGCTGCAAACGTCGTCGAACTGTTCGTGCATACGGTTGTTGTCTTGCAAACGTCCCCATCTGTAGACTCAGGGGTCGAGACGTGGCTGCACGATCCGTTACAGCCATGCGGATAAGATGCCTGTCATCTCGACTGCTAGTGATACGAGGCCGTTGGGATCCAGCACGGCGTTCCGTATTACCCTCCTGTACCCACAGATTCCATATTCTGCTAACAGTCATTGGGTCTCGACCAACGCGAGCAGCAGTGTGGTGTACAATTTGAGCAACAGTTGTAACCACACTGACTCAATGAACTGTGGCTAATCGGTTACGTCAAGGACAGCTCCGAGCCAGACGCCCTGTAGCGCGCGTTCCACTGATACAAAACCTCCGCCATTTCTGACTTCAGCGGTGTCAAGCGAGAGCTCACTGGAGCGCAGGATGGATGCCTGTTGTGTTTTCTGCTGAAATCTGGTTCCGGCTCGGTACCAGCGATGGCCGTGTGTTGGTTAGGAGATGGCCAGTTGAGGGCCTGCAACCAACTTGTCTGGGTGCTAGACACACTGCACCAACACCTGCAGCTATGGTCTGTGGCGCCATTTTTTACGACGCCAGTAGCACTCTCGTGGTTATCCCTCGCATCCTGAGTGCAAATTTGTACGTGAATCTGGTGATTTGATCTGTTGTGCTGCCATTCGTGAACAGTGTTCCAGGGGGTGTTTTCTAACAGGATAACGATCGTCCACATATGCTGTTGTAATCCAAGGTGTTCTACAGAGAGTCGAAATGTTGTCATGGCCTGCTCGATCACCAGGTATGTCTCCAATCGAGTATACATGGGTCATCATCGGATGATGACTCCGGCATCATCCACAGACGGCAATGACCCACTAAGTGCAACAGGTATGGAACTCAATCCCACAAACCAACCTCCCGCATCTGTACAAAACAATGCCTACACGGTTGCATGCTTGCATTCAACATTCCGGCGGTTACATCGATTATTAGTGTACCAGCATTTCACATTTGCAGTAGCTTATCGGGCACTTACATTAACCTGTCACCATCTAATGCTGATCCCTTAAATATGTTACCTACACAAATGTACACTACTGGCCATTAAAATTGCTACACCACGAAGATGACGCGAAATTTAACCGACAGGAAGGAGACGCTGTGATATGCAAATGATTAGCTTTTCAGAGAATTCACACATGGTTGGCGCCGGTGGCGACGCCTACAACGTGCTGACATGAGGAAAGTTTACAACCGATTTCTCATACATTAACGGCAGTTGACCGGCGTTGCCTGGTGAAACATTGTTATGATGCCTCGTGTAAGGAGCAGAAATGCGTACCATCACGTTTACGACTTTGATAAAGGTCGGATTGTAGCCTATCGCGATTGCGGTTTACCGTATCGCGACATTGCTGCTCGCGATGGTCGACATCCAATGACTGTTAGCAGAATATGGAATCGGTGGGTTCAGGAGGTTAATACGGAACGCCGTGCTGGATTCCAACGGCCTCGTATCACTAGCAGTCGGTATGACAGGCATCTTATCCGCATGGCTGTAACGGATCATGCAGCCACGTCTAGATCCCTGAGTCACCAGATGGGGACGTTTGCAAGACAATAACCATCTGCACGAACAGTTCGACGACGTTTGCAGCAGCACGGACTATCAGCCCGGAGACCGTGGCTGCGGTTACACTTTATGCTGCATCACAGACAGGAGCGCCTGCGATGCTGCACTCAACGACGAACCTGGGTGAACGAATGGAAAAACGTCATTATTTCGGATGAATCCAGGTTCTGTTTACAGCATCACGATGGTCGCATCCGTATTTGGCGACATCGCAGAGAACGCACATTGGAAGCGTGTATTAGTCATCGCCATACTGGCGTATCACGCGGAGTGATGGTATGGGGTGCCATTGGTTACACGTCTCGGTCACCTCTTGTTCGCATTGACGGCCCTTTGAACAGTGGATGTTACAGTTCAGATGTGTTACGTCCCATGGCTCTACCCTTCATTCGATCCCTGCGAAGCCCTACTTTTCATCAGGATAATGCACGACCGCATGCTTCAGGTCCTGTACGGGTCTTTCTGGATACAGAAAATGTTCGACTGCTGCCCTGGGCAGCACATTCTCCAGATATCTCACCAATTGAAAACGTCTGGTCAATGGTGGCCGAGCAACTAGCTCGTCACAACACGCCAGTCACTACTCTTGATGAACAGTGGTGTCGTGTTGAAACTGCATGTGCAGCTGTACCTGTACACGCCATCCAATGTTTGACTCAATGCCCAGGCGTATCAAGGCTGTTATTATGGCCAGAGGTGGTTGTTCTGGGTACTGATTTCTCAGGACCTATGCACCCAAATTGCGTGAAAATGTAATCACATGTCAGTTCTAGTATAATATATTTGTCCAGTGAATACCCGTTTATCATCTGCATTTCTTCTTGGTGTAGCGATTTTAATGGCTGGTAGTGTATTTCCAAAATTTCGGTACCGTACATTAATTGTTTTTTGGTGTTGCTTTTCGTTTTCGTCAGTGTATCAGCCGTATCGGTTGCCTGTGTCGGTTTCAGGTCATTTTAGCTAGTACATTCTTCTCACAAGTATTGATGGAAGTAAAGCTATGCGGGCGGGTCGTGATTCTCGCTTGGGTAACTTAGTGGTTGGACCACTTGCCTGTGAAAGGCAAAGTCTGGGGAGTTTCAACTCCCGATACGGCACACAGTTTTAATCTTCAGTTTCATATCAGCACACACTCAGCTGCAGAATGAAAATTCATTCTGGGTACATCAGCTTCAAAGTACCTTGCTTGTTCGAAGTCTTTTATAAAACAAGTAACTATAACAAAAAATGGCTCTAAGCACTATCGGACTGAACATCTGAGGTCATCAGTCCCCTAGACTTATAACTACTTAAACCTAATTAACCGAAGGAGATTCACACATCCATGTCCGAGGCAGGATTCGAACCTGCGACCGTAGCAGCAGCGCGGTTCCGGACTAAAGCGCCTAGAACCACTCGGCCAGAAAGGCCGAAAAACTCTAACAGGGAACCCCGAAATCAAGTCCAGGAAAACGCAAAAAGCATACCAGCGCACGACAGACCGTGAGCGCAAATACACGCGGCTGAAACTGGTAACGCGACTAAGAGCTGTGAATTCGTGAAATATAACCGCAATAATTCGGATCTCCGGGCGGGGACTACTCAAGAGGACGTCGTTATCAGGAAAAAGAAAACTGAGGTTCTACGTTTCGAAGCGTGGAATGTCAGATCCCTTAACCGGGCAGGTAGATTAGAAAATTTAAAAACGGACATGGATGGGTGAAAGTTAGATATAGTGGGTATAAGTGAAGTTCGGTGGCAGGAGGAACAAGACTTTTGGTCAGGTGAATACAGGGTTATAAACACAAAATCAAATAGGGGTAATGCAGGAGGAGGTTTAATAGTGAATAAAGAATAGGAGTGCGGGTAAGCTACTACAAACAGCATAGTGAACACATTATTGTGGCCAAGATAGACACGAAGCCCACGCCTATTACAGTAGTACAAGTTTATATGCCAACTAGCTCTGCAGATGATGAAGAAATTGAAGAAATGTATGATGAGATAAAAGAAATTATTCAGGTAGTGAAGGGAGACGAAAATTCAATAGTCATGGGTGACTGGAATTCGAGAGTAGGAAAAGGGAGAGAAGGAAACATACTAGGTGAATATGGATTGGGGGGAAGAAATGAAAGAGGAAGCCGCCTGGTAGAGTTTTGCACAGAGCATAACTTAATCATAGCTAACACTTGGTTCAAGAATCATAAAAGAAGGTTGTATACATGGAAGAATCCTGGAGATACTAGAAGGTATCAGATTATGTAATGGTAAGACAGAGATTTAGGAACCAGGTTTTAAATTGTAAGACATTTCCAGGGGCAGATGTGGACTCGGACCACAATCTATTGGTTATGAACTGTAGATTAAAACTGAAGAAACTGCAAAAAGGTGGGAATTTAAGAAGATGAGACCTGGATAAACTGAAAGAAGCAGAGGTTTTACAGAGTTTCAGGGAGAGCATAAGGGAACAATTGACAGGAATGGGGGAAAGAAATACAGTAGAAGAAGAATGGGTAGCTCTGAGGGATGAAGTAGTGAAGGCAGCAGAGGATCAAGTAGGTAAAAAGACAAGGGCTAGTAGAAATCCTTGGGTAACAGAAGAAATATTGAACTTAATTGACGAAAGGAGAAAATATAATAATGCAGTAAATGAAGCAGGCAAAAAGGAATACATACGTCTCAAAAATGAGATCGGCAGGAAGTGCAAAATGGCTAAGCAGGGATGGCCAGAGGACAAATGTAAGGATGTAGAGGCTTATCTCACTAGGGGTAAGATAGATACCGCCTACAGGAAAATCAGAGAGACCTTTGGAGAAAAGAGAACCACTTGTATGAATATCAAGAGCTCAGATGGAAACCCAGTTCTAAGCAAAGAAGGGAAAGCAGAAAGGTGGAAGGAGTATATAGAGGGTCTATACAAGGGCGATGTACTTGAGGACAATATTATGGAAATGGAAGAGGATGTAGATGAAGATTAAATAGGAGATACGATATTGCGTGAAGAGTTTGACAGAGCACTGAAAGACCTGAGTCGAAACAAGGGCCGGCCGAAGTGGCCGTGCGGTTAAAGGCGCTGCAGTCTGGAACCGCAAGACCGCTACGGTCGCAGGTTCGAATCCTGCCTCGGGCATGGATGTTTGTGATGTCCTTAGGTTAGTTAGGTTTAACTAGTTCTAAGTTCTAGGGGACTCATGACCTCAGCAGTTGAGTCCCATAGTGCTCAGAGCCATTTGAACCATTTTTTTCGAAACAAGGCCCTGGGAGTAGACATCATTTCATTAGAGCTACTGATGGCCTTGGGGAGCCAGTCCTGACAAAACTATACCATCTGGTGAGCAAGATGTATGAGACAGGCGAAATACCCTCGGACATCAAGAAGAATATAATAATTCCAATCCCAAAGAAAGTAGGTGTTGACAGATGCGAAAATTGCCGAACTATCAGTTTAATAAGTCACAGCTGCAAAATACTATCGCGAATTCTTTACAGAGGAATGGAAAAACTGGTAGAAGCCGACCTAGGGGAAGTTCAGTTTGGATTCCGTAGAAATGTTGGAACACGTGAGGCAATACTGACCTTAGGACTGATCTTAGAAGAAAGATTAGGGAAAGGCAAACCTACGTTTCTGGCATTTGTAGACTTAGAGAAAGCTTTTGACAATATTGACTGGAATACCCTCTTTCAAATTCTAAAGGTGGCAGGGGTAAAATACAGGGAGCTAAAGGCTATTTACAATTTGTACAGAAACCAGATGGCAGTTATAAGAATCGAGGGGCATGAAAGGGAAGCAGTGGTTGGGAAAGGAGTGAGACAGGGTTGTAGCCTCTCCCCGATGTTATTCAATCTGTATATTGAGCAAGCAGTAAAGGAAACAAAAGAAAAATTCGGAGTAGGTATTAAAATCCATGGAGAAGAAATAAAAACTTTGAGGTTCGCCAATGACATTGTAATTTTGTCAGAGACAGTAAAGGACTTTGAAGAGCAGTTGAACGGAATGAAAAGTGTCTTGAAAGGAGGATATAAGATGAACATCAACAAAAGCAAAACGAGGATAATGGCATGTAGTCGAATTAAGTCGGGTGATGCTGAGGGAATTAGATTAGGAAATGAGACACTTAAAGTGGTAAAGGAGTTTTGCTTTTTGGGGAGCAAAATAAGTGATCATGGTCGAAGTAGAGAGGATATAAAATGTAGACTGGCAATGGCAAGGAAAGCGTTTCTGAAGAAGAGAAATTTGCTAACATCAAGTATAGATTTAAGTGTCAGGAAGTCGTTTCTGAAAGTATTTGTATGGAGTGTAGCCATGTAGGGAAGTGAAACGTGGACGATAAATAGTTTGGACCAGAAGAGAATATAAGCTTTCGAAATGTGGTGCTACAGAAGAATGCTGAAGATTAGATGGGTAGATCACATAACTAATGATGAAGTATTGAATAGAATTGCGGAGAAGAGGAGTAAGTGGCACAACTTGACAAAAAGAAGGGACCGGTTTGTAGGAGATGTTCTGAGGCGTCAAGGGATCACAAATTAAGCATTGGAGGGCAGCGTGGAGAGTAAAAATCGTAGAGGGAGACCAAGAGATGAATACACTAAGCAGATTCAGAAGGATGTAGGTTGCAGTAAGTACTGAGAGATGAAGAAGCTTGCACAGGATAGGGTAGCATGGAGAGCTGCATCAAACCAGTCTCAGGACTGAAGACCACAACAACAACAACCGCAATGGATAAACAGTATAATTTACCACTGGATTAAATGTACAACTTTCCTTGGTGGCGATGAATAGACATCGAGCAAGAGTAGCCAACATTCCTTTTGAACAACATTTCAGCTTCACAAAAGGAGTAATACACTGAAGCGCACAAAGAAACTGGTATATGCACGCGTATTCAAATACAAAGATATGTAAGCAAGCAGAAAACGGCGCTGCGGTCGGCAATGCCTATATAAGGCAACAACTGTCAGGCGCACTTGTTTGATCGATTACTGTTGCTACAATGGCAGATTATCAAGACGTGAGTTTCAGCATGGTATTGTAGTCGGCGCACGAGCGATGGGACACAGCATCTCCGAGGTAACGATGGAGAGGGGATTTTTCCGTATGACCATTTCTCGAGTGTACCGTGAATATCAGGAATACGGTAAAACATCAAATCTCCGACATCGCTGCACCCGGAAAAAAATCCTACAAGAACGGGACCAAAAACAACTGAAAACAATCGCTAAACGTGACAGAAGTGCAACCATTCCGCAAAATGCTGTAGATTTCAATGCTGGACCATCAACAAGTGTCAGCGTGCGAACCATTTCGGAGCCGAATACCCACTCGTGTACCCTTGATGACTGCATGACACAAAGCTTTACGCGTCGCCAGGGCCTTTCAGCAGCGACAATGGTCTGTTGATGACTGGAAACACGTTGGCTGGTCGGACGAGTCTGGTTTCAAATAGTATCGAGTGGATGGACGTGTACGGGTATGAAGACCACCTCCTGAATCCATGGACCCTGCGTGTCAGCAGGAGATTGTTCAAGCTGGTGGAGGCTGTGTAGTGGTGTGAGGCGTGCGCAGTTGGAGTGATATAAGACCCCTGATACGTCTAGATACGACTCTGACAGGTGACAGGTACGTAAGCATCCTGTCTGATCACCTGCATCCATCTATGTCCATTGTGCATTCCGACGGATACGGGCAATTCCAGCACGACGATGCGACAGCCCACAAGTCCAGAGTTGCTACAGAGTGGCTCCAGGAACACTCTTCTGAGTTTAAACACTTCCGCCGGCCACCAGACCCCCCAGACATGAACATTATTGAGCATATCTGGGATGCCTTGCAACGTGCTGTTCAGAAGAGATCTCCACACCCTCGTAATCTTGCGGATTTATGGACAGCCGTGCAGGATTCATGGTGTCAGTTCCCTCCTGAACTACTTCAGACATTAGTCGAGTCCATGCCAGGTCGTGTTACGGCACTTCTGCGTTCTCGCGAGGGCTCTAAACGATGTTAGGCAGGTGTACCAGTTTCTTTGGCTCTTCAGTGTATCACAAACCCTCTTGAAATTTGGGCCTAAGCGGAAAAAGGTATTTATGGTTTTTGAATGTCTATCCTCCAGAATTGAGGTCTGAAGGACTTTGACCGTTCACTTATGTAATAAAATGGAACACCTACAGTCGTCCTTACTATGTTATTTATTATATGGCTACCAGTTTCGGTGCTTCAGTAAACAATCTTGAGGCCTAGACCCATCAGCGTCAGTCAAGATCTGAAGATGGTGTACTTAAGCACCGAAACTGGTAGCCATATAATAAATAACATAGTAAGGACGGCTCCAGGTGTTCCATTTTATTACATAAGCTTTTTATAAGTCGCTTGAGTTTACAGATGGCTAACAGTAGAGGAATTCAGATCACCACACATTCTGAATCAAGTAAAATGGAAACAGAGACCCGATATTCTGCATGTTAAATCTGCACACCAGACACATAGGAAAATTCTAAGACTTTAACTAACCAGACTTCTATGGTATCTCTTAATCATATGGATGCAATTCCAATGCTTGCGGCTATCTGCGATCTAACCATAATACTGATGTTTGCTAATGCAATTCGTTCATATTGACTGTAGACGAATGTCTACCTAACTATTTGCTAAACGTGCCGCCTCGTGCGACGAACAAGAAAGAAGTGGTTTCTTTCTACGGGGAAACGTGATGAAACAGAACCGAATTCTACCGCCTTGCGTTCCTATTGGCTGAAGCCGGCCAAAGCTCTCCACGCGCAGCAACACAGACTCATACTGTCTTGTTCTGACAAACATACCTCGTTCTAGAAGAGAGAGGCGACGAGCGACTGAATCACTGTGATCAGACAGGTGAGTTACATAGAGAGTGGTGCAATTATGCTACACATGGAAAACGCCCATTCCCAAACGGCCGTTTTTGAAAATAAACAGCCCGGGCGCATGGATCGGTTTTTTACAGCAGGCAGAGTCGGTGCTGAATGATGGTACGGAAGTGAAATAATAGACGGAGGAGTGGATGTATGGTGAGAAGAGAGGAGAGGGAAAGAATGCGCAGTTAAAAGGTAGAGTCGACGTGGTGAGGTAACAAAAGCAGAGAAAAAAAAGTAATCCGCCCGGCTGTTACTGACGGCAGACCCACTGCAACAGCGCTACCAAATACGGTATTCCGAAATTCGTTCACGAGAGGAGGTGCTGCAAATATTCCAAAATTTTAACGAAGAACAGATGTCAACACGAGTAACTTAGAGGTAAATGTCCTCGGTGCACGGTAGCAACCGAAGTCGCTCAATAAAGACAAGTCGTCCGGTTCAGATTGTTACCTGTTAGTTTTGTTTGGTCGTATGCACATGAAATAGGACCATTTTCAGCAATCATATACAACTGTTCGCTTTACGAAAGACACATATCTAAAGACTGGAAAGTTGCACAAAAAAATGGCTCTTAGCACTACGGGACTTAACGTCTGAGGTCATCAGTCCCCTAGAACTTAGAACTACTTAAACCCAACCAACCTAAGGACATCACACACATCCATGCCCGAGGCAGGATTCGAACCTGCGACCGTAGCGGTCGCGCGGTTCCAGACTGTAGCGCCTAGAACCGCTCGGCCACCCCTGCCGGCCGTGTATTCGTCATCGCCATACTGGCGTATCACCCGGCGTGATGGTATGGGATACCATTGATTACACGTCTCGGTCACCTCTTGTTCGCAATGACGGCACTTTGAACAGCGGACGTTACATCTCAGATGTGTTACGACCCGTGGCTCTACCCTTCATTCGATCCCTGCGAAACCCTACATTTCAGCAGGATAGTGCACGACCGCATGCTTCAGGTCCTGTACGGCTCTTTCTGGATACAGAAAATGTTCGACTGCTGCCCTGCCCAGCACATTCTCTAGATCCCTTACCAACTCAAAACGTCTGGTCAAATGAGGCCGAGCAGCTGGCTCGTCGCAATACGCCAGTCACTACTCTTTATGAACTGTGGTATCCTGCTGAAGCTGCATGGGCAGCTGTACCTGTACATGCCATCCAAGCTCTGTTTGACTCAATTCCCAGACTTATCGCGGCCGTTATTACGGCCAGAGGTGGTTGTTCTGGGTACTGATTTCTCAGGATCTATGCACCCAAATTGGATGAAAATGTAATCACATGTCAATTCTAGTATAATATATTTGTCCACTGAATACCCGTTTATCATCTGCGTTTCTTCTTGGTGTAGCAATTTTAATGGCCAGTAGTGTAAAATCGGACCAAGCAGATTAGAGAGTAGCTCAGATTGGGACAAGACAAGAGGGATCCACTCGCGATGTCGGGGAAAAACCATATATAACTGGACCATCCATCGTCACCAAGATCGCCGAATACAAGTTTCACTGCAGGCTGGAATAGGTGGAGAAATCGGCCGCTGCGGAGCCCACGCTGCGTGAGACCGACCTCGTAATACTATTCGTCTACACGCCGGTTCCCTCTGTGGAGAAGGGCTATCACGCCCGCTTGTTCAGAGAAGCAATAGAAATTCATAGAAACGTCAACAGCTTTAAAAAGAAAGAAGAAAGCCTAAAGGTGAACGGATCCTGGATGGCCAAGCTGCAGCGAACGACGGTTGCAGGTGGCTTGGGGAGTACCACAGCGGTAATGAGAGTGGTTAATTCCACAGGCTGGAGTACAGTCTACCACCAGCAGCTCAGTGTGAATCACTGACAATTCCAGTCACTTGTGCTCGCGAAAGGTAAAAAAGAAAGAAAAAAAATCATCAAATAAACGTTGACTAAAGCCAAGAGACAGTATATGACAATCTTGTCACTTAGTTTTTTTAATCATTGGGAATAGACTAATTTGTTTAGTAATATCAAAAAAGTGTGTGAAATGTTATTGGACTTAACTGCTAAGGTCATCAGTCCCTAAGCTTACACACTACTTAACCTAAATTATCCTAAGGACGAACACAGACACCCATGTCCGAGGGAAGACTCGAACCTTCGCCGGGACCAGCTGCACAGTCCATGACTCCAGCGCCCAAGACCGCTCGGCTAACCCCGCGCGGCGGTGATATCAAACATTTATTTATAACTTCGCATTCTATGCTCTGAAATTCGAACTAATGGGTTAAACGTAACAGTGACGAGTTCACTCAGATTATAATACATGATGTTATTTGATGCAATGCAGTAAATTTAAAATTTACGTACATTAAAACTCTGTGAATTACAACAATCAGTACTGTATAAAGTTACTGATTTGTGTTAACTTACTCTGCCTTTAAACCGACACTGCCTGGTACATACCTGTCAAGCAGCAGTTCTGAGACAGAAATTAGTGTGGGTGCTTCCAAGGTGGAGCACTTTGCAAAAATTCTTGTGGTGGCCTCGTGGAAACATGGTAGTCAATTTTAACAGAAAGTTTGAAATCCTTCTACTGCAAGATATTGTAATTGGACAGCAAAGCTTAAACAGTAAAAAGCTGAAGATCTGTACATAACCGAAACTTCGATTTTCATTACTACAGTGAGAACCCAGTTCCTTGGATTTTAGTAGTCCCTCAAACATTCCTGGGACTGAAAGAAGAGATTTCAATACGAACTATAAGACTGCAGCTAAATTATGTAAGTGCATCATTTTGAAACAATAAATGTGTTTAGAAGCTTTCAAATGAAAAAAAATTAAACTGTAAACGTGTGCTTAGCGCATCCTCAACTGTAAGAGCAAATTAGTGGCAAGGTACTCTACGTGCATGTACAAAAAGAGGATCGCGCCCCGAAAAATTGTACTAGGTTCTGCTATACATCCATTCCTTGGCATTGTGTTTATAGAGGTTCTGTGGTGCCCTGGAGCAACTCATATTCAACACTGCTATACCATAGGACGGTCTGCTTCTATGGTGATGGTGACATGACTTCATGTCGCGTCATTCTTTCGTTCTGGAAGCCATTGCAGGACCAAAAGATGATGTTGCAATATCACTTCAGAATAAATTTGTGTGTGTGTGTGAGACTGTTTCCAAAGATTATTTTAATTTTAACTTACTACATAATTATTTATATTTCATTTTTTACGATTCAGGAAGTACAGTTGAATGTTTACACAACGTTGGCTACCATCTGTAGCAGGGCATGTTGTAAGGTATAGAAAATAAGTTGAAATATAATAGATGAAAGAAAATAAAAATTTTAATTACTACTGTTCATCCTCCTGTGTCATAAAAACAATCAGAAATTTGTGAGTGTAGGATGACTATCTGAAAGATAATTACAACAAGATAAAAATGACCACATTGAAAACTTATGTACTTAGAGGGGTATATTTCTGTCAGTGGATTTTGAACACAAGTGGAAATTTTACTTATTCCTATGCTGTTTTGCTTGCTACCAAGTTGCTCTCTGGACTAGCTCTTAATTCGCCTTTGTAGTTTCTGGTAATTTCTCTAGTTACATAATTGTTGTACTTAGTAAATCTTACGCATCCATGATGAGGAATTTGTGTCAGTGCAAGTAGTATGGATATGCACTATTAGGTTTTTTTGTAAGACTTATTACACTCAGTTTTTATTGTTTACAGTTATATAAAATAGTAAAAGCGTGTACCAATTAATATTCTAACAGTGAAATCACAAATTTAAATTTTTTTGTTCAGATTTTGATGTTATGGTATAAATAGGTAAGCAATTAAACATGGACACCTCTGGGAATAGTGATGTAAAATCTAGCCCAAAATTAGGACAATTGGCCGCTCAAGACAGTCAATGAAACTCTCTGTTAACATAGATGTTTCAAAAAGTGCATTTAATGATCAGGACGATGTCCACAATTTTAAATCGCGTATGCAAAATTTCGTCTGCTGAAGCCTCCTAGGTCTGCAGCACAGCTTAAATTTTAGCAAAACAAGTACATGTAGGCATTACTCAAGTTACCATAAGTTTACATACAGCTTCTGTTGTTAATGCAGTCTGCACTGATTTGTTGAAAAGAATATATTTAAATGTTAAAGAGCCAACTTTATGCATCAGTAATTGCGACATCCTAGAAGCTTTAGTCACCATTACAATTTTACCAAATAGTTTTCAAAACAATAAAGGGGAAGTTTGACACTTGATTTGTTGTTTATCATCGTATACACATTTTATATTTGCAGGTACTATGTTGAGGTTTTATTTATGTGCATTCTGTTACATTCGTAACGTCGTAAAAGTGAAGCATTGGTCAGTCAGTTAATGCTTTCAATACAAGTAGTCATTAAAAAGAGGTGAATGGGTAGAATTCAGAAGTTACAATAAATTTAGAGAAATTGTAAAGTTTCTTAATAGGGTAATGAATAAAACATAAATAGAGTAAATTGCGTTGTGTGATGTTCATCTTCAGTGAAAAGGTAGTTCCATGCGTGTTACTTTCTTTGTGTAGGCAGTGACAGATTGCAGTTCGATTCCCGGCGGGGTCAGGGATTTTCTCTGCCTCGTGATGGCTGGGTGTTGTGTGCTGTCCTTAGGTTAGTTAGGTGTAAGTAGTTCTAAGTTCTAGGGGACTGATGACCGTAGATGTTAAGTCCCATAGTGCTCAGAGCCATTTGAACAGATTGCACATTTAATAGGAAGTTGTGGAAAAGCCTTACATCAAAACAACTGTGGTGGGAATTTTAATATTTGTTAGTAAATTCGTGTGTGTTAGATGAACTATTTAGTGACCTTGTTCTCATCTCAGGTAAAAAAAATTAAATTCATATATACATCTACTTGATTATGTCTATTTAGACAACAGTCCAGCAATCCCAGATGTAGTCACTAAAAGATTAATTCATGACGAGATCTGATGCCATTCGAGCTGTTAAACCTTTTCTGGCACTTGTTTTAAGTTTTCACGTTATATTCCTCCAACAGGTATTTCGAAACTACGAAGATTATATCTACGTTTTTTGATTGTCAGTTTCCCTATATGGTCTCACAGTGATGTATTAATTCAATACAAATTATTTTGTATATCTAAAGCAGACTTCTTGCAGGTAGGCACGACAGTCACGATAAATTTAAAGAATAACAAGCCAGTTTATTAAATAAGCTAGCTACTTTCGAGCAAGAGTGTACTCTCAAGAGCACATACAAGCATAGTAACGCACCAGAATTAATTGAATATCAAATATAAATAGTGTGATTACTTACGATGAATGTGGGCACACCTTGCTTGCATGTATTGAAAACTGTGTGTGTGAGTGTGTTTTTTTTTTTTTTTTTTTTTTTTTGCTGTTTTTGTTTTGCTACTGTGGGCATTATGCCCTCAGCCTGCTTTATGATATTACGTTACTATTAAAACGTTGCTTATTATGTCTGAATGCTGCAAGGTCATTTGTAAAATGGCCATGAAACAACACACAACAAACTTATAATCCTACAGGAAACTGACAAAACTCTGTCTACACAACAAAGAAATCAAACAATGTGAGCGAGTGCAATGTTCGTTACCATCACTGGATGATAATAACTAATCACTGAGTTAGGGTGCTGTTCACACCAACAACATGGTGGGCAGGTGACTGTGTGAAGTGATCGCTGTCTCAAAAATCTATTAATACCCCTCATTGAATGCTGGCCTCTATTTTGACTGGACAAGAGGTTGGAATCTTGCTACACGTCGGGCAGGGGCCTGACGAGGCTGAAAGGTGTTTAATTTTACATTCTCTCTTTGTAGTAAGGCTTATGGACAACTGGACATCGAGAGAAGAGACTATTATGTTGTACTCTATCAGGTGATACATTAGTGTCCATAGACAGTAACAAATACACATAACATTCCTGTGTCCGTGGATTATTTCAAAGTTAAGTGTTTCATTTTGTTCAAATTATAATAATGTGATCTAATGTTTTGTGTGTATGTGTTGCAGTAGCTAAATAGATCGTCTAGAAGTACGAGCAAAATGAGAAATGAGCACCGAAAAAGTCGATTATGGCAGGCCACATAACTATATGGTGGCATCCTGTTTAGAGGGTCTGTGGTGCTCTAAAGGTCTCCTACAAACAAAAGCAGAGACAATTCGCTGAGAGGGTGCACGGGAAGACTGGTAGAAAAGGATTACTGTCTCCCATAATATCTCTAAGATTGATTGAGTATTGATTAATTGAAAGATTATCATCAACCGGGCGACTGATGATAATTCTGAGTCAACACCTAAGTCTACTGCCTTTTTGCCACACGTAGGAAACACGTCCAACAAGATCGGTCGTATTTTGCGGAAATACGATGTGAAATGTGTTTTCCGATATCCATCTAAAATTAGAGCGCTTTTTTGCTCCATTAAGGATGATCTTGGACTGCGTAAAGCTGGTGTATATCGTATTCCTTGTAGCTGCGGCATGGCATATATTGGTCAAACTACCAGGTCTGTGGAGGACCGATGTACTGAGCATAAACGGCACACACGATTACAGCAGCGAAGTAGATCTGCTACTGCCGAACATTGCTTGGATACAGGTCACCTCATGTTATACAATAACACCGAGATATTGGCATGCACGTCCAGCTATTGGAACAGTGTTATTAAGGAGGCAGTTGAGATTAAATTAGCGAGCAACCTCGTTAACAGGGATGGAGGTTTCTGTTTAAACTTTGTTTGGAATCCGGCTCTCTCCCTTGTCAAAAAACAGAGGGACAGAGTCAATGCTACCTCACCTGCGAATCCGTAATCTCGCTGTCGATAGCTCTGACTTTGGTCATCTTTGGTGGCACTAGTGTACGTTGCCTGTCCGTTGCAGTTTGCCTTGAAAATGGCGGGGTGTTCTCCCGCCGAAATATCGGCGGTCGCTGAAAGTGTTACCTGGCTGAATTCCCGGAAGTTATTTGAAAGTTGTATACGCCAGGAGAAACTCAGGTCTCAGCTACTGACTTGTCTGAACTGCCCCAGCCTAGATGGTGTACAAGAGTCAGATTTTTTGTCTTTGACTACACATTGTTGAGGTTGAGGTAGAGCCAACATTTATTAATCCATATACCATTTCGGCCATGTGGTCCACAGCTCAGGCTACACAGCTGAAAAATAGTTCAGTTTATAACAACTTTTCAACTTCCCTGTTGCTTGTAGACATCCAGCACTACGTTCTCAGCATCACCTTGGTGATGTAACTTGCAACCCAGTCTCTTCGACCTATTGGTCTTCTTGTCCCATATAGTAAGTTCATTCAGACACAAGCCACGTGCCCTGGGTGGCAACTACTTGGCAAAAGCGGCATGGTGCTCGTGGTAGATGGGGTATGTCTCGTGGTGCACCACCGGTGGCGCTACTGGGTACTCCGGACCAAATCCGCCCAGAAACAGCCTCTTGAAGCCCGCCATCCCAGCCACGGCGAGCGCCATCTTGCTGAGGAGAAGCGCCTTGCCTGACAGCACGGCCATCAGCTGGAAGCCCAGCGGCACCAGGAATGACGACATCACCATGTAGCCCATCACCACCAGCGGGAACATGTGCTTGTACTGGTGCCGGTAGCGTATGCGGCGACCTGGAAACAACAGGCACAGCTCAGTATTACCATGTAGCCCATCACCACCAGCAGCAACATGTGCTTGTACTGGTGCTGATAGTATTTCGAAGCGGCCTAGAAACAATACACACTTTCATCACAAATTCCAGTGCCACAACGAATGACGACATTGCCATGCAGCCCATCAGTGCCAGTGGGTTCAAACGGTTCAAATGGCTCTGAGCACTATGGGACTTAACATCTCATGTCATCAGTTCCCTAGGCTTAGAACTACCTAACTAACGTAAGGACATCACACACATCCATGCCCGAGGCAGGATTCGAACCTGCCACCGTAGCACCAGCGCGGTTCCGGACTGAAGCTCGGCCACAGCGGCCGGCTAGTGCCAGTGGGAATGTGTGCCAGGAATATATGTGTCGATCTTGAAACACAACACAACAATGGTCATGAATCTCTTTGGAACAAAGAACGACGACACCACCATTTAGTCAGTCATCACCAGTGAACACATGCTAGTTTCTTGTGGTGATAGTGTGTGCGGCAGCCTAGAAACAATACACAGTCATCATAAGGTCTGTTGCTACTGGGAACTACAAAATCATCATATAGCCCATCACAAACAGCAGGAACATGTGTTTGTACTGGTGTCAGTAGCATATGTGGCCGCCCACAAACAACATACAGTCATGATGATGCCCAATGCCACCAGGAATGATGATATCACTAACAGTGGGAACATGTGCTTTTACTGGAGCTGATGCATGTTTGATGACCTGAAAAAAAAAAACAGGTAGGTGTCATGAGATCAGATGGTACCAGGAACAACAGTATCAGCTTGTAGCCAATAACCGCCAGTGGAAACAAGTGGTTGTACTAGTACCAGAAGTGTATGTGGCGACGTGGAAACAGAATACTCAGTTTTCGTGGAGTCCAATGCCCCCAGAAACAACGACTTCACCATGTAGCCCATTATCACCAGCGGGAACATGTGCCTGTTGTGGTAGTGTATGCAGTGGTATGAAAATGTTATAGACAGTCACTGTGAAGCCCAGTGCGACCAGGAACGACGACGTCACCGTGTAGTGCACCCCCACCAGCAGTAACATGTGCTCTTTCTGGTACTGACACATATGTGGTGTTCTGGAAACATCACAGTTAATCAAAATGAGATCACGTAATACAAGGAACAACAACATCGCTGTGTAGCACATGACCACCAACAGAAGTATGTGCTTGTACTTTTGCCTGTAGCTTTGAAACGTCCCCTTAGAAAAATTAATGAATTACTGTGCTGATAAACCTCTTACATTATTTGATTTTCAAACAGTTGAGCACAACTGAACTTACTCAAACATTACTCTCTTTACCTATTCTGATCAACACTAAACTGACACATTATTTTTAGCGCAACGCGATCTGACTTCAATAATCCATACAAAAGAATGGCCCTGACTAACATTAACCTATACCTTTCACAAATCACTTACCTCACAACAATCTTCGTTACTCGAACTACTGCAATACAGCGAGTGCCACTACTGCCAGCTAAATAAAAGATTCAAACTACGGAAGGCACTAACTACTGATAGGCATAGTTAGCAAATGAAAGATTTTTATAGAGAACAAACAATGTATTTACCTTAATAGTGTTCAAAAGTCATAATATATATAGCAGTTCATGACATCCACTCTTACGAATGTACTGTTTCTGATGGACACACGTCCAGATCATCCGCTCTCCAAAATCCGCCATCTCTCTCCCCACATCCACCACTGCTGACGGCTCACCTCCAACTGCGCAACGCTACTCGCTGTTTACAGCCAACAGCCCAACACTACAATAGCGAATATTACAACAATGCCACCCAGCCACAGACTGCACACAGCACAGCCAGTGATTTTCATACAGAGCGCTACATGGCGTTACCAATATAAAAACCTAAACAGCCTACTTACAGCTTAAATGGCAGTCTGGAAACAACAGAGTGAGCATAAAGATCCATGACCGAGAAACAACAATATCAGCATGTAGCCAACCATCATCTATGGGCATATGTGTTCGTACTGGTGTCAGTAGCCGAACTGGAAGGAAAATGGAGAGTCGTCATGAGCTCAAGTGGTTTCACAAAAAATAGCATCACGCAGTCTCAACAGGGGCGGTCATAAAAAGCTAATCACCACCAAGAAAAAAAATCAATTCAAGCAATCATTTTTTGTCTGTCTGGAGGTACAAGTCTGCAATATTGGTACACAATGAAACGCTGGAGCAAGGGTACCTCCGAATGCCTCTAGAGTAAGCAAAACAAAATGACGTAGCCCAGTAATAAATGTGTGGCAATATCAGCCAGGACGCCCCATCTCGAATTGTTCAACCATCTAGAGGCAGTCTTTCCATTTGACACCACTTTAGGAGATTGCTCGTCAATTAAGATGAGATGAAATGATTGGGAGAACACAGACACCCAAGCCTCGAAACAAAGAATATCTCAGACCGTGTCGGGAATCGTACCCGGGCTTTTCAATCTAGACCGAGCAACGTTAATAATGGGCTACAAACTGTGGCCCACAGTCCACTAATAAAGCAGAGTGCGGTGCACAGTTTTGTTTTAATTTTGCAGGCTGCAACAATTCATGCTGAGTTGGTGGAAGTGTAGTCATATGACGCTGTGGTTACATAGGTCAGAAGCCTGAATGACGAAGAAAGAAGTGGCAGACAAAGTCTCTGTGAAGAATCGAGAACCGCAGTGGAAGCGCAGAGATCTGGTGCCCAAAAGAAAGGCACTTCGCAGTCGGCGCATTAGTGAAAGGAATGATAATAAGTAAGGAATCACTTTTCAACATATTGGTCGACATTCTGAACATGGGAAAGGTCGTCCACCACTAGGTTCCACGATTGCTCAAACCCATTCAACAAGCCTGAAAAACTGAGGTGCCAGCGGAATAGTTGCATCTGTGTCAGGCCAATCGAGGTGGTTGCTTCAGCTCCTTAACCACTGGGGAAGAGTTGTAGGTGGTTATGACTCGAAGGCACAGGAACAAACCAAGCAGTGGAAGCGTTGGGACTCATCACCACTAAAAAAGGCGAAGGCCCAACCAGGGCCATGTCTGCTGGATATTGTTTGGAAATGGCATGTCGTGGTGCAGACAAGATATGCTCAGAAGGATCAAACTGTCGAAGGCGCATACCACCAAATCCTCGTGACCCCTGCTTGCTGGTGGTTGTCAAGAGGAAGAGTCACAGGAAATTATCCAAGAACCAAGGTGACACACGCTGCTACTTCTTCTCTGTACTCTACCATTTTGACATCTAGTGAAACCGCTGATTGGCAGCCATTTTTAAAATGATGATGGTGTCCTCTCCAAGTCATCCATTGTTGGGGAAAATGTGTCATGTTGGAGGATATGTCAAGAAGCACTAACACCAGCAGCACTAAGTTTTTGAAATGATATTAAAAACTGTATCACCACCATTCAGACGTATCCCATGATCACAGGTTCCTCTCACAGTATGCTGATAAAATAGCTCCATATTTAGCAATTATATACAACCACTCGCCCACAGAAAGATACGTACTTAAAGACTGGAAAATTCCTCAAGTCACACCAATACCCAAAAAGGGAAGTAGGAGTAATCCCATGAATTACAGGTCCATATCACTAACGTCGATTTGCAGTAGGGTTTTGGAACATACACTGTGTTCGAACATTATGAAGTACCTCGAAGAAAACAATTTATTGACACATAGTTAGCACAGATTCAGAAAATATTGTCCTTTCGCAACACACCTAGCTCTTTATACTCATGAAGAAATGAGTGCTATTGACAGGGGATGTCAAATTGATTCCATATTTTTAGATTTCCAGAAGGCTTTCGACACCGTTCCTCACAAGCGTCTTCTAATCAAACTGCGTGCCTACGGAGTATCGCCTCAGTTGTGCGAATGGATTCGTGATTTCTTGTCAGTAAGGTCACAGTTCGTAGTAAAGCCATCGAGTAAAACGGGAGTGCTATCCGGCGTTCCCCAAGGAAGTGTTATAGACCCTCCATTGTTCCTGATCTATATTAACGACATAGGAGACAATCTGAGTAGCCGTCTTAGACTGTTTGCAGATAATGCTGTCATTTACCGTCTTGTAAAATCATCAAATTATTAAAACGTCTTGCAAAATGATTTAGATAAGATATCTGTATGGTGCGAAAAGTGGCAATTGACCCTGAATAAATAATAGTGTGGTTATTCACATGAGTACTAAAAGAAATCAGTTAAATTTCGATTACGCGATAAGTCACACAAATCTGAGGGCTGTAAATTCAACTAAATACTTAGGGATTACAATTACAAGTAACCCAAATTGGAACGATCACATATATAATGTTGTGGGTAGTGCAAACCAAAGACTCCGATTCATTGGCAGAACACTTAGAAGGTGCAACAGGTCTACCAAAGTTACTGCTTACACCACGCTTGTCCGCCCTATTCTGTAGTACTGCTGTGCGGTGTGGCATCCGCATCAGTTGGGACTGACGGATGACATCGAAAAAGTACAAAGAAGGGCAGCTCGTTTTGTATTATCGCGAAGTAGGGGAGATAGTGTCACAGACGTGATAGCTGAATAAGAGTGGCAATCATTAAAACAAAGGCGTTTTTCGTTGCGGCGGGATCTTCTCATGAAATTTCAATCACCACTTTTCTCCTCCGATTGCGAAAACATTCTGTTGGCACCCACCTATATAGGGAGAAATGATCTTCACGATAAAATAACAGAAATCAGGACTCGCACGGAAAAATTTATGTGCTCGTTTTTCCCGCGTGCCGTTCGAGAGTGGAACGGTAGAGAGACAGCATTAAGGTGGTTCATTGAACCCTCTGCCAGGCACTTTATTGTGAATAGCAGAGTAATCACGTAGATGTAAACTAGTGGGACTGTAGGCTGGAATCAATACAGGCACAATGGTAGTTAACCCCTTCTGGCATGAATTCTTTCCTTTTAGTGGAAAAAATATTTTTGTAGCCTTTTGAGCTTGCAAGACCATATCGTCAAGCAATTTTGAAATGAAAGAAAAACGTTTAATTTTCCAAAATATAGAAAAAAACGTTCCGCACATTTAACTCACAACAGGCATCAAAGTTGAATATGTAGCAGTTCGCTGCTTTTTAACAACTACTGTACTACGAGAAATGACTGTGCAATGGCACACGAAACACATCAGTACGCCTTTAATCGTGTTGTATGGAATATTTCGAAACTGTTTGTGTCCTAACGTTTACACATAGATCGACGTATGTTGGACACTTACATAGATGGGGATATCAACAGTGATATAATATTCCATAGTTGAATGGTCGATAATATTTCGTCCAGTATGAGAAGTTAATTTATTAATAAATACTGTATCAAAACGCGATAAGATGTCGCCGAGCGTGTGTTATTCCGAATTACGATGCAAAAATCCTTCGGACAAGCAGGAACTTTGCATCCTAATTCGGAATAACACAGGCACTGCAAATGTATTTATTCGCCGACATTCGGCAAAGGACTTTCATCTAAAATGTTTCCCCTGTCCGGGAATATACGTAACGGATGCACGAGTGCAGGTTGTAGACACGTGGCTGGCGACGTATGGGAGTTTGGGTCTGGCTGTGTAGCGTGTTCGGATAGCCTAATGGTAAGGCGACCGCTCGCGATAAGCGGGAAATCCGGGTTCGAGTCCCGATCCAGCAGAAATTTTCACTGTCGTTCTACATCTACATTTATACTCCGCAAGCCACCCCACAGTGTGTGGGGGAGGGCACTTTACGTGCCACTGTCATTACCTCCCTTTCCTGTTCCAGTCGCGTATTGTTCGCGGGAAGAACGACTGCCGGAAAGCCTCCGTGCGCACTCGAATCTCTCTAATTTTACATTCGTGATCTCCTCTGGAGATATAAGTAGGGGGAAGCAATATATTCGATACCTCATCCAGAAACGCACACTCTCGAAACTTGGACAGCAAGCTACACCGCGATGCAGAGCGCCTCTCTTGCAGAGTCTGCCACTGGAGTTTGTTAAACATCTCCGTAACGCTATCGCGGTTACCAAATAACCCTGTGACGAAACGCGCCGCTCTTCTTTGGATCTTCTCTATCTACTCTGTTAACCCGACCTGGTACAAATCCCACACTGGCGAACAATACTCAAGTATAGGTCGAACGAGTCTTTCGTAAGCCACCTCCTTCGTTGATGGATTACATTTTCTAAGGACTATCCCAATGAATCTCAACCTGACACCCGCCTCACCAACAATTAATTTTATATGATCATTCCACTTCAAATCGTTCCTCACGCATACTCCCAGATATTTTACAGAAGTAACTGCTACCAGTGTTTGTTCCGCTATCATATAATCATACAATAAAGAATCCTTCTTTCTTTGTATTCGCAATACATTACATTTGTCTATGTTAAGTGTCAGTTGCCACTCCCTGCACCAAGTGCCTATTCGCTGCAGATCTTCCTGCATTTCGCTGCAATTTTCTAATGCTGCAACTTCTCTGTATACTACAGCATCATCCGCGAAAAGTCGCATGGAACTTCCGACACTATATATTCCATTATAAAGCTGATGGCAGTCAATAATCGCAATTCCGGATACATTTCATTTATCAAATTGTTCCATACTGTATGAATGAAGTACTATTGAGTTGCATCATGTGCTACTGGCTAGCATGAAGAAAGTGGTAGTCACCTCGCATCGTAAAGTAGTCGTAAGGAAACGCACTGAACTCCTAAATGTATCTTAAGTGTATTTTGTGGCAGAAATGTGCCAACCTTATTTTCTTATATTACGGAAAATAAAACTTTTTTTTAGGGTTCCACACCTCAAACGGTATGATATTTCTGGCTGTGGTCGCCAGTGTTTCATTTTGCTAGAAGCTCACCTTGATGCAGCTTCATACACGCTAAGCCGGCTGCTGTGGCCGAGCGGTTCTAGGTGCTTCAGTCCGAAACCGTGCTGCTGCTACGGTCGCAGGTTGGAATCTTGCCTCGGGCATGGATGTGTGTGATGTCCTTAGGTTAGTTAGGTTTAAGTAGTTCTAAGTTCTAAGGGACTGATGACCTCAGATGTTAAGTCCCATAGTGCTCAGAGCCTTTTGAACCATTTGATACACGCTAAGTAGCATATGGCACAAAAGTGGAGTGACATACACGCGACAGATAGTACAGTATGTACTAGTACTGAACTTGCTTCTGATTGGTCGGCACACTCGGGTGTGCCTAACTTCTTATATTAAGTATTTATATACTTTTCATTGTATTTGCCACATTTTTTAGTATGACAATATCTCATGGTTACCCTACGAGTCTGCCGTTTCTGTTTATTAAATGTCCTTAGTTTAGAGAAACATACGAGTAACTACATTGGAAGCGAAGTGCTTCGGACAGCTTCGGGTGGCTTTGGCGCGCCTGGGAGACGAAGTACTTTGCCTGCGCTAGTCAGACTGTTTCTGGCGTTCTAGAGGGAAGGATACGTCTCTCTGCTTCGGGCATTCTGGAGTGACGGACATGTCTCTCTGTTTCGGACCTTCTGAAGGTCCGGTCACGCAACTCGGTTTCGGGTGTTCTAGAAGAACGGACGTGGTAACTATGTATCGGTCGTTAAGGAGGAACGAACATCTCATACTCTATATCGGTAGTTGTCAGAAAAACTACCCTACAATTAAGAAAGCTATGTCGAGTGTTGTAACGGACAGCGTAAATGTGTAATTGTTTGAAATACACACATCAGAAAGAGTTTCGCATCACCCAGGTTCATAGAACTCCTGAAGACACACGTTGACAGCAGATATTGCATCACAGACACAGTCCCTTTGACTGTTCAGAGATGCCACTAAACCCGCCCAAAGATGTAAACAACCATTCATGACCAGCACCTATTAGACGGAGGGGGTCCGACAGCAGGTCAGTTCCAGTCATTCCACCAGGAAGGAGGCACACGGCTCGTGTTGTCTGTAGTTCAGCCATGCCTAGACGGTCAATACCGCAGTTCTATCGCGTCTGCATTGTACTCTGTGCCAGGAAGGCCTCTCAGCAAGAGAAGAGCGCAGGAGTCTCGGAGTGAATCAAAGTGATGATGTTCTGACATGGAGGAGGTACAGAGAGACAGGAACTGTCGATGACATGCCTCGGTCGGACCGCCCAAGGGATACTACTGCAGTGGATGACCGCTACCTATGGATTATGGCTAGGAGAAATCCTGACAGCAACGCCACTACATTGAATAATGCTTTTCGTGCAGTCACAGGACGTCGTGTTACGACTCAAACTGTACGCAATAGGCTGCATGATCCGTAACTTCACTCTCGACGATCATGGCGAGGTCCATCTATGAAACCACGACACCATGCAGCGCGGTGCAGATGAGCCCAACAACATGCCGAATGGACCGCTCAGGATTGGCATCACGTTCTCTTCACTGACGAGTGACGCATATGCCTTCAACCATGTTTGGAGGCAACCTGGTGAGGCTGAACGCCTTAGACACACTGTCCAGCGAGTGCAGCAAGGCGGAGGTTCCCTGCTGTTTTGGGGTGGCATTATGTAGGGCCGACATACACCGCTGGTGGTCATGGAATGCGCCGTAACGGCTGTACGATACGTGAATGCCATCCTCCGACCGATAGTGCAACCATATCGGCAGCATATTGGCGAGGCATTCATGGACGACAATTCGTGCCCCCATCGTGCACATCTTGTGAATGACTTCCTTCCTGGACGGCCGGCCGCGGTGGCCGAGCGGTTCTAGGCATCTCAGTCCGGAACCGCGCGACTACTACGGTAGCAGCTTCGTATCCTGCCTCGGGAATGGATGTGTGTGATGTCCTTAGGTTAGTTAGGTTTAAGTAGTTCTAAGTTCTAGGGGACTGATGACCTCAGAAGTTAAGTCCCATAGTGCTCAGAGCCATTTTTTAAGTGCTTCTGCGTTTCGGAGAAATGAGGATAAAATCATGATGATACTATTACTGAAGTACATTCTAAAGACGTGAAATGCAGTTCCGGGAAAAATGCAACAACGTCAAGAACAGGGGCATTTTACTGACAACAGGCGTTACACGTAGTTCATCATTTAAAGAGTACTGGCATCGCATGGGGTCAAACTTTGACCAGTTCCGTCAGTGGACCTTATCTGTGATGGCAGATGTCATGTATCTTAAAGTGTGGGAAATTTTAGTCGCAGAACTCATCCGTGGCATATGTTGCATTGTAGCTACGTGTATTCGTGAAATAATTCTTTGATTTTTCTTTAACTGTTCGATCATTTGAAGGGCTTTGCGGCAAATTAACTTTACCCTTATGACAACACAATGTGAATGCCGTTATGTCACGTAAACTCTCCACACAAAAATTGAGTCTCTTCTGCTCTTCGTCTTTCAGTCCGATCGGTTAATATTCTTCTTCGAAGCATAGCCTAAAACAAATATAGTTTCCTTATAATATAAGGGACGTTGTAGCTACTCAAAATCAAGATAATGAAAATTAGGAACACACTAACTTTTGTGGTGATGGCGACAAACGAACACAGAGTTAGTACCGTTTACTCTTAGAGAAAACTAAGGGAAAAAACGACGCTAATAAACAACGTTTGTTGTCCCCGGAGGCTCCGTTACTAAGTTTCGGTTTCCACCGTCAGCAACATCAACGACATAGCAGTTGCGGCATTGTAGCTGTCCACTATGCGTGTGTTACTGCAAATGAGCCATCAGCAACGCTTAAACATGAACGTCCCTAGAGTGCAACTTCACGAAACTTTGTTACTTTCGTGCGTCCTTTCTACCGTAGCACCTGATCGATGTGAGAAGGGAGAGGTTAGTAGCTCTTCAATTTTCGATGTTCAGGTATTGGAGATTTTAATGCGTAATAGAGAATGTAGCACCAGCATTATGAATGTGAAGGACTCTTCTTCCTTTTACTGCCCCTTAACGGCTACATAAACACACTACTTTTGCTTTGTGTACTTCTATAGTAGAGCGCTTTTCGAATTACACACATCAAAAAAAGTTTTACATCACCTTGGTTCGGAGAGTTTCGAGACCTGTACAGAAAATTGGAATAGAGATCAACATAAACATCATTTCCGCCCTATTTATTTCTCATGAAAACCACACATTGCATGTTGTACCACCATACAGCGAGAACTTCAAGGGTGGTGGTCCAGATTGCTGTACACACCGGTACTTCTAATGCCCAGTAGCACGTCCTCTTGCATTGATGCGTGCCTGTATTCGTCGTGGCATACCATCCACAAGTTCGAAAGTAGTGTTGGTCCAGATTGTCCCATTCCTCAACAGCGATTCGGGGTAGATCCCTCACAGTGATTGGTGGGTCACATCGGCCATAAGCGCCCCTTTTCGGTCTATCCCAGGCATATTAGATAGGGTTCATGTCTGGAGAACATGCTGGCCACTCAAAAATGGTTCAAATGGCTCTGAGCACTATGGGACTTAACATCTATGGTCATCAGTCCCCTAGAACTTAGAACTACTTAAACCTAACTAACCTAAGGACATCACACAACACCCAGTCATCACGAGGCAAAGAAAATCCCTGACCCCGCCGGGAATCGAACCCGGGAACCCGGGCTGGCCACTCTAGTCGAGCGATGCCGTTATCCTGAAGGAAGTCATTTACAAGATGTGCACGATGGGGGCGCGAATTATCTTCCATGAAGACGAATGCCTCGGCAATGTGCTGCCGATATGGTTCTACTATCGGTCGCAGGATGGATTTCACGTATCGTACAGCCGTTACGTCGCCTTCCATAACCACCAGCGGCCAAAGTCGGCCCCACATAATGCCACACCAAAACATCAGGGAACCTCCACCTTGCTTCACTCACTGGACAGTGTGTGTAAGGCTTTCAGCCTGACCGGGTTGCCTCCAAACACGTCTCCGACGATTGTCTGGTTGAAGGCATATGTGACTCTCATCGGTGAAGAGAATGTGATGCCAATCCTGAGCGGTCCATTCGGCATGTTGCTGGGCTCATCTGTACCGCGCTGCATGGTGTCGTGGTTGCAAAGATGGACCTTGCCATAGACGTCAGGAGTGAAGTTGCCCATCATGCAGCCTATTGCGCAAAGTTTGAGCCGTAACACGACATCCTGTGGCTGCACGAAAAGCATTATTCAACATGGTGGCGTTGCTGTCAGGGTTCCTCCGAGCCGTAATCCGTAGGTAGCGGTCATCCACTACAGTAGTAGCCCTTGGGCGGCTTGAGCGAGGCATGTCATCGACAGTTCCTTTCTCTCTGTATCTCCTCCATGACCGAACAACATCGCTTTGGTTCACTCCGAGATGCCTGGACACTTCCCTTGTTGAGAGCCCTTCGTGACACAAAGTAACAGTGCGGACGAGATCGAATCGCGGTATTGCTCGTCTAGGAATGGCTGAACTGCAGACAACACGAGCCGTGTGCCTCCTTCCTGGTGGAATGACTGGAACTGATCGGCTGTCGGACACCCTCCGTCTAATGGGCGCTCCTCATTCATGGTTGTTTACATCTCTGAAGAGAGAAGGGGACTGTGTCTATGATACAATATCCACAGTGAACGTCTATCTTCAGGAGTTCTGGGAACCGGGGTGATGCAAAACTTTTTTTGATGTCTGTATATTACTGGACTTTTGTGTATAAATTGTGTGTTACTCAATATTTACATCAACTAAATTTTCTGTTCTTGGTTCTTTGAGTAATTCAGAAAGGTCATAAACACTGTCTGGAATCTATTTTCCCATCATATTTTTATATAACTGACAAGTTCTAAGTGCTGATCAGAGGTTATTTTCCGTGTATGCGCTGTTAGAGGTGTAGGCTGGCGCCTGTAGTATTGCCACCGCCTCCCCCCCCCCCCGTCCCTACTACTCTCGCCACCATGGCGTTATGAATCGGCTACGGTATATTAGGTTTGACTGCGCCGTCGCCGACCGATTGCGACTTCCAAACTACGCGGCATTTCAGCTTCACTCACGAATTGTATATGACTTCGTGGTCCTCGGATATGTCATTTCTCTAGACGATCCTGCACAGAGACATTCCTCAGTTCGGGTTGTGTCAGAACTGTCATTAAAATTATGATTATGCGTGGGCGGTTTCCAGCGTCGTCTGAAATCCCTATCTCTGCGTCCTGGATGATGCTGACCATGTTACGCAGCTCCCTCGATGTGTACATAACCATCATTGGCCTCCTTGTACAACTAATATTCAAAATCGGTACTTCAGTTTTCATGTTCACGTATTAACGTTGTGATACGATGATCCATCAGACCAAATCAAACACACGAGTCACAGTAAAGGGTGCACAAACAGTCGCATCAATTCACAGTGTGTCCTCTGCTGGGAGAGCGCAGGAGTGTATTCTCGCATGCAGCCGATCATTAAGGTGTCGAATGGCATCCTGAGAAAGATTGTCCCAACGACCTTGCACCTTTTGTTGCAATCCGGCGGTGGGTCTTGCAGGCCCTAGAATAACGTGTAAGTTCCCGCTTCACCTTGCCCCACACGTGTCCAATTGGTGGGTGACCTGGTGATGTTGCTGGCCAGGGCAGTTGTTGTTGTACGTCTACATCTACATTTATACTCCGCAAGCCACCCAACGGTGTGTGGCGTAGGGCACCATACGTGCCACTGCCATTACCTCCCTTTCCTGTTCCAGTCGCACATGGTTCGCGGGAAGAACGATTGTCGGAAAGGCTCCGTTATTTAGCAACAGACGTATATGGACGGGCATTGTCCTGCTGAAAAAGCACACCACCTTTCTGTAAAAGAAATGGGAAATGGTAGCAGCAAGGGGATAACAGCCTCTACAGTGTACCAGACAGTGGTAACTTTTCTCTGGGGGAAACACCATATGAGGTTGCGAGTAGTAATCGATGGTCTCCCACACCATGAAGCCTGGAATGATACCTGTGTGTCGCAGGTGAAAGCATTCCAGAGTAGCCAACTTAACAGGTCTACGCCATAAAGAGCACGTCGATCACTCACATACAGACAGAAGCTATTCTCATCACTGGAGACAACAGAGCGCCACCGACTCTCCACTCAAAAATGGTTCAAATGGCTGTGAGTACTATGGGACTTAACAGCTGAGGTCATGAGCCCCTTAGAACTTGGAACTACTTAAACGTAATTAACATATGGACATCACACACATCCATGCCCAAGGCACGATACAAACCTGCGACTGTAGCAATCGCGCGGTTCCGGACTGAAGCGCCTAGAACCGCTCGGCCACCGCAGCCGGCACTCTCCAGTCACCTCTTTCACGACACCAGAGTAGCCATGCTTGACAGTGTCGTGGTGTCTGTGGTGGGCTGACCAGAGGCAGACGTGGTCTTAATGCTGCCGCACGCAGACGGTTCCCGATGGTCACTGGTGACGTATCAGGTGCAACACGTGCCCAGAGTTCGTCCCTGGTCGGCCACCGCTGCTCTCATTATGCGTTGATCTTGACATGTGTGTTTACTATTTGGACGTCCAGAACTACATACGCGGTATGTTCCACAGACCACTGTTGAAAGCAGCACACGCCATCGATACATTGTGCCCAACATGTGCAGTAGATGCTCCACCCATCTTCTTGGAGGCGCATTGTGTAACCCCATTCAAATGACTGAAGCTGTGCAGGAGCACTAGGTATTCGCCGGTTGGACATGGATTTACCCCACAGCGAATGCTGCAGACACCGTTCACCTCTAAACTCAGCACAGTTACTGCCTGCAGAGCCAAAACTAAGGGCGCACAGACAGGCCTCCTGAACGCCATCTTATCGCCGATGGCCGTCACAAGTGAGTCATTAACACTACAACCCTTCAGTGTGAGCATGTTGTACCCAGGTGCAACTGGACCCAGTTGTCAGTCATGTTGCATTTTTTTCCTCAGTGTACTAAAATGTAGCCAACGGCCTTGCCACAGGGGTAGAACCGGTTTCCATCACATCACCAAAGCTAAGGGCAGTCGGGCTTGGCTAACACCCGGATGCCTCACCATCCGGGTCTGCCGAGTGCTGTTGGTAAGCGAGTTGCACTCAGCCCTTGTGAGATCAATTGAAGAGTTAGTTGATTGAGAAGTTGCGGCTCCGGTCACGAAACGTGACAATAGCTGGGACAGCAGTGTGCTGACCACATGCCCCTCCGAATGCACATCAGGTGATGCCTACGGGCTGAGGAAGACACGGCGGCCGGTCGGTGCCGTTGGTCCTGTTTGGACGGTGTTATATTTTTTTTACTACTATGTAAATTGGACTGTAGACTTTTTTACACTACTGACCATTAAAATTGCTGAACCACGCACATGACGTACTACGGATGCGAAATTTAACCGACAGGAAGAAGATGCTGTGATACGCTAATGATTAGCTTTTCAAAGTATTCACACCGGTTGCGACACCTACAAAGTGCTGACATGAGGAATGTTTCCAACCGATTTCTCATACACAGACAGCAGTTGACCGGCGTTGCCTGGTGAAACGTTGTTGTGATGCCTCGTGTAAAGAGGAGAACTGCGTACCATCACGTTTCCGACTTTCATAAAGGTCGGATTGTAGCCTATCGCGATTGCGGTTCATCGTATCGCGACATTGCTGCTCGCGTTGATCGAGATCCAATGACTGTTAGCAGAATATGGAATCGGTGGGTTCAGGAGGGTAATACGGAACACCGTGCTAGATCCCAACGGCCTCGTATACACTAGCAGTCGAGATGACAGGCATCTTATCCGCATGGCTGTAACGGATCATACAGCCACGTCTCGATCCCTGAGTCAACAGATGGGGCTTTGCAAGACAACAACCATCTGCACGAACAGTTCGACGACGTTTGCAGCAGCATAGACTATCAGCTCGGAGACCGTGGCTGCTGTTACCCTTGACGCTCCATGTCAGACAGGAGCGCCTGCGATGGTATACTCAACGACGAACCTGGGTACACGACTGGCAAAACGTCATTTTTTCGGATGAATCCAGGTTCTGTTTACAGCATCATGATCGTCGCATCCGTGTTTGGTGACCTCGCGGTGAACGCACATTGGAAGCGCGTGTTCGTCATCGCCATACTGGCGTATCACCTGGCGTGATGGTATGGGGTGCCATTGGTTACACGTCTCGGTCGCCTTTTGTTCGCATTGACGGCACTTTGAACAGTGGACGTTACGACCCGTGGCTCTACCCTTCATTCGATCCCTGCGAAACCCTACATTTCAGCAGGATAATGCTCGATCGCATGTTGCAAGTCCTGTACGGGCCTTTCTGGATACAGAAAATGTTCGACTGCTGCCCTGGCCACCACATTCTCCAGATCTCTCACCAATTGAAAACGTCTGGTCAATGGTGGGCGAACAACTGTCTCTTCACAATACGCCAGTCACTACTCTTGATGAACTATGGTATCGTGTTGAAGCTGCAAGGGCAGCTGTACCTGTACACGCCTTCCAAGCTCTGTTTGACTTAATGCCCAGGCGTATCAACGCCGTTATTACGGCCAGAGGTGGTTTTTCTAGGTACTGATTTCTCAGGTTCAAATGGCTCTGAGCACTATGGGACATAACATCTATGGTCATCAGTCCCCTAGAACTTAGAACTACTTAAACCTAACTAACCTAAGGACATCACACAACACCCAGTGATTTTCTCAGGCTCTATGCACCCACATTGCGTGACAATGTAAATACATGTCAGTGCGAGTATAATATGTTTGTCCAATGAATACCCGTTTATCATCTGCATTTCTTCTTGGTGTAGCAATTTTAATGGCCAGTATGTTGTCGTCAAGCTGCTGCTGTGTTTACCCTTGGTTACTTACGTTAATCTTTTATGTACTTGCAGTGTTCATCAACAATAAAATCCCCCTTCCCCCAAAGCTTCGACGAGTGGCCTTTAGGCCTTGGCCCGCTTTCTTGGCGACCGTGCGAGGAGAACATCCGTTAGTGGGGAGGGGGTCGGGGGGGGGGGGGCGGTAAGGCGAGTGGGTCGTTCTGGTTGAAGAACACACGCTCCGCGCTTCCCGCCTTCTTTTACGCTCCCGTACGCTCTGGAGCAGAGTGGCCTCAATACTAGCGAGTGACCCAAAGAGGCCGGGCTGGTCTTAATGGGACGAAGGGCCTAGTGGAGAACCTGCTGCCAGTACAACGTGTGTGTGTGTGTGTGTGTGTGTGTGTGTGTGTGTCTGTGTGTGTGAGAGAGAGAGAGAGAGAGAGAGAGAGAGAGAGAGAGAGAGAGAGAGAGAGAGAGAGAGAGAGTGCTTTGTGTGTTTGCAGGCAGCCGGCCGCTGTGTGCGAGCGGTTCTAGGCGCTTCTGCTGCGGTCGCAGGTTCGAATCCTGCTTCGGGCATGGATCTGTGTGATGTCCTTAGGTTAGTTAGGTTTAAGTAGTTATAACTCTATGGGACTGATGACCTCAGATGTTAAGTCCCATAGTGCTCAGAGCCATGTTTGCAGGCATGCGCACGAGCCGAAGGCTATAAAAAGCACATACGCAAGAAGGAAACAAAGAAGTAGTTTGGTAAGGAGATTAAAGTCCAGGAAGAAGAAAGAAGTAAAATCTTTCGAGCCTGTGACACCGTAATTCTGTCACAGACGGCAAAGAACTGGAAATGACAGCTAAATCGAATTCACAGTAACTTGAAAAGCGTTTGTACGATGAATATCAACAAAAGTAGAACGGAGGCAACGGAGTGTAGCCAAATTAAATCGAGCGATGCTGAGCGAACTAGATTACCAAATGATACACTGAAAGTAATTGATGAGTTTTGCTACTCTGGCAGTGAACACAATCATTAGAGTAGAGAACTGAGAGGAAAGAAAATGCAGATAGGCAACAGCAATAAAAGCCACAATTAGATTTTCACTCTGCAGCGGAGTGTGCGCTGTTATGAAACTTCCTGGCAGATAAAAACTGTATGCCGGACCGAGACTCGAACTCGGGACGTTTGCCTCTAGCAGGCAAGTGCTCCATCAACTGAGCTACCCAAGCACTACTCACGCCCGGTACTCACAGCTTTACTTCTGACAGTAGCTCGTCTCCTACCTTCCAGACTTTACAGAAGCTCTCCTGCGAACCTTGCAGAACTTCTCATTCTCGAAACATCTCCCCAGACTGTGGCTAAGCCATGTCTCCGCAATATCCTTTCTTTCAGGAGTGCTAGTTCTGCAAGGTTCGCAGGAGAGCTTCTGTAAAGTCTGGAAGGTAGGAGACGAGCTACTGGCAGAAGTAAAGCTGTGGGGATGGGGCGTGAGTCGTGCTTGGGTAGTTCAGTTCGTAGAGCAATTGCCCGCGAAAGGCAAAGGTTCCGAGTTCGAGTCTCGGTCCGGCACACAGTTTTAATCAGCAATAGAAGCGTTTGTGAAAGACAGGAACCTGCTAAAGTATAATATAAAGTTCTTTTAAAAGACATCATGTTCACTTTTAGCTGTAGATGTAACTCTTACTGACACGCATGCTGAAGTGTGCATGTCAATAACAAATCTGTTTATGTTATTAATAATGAAACGAGTCCACCACTTCGATTCATATAACTTTATTTATTCTGGGACTAGTGCGTAATATGTTTACGCCTTTAACAAGTCTAATATGCTGATTTTCACCTGAACAAGGTTCTGCTAAACTTCTCGATAATGTTTTTAAATGATTTCGTGATGCGTTCGATTGACATTTTCTTTATTCGACGTAGGACTGTACCACTTTCAAGTATCTAAAACGAAAGCACTATACACTGGATGCATTAGTCTCACTTATGAGTTTAACTTTGGAACATATAATATCTAGAGTTATGTTAGGACAATTATAAGTTCCTCTATGGACGATTCTTTAATAGTATGTTATGCCATGTATGTCTTTGGCCCTATGACTACATGCAATTGTCATAAAATACGAGTAAATCAGAAATAGTCTTTCGGTATTCCGGGAAAACATTACTTTCAAGCAGTTCTTGCAACGCTCTTGTCTATAAGATAGATGTTTTTAAGGTATTTACACCAGGGATATTACAATTATATTATTAAAATTTATGCGTAACGAGGTTCCCGAATTTACTGCCCTACAGGAAAGTTCTTGCGCTGAAATCATTCTTGGGAACGAGAGCTGACTGCAACTCGAAGTGGAAGGCTGCGAGATATTTAACGATTCGTAGAGGTATACCGGAGCGACAGATTATAGGCAATAGGAGAGGGAGTATTCATTGCAGTAGATAAAAATATTATGTCTTTTGAGGTCGAAGATGAGTGTGGTAGTGAAGTCATCTGGTGACCTATAACAGGTGTAGGCAAAACCAAGTTAATTGTTGGATGTTTTTACCTGCCACCGATTCTGCTCTGACAGCTCTAGAGTCATTCAATACAAAGGGAGGGTACGGTCAATAGCGTGTAAATACGAAGATCATGCAATGCTAGTTACTTCTTTCAACATACCGAGTATAGACTGAGATGTCTATGGATTGGTTCAAATGGCTCTGAACACTATGGGATTCAACATCTGAGGTAATCAGTCCCATAGAACTTAGAACTACTTAAACCTAACTAACCTGAGGACGCCACACACATCCATGCCCGAGGCTGGATTCTAATCTGCGACCGTAGCGGTCGCGCGGTTCCAGACTGTAGCGCCTAGAACCGCTCGGCCATCCCAGACGGCTGTCTATGGATTCATTGCGCAGGGTACAGGCAAACAATCATGCGATATACACTGTAAGACAACAAGTACCTGGAGCAGTTGTTAGATCGGTTACTGCAGCTTCAGTGGCAGGTTATCAAGATTTGACTGTGTTTGAACGTGGTGTTATAATTGGCGCACGACCGATGGGACACAGCATCTGCGAGGTAGTGGTGAAGTGTGGATTTTCCTGTACGACCATTTCACGAGTGTACTGTAAATATCAGGAATCTGGTAAAACATCAAATCTCCGACATCGCTGCGGCCGGAGAAACATCCTGCAAGAACGGGACCGACGACGACTGAAAGGAATCGTTCAACGTGACGGAAGTGCAACACTTCCTGAGATTTCAATGCTGCGCCTTCAACGTGTCAGCGCGCGAACCATTTAGCGAAATATGATCGATATGGCCTTTCGGATCCGAAGGCCCACTCCTGTACCCTTGATGACAGCACGACACAAAACTTTAAGGCTCGCCTTGGCTCGTCAACACTGATAGTAACTGTTGACCAGTGGAAACATGTTGCCTGATCGGACGAGTCTAGTTTCAAATTATATCGAGCAGATGGACGTATGGAGACAACCTCATGAATCCATCGATCCTGGACGTCAGTAGGGAACTGTTCAAGCTGATGGAGGCTCTGTAATGGTGTGTAAACATCCTGTCTGATCTCCTCCATCCATTGATGCCCATTGTGTATTCCGACGGACTTGGGCAACTCCAGCAGGACAATGTAACACCCCAGACGTCTAGAACCGGCTCCAGGAACACACTTCTCAGTTTAAATGTTTCACTGGCCATCAAACTCCCCAGACATGAACATTATTGAGCATATCTGAAATGTTTTGCAACGTGCTGTTTAGAAGATATCTCCGTCCCCTCCTACTCTTACGGACTTACGGACAGCCCTGCAGGATTTTTGGTGTCAGTTCTCTCCTGCACTACTTCAGACATTAGTCTAGTCCATTCCACGTCGTGTTGCAGCATTTCTGCGTGCTCGCGGGGGTCCTACTCGATATTAGCCAGGTGTATCAGTTTCTTTGCCTCTTCAGTGTACTTTTGAATACCTTTCCAGAAAACTGTTTTGAGCACCTAGCCCGGCAGCCCACACACAGTGGAGATATCTTAGACCTTGTAGCTACAAATCGGCCGGACCTCATCGATAATTTCGGTATAGAAACTGGAATTTGCAGTCATGGTCTCTTTATAGCAACTATGGTTGTGAAAGTTAATAAATTAGTCAAAAAGGCTAGAGAGTGTTTCTGCTGTATAGAGCAGATAAGCAGTTATTAGCATCGCATTTAGGCTGTGAATTGGCATCACTTACTTCCAGTAAGATGGATGTAGAGGAATTACGGGCAAAGTTTAAGCAGATTATAAACCGTGGTCTGGAGAGTTACGTGCCTAGCAAGTGGATGAAGAATGGAAGAAACCCACAACGGTTTAATAACTAAATTTATCGGATGCTGAGGAAGCAGAGGGTGTTGCACTCTCCGTTCACAAGGGAGCGCATAAATGACGACAAGCAAAGGTTAGTAGAGATTCGTGCGTCTATATGCACGAAGCATACAACTGGTACCATCAGACCTTAGCAAAAAACCTGCAGAGAAACCGAAAAAATTCTGGTCTTACGTCATATCGCTAAGTGGGTCTAAACCTTCCATTCGGTCCCTTGTTGACCAGTTAAATATAGGAAAAAGGAAGCCGAAATTTTAAATTTCACGTTCCAGAAATCGTTCACACAGTAGAACCGTACAAACATACCGTCATTTGACCATCGGACAGACTCCATATGGACGACATAGTAATAAGCATTCCCGGAGTAGAGAAACAACTGAAGAATTTAAAAGCAAATATATCACCAGGTCCAGATGGAATCCCAGTTCGATTTTACTAAGAGTACTAAACAGCTCAAAAAATGGTTCAAATGCCTCTGAGCACTATGGGACTTAACATCTTTGGTCATCAATCCCCTAGAACTTAGAACTACTTAAACCTAACTAACCTAAGGACATCACACACATCCATGCCCGAGGCAGGATTCGAACCTGCGACCGTAGCGGTCACGCGGTTCCAGACTGAAGCGCCTAGAACCGCTCGGCCACACCGGCCGGCCTACTCAACAGCATTGGCCCCTAACCTAGCTTGCATTTACTACGAATCTCTGGCCAAGCACGAAGTCCCAAGCGACTGGAAGAAAGCGCAGGTGACACCAGCGTATAAGAAGGGTAAAACACCGGACCCGCAAAATTACGGACCAATATCCCTACTTCTGTTTGCTGCAGAATCCTTGAACGTACTCTCTGTTCTAATATAATAAACTTCCTTGAGACAGAGAAGTTTATGCCCACAAATCAGCATGGTTTTAGAAACCATCTCTCGTGCGAAACTCTGCTTGAAGGGCAACAGGCGGAGTCCATTTTTCTAAATTTCCGGAAAGCATTCGACACGGTGCACCATCGTAGGCTGTTGGCGAAGATACGAGCTCATGGAATAAGTTTACAGATATGTGAGTGCCTAGGAGACTTCTTAAGGAAAGGAATCCAGTGCGCTTTTCTCGACGGCGAGTGTTCATAAGAGACGAGGATACCGTCAGAAGTGCCCCAGGGAAATTTGATAGGACCGTTGTTGAGCAGTAACTTACTTGACACAGTCAAATCGTTTAAGTATCTGGGAGTAGCTTTGCAAAGCGCTGTGAGATGGAACGAGCGTGTGAGAACTGGGTTAGGGAAGGCGAATCGTCGACTTCGGTTTATTGGAAGAATCTTAGGAAGGAGTGGTTCACCTGTAAAGGAGACCGCTTATAGGAAGCAGCGCGACCTGTTCTTGAGTACTGCTCGAATGTTTGGGATCCGTACCAGGTCAGATTGACTGACATAGAAGCAATTCAGAGGCGGACTGTTAGATTAATTAGCGGTAGGTTTGAACAACGCGTAAGTGTTACGGAGAAGCTTCGGTAACTCAAATAGGAATCCCTAGAGGGAAGGTGACGTTCTTTTCGAGAAACACAACAGAGAAAATTTAGAGAACCGGTATTTGAAGCTGACTTCCGAACGATTCTACTGCCTCCAACATACGTTGCGCGTAAGGACCGCGAAGGAGATACGAGAAATTAGGGTTCATGCTGAGGCATATAGACAGTCGTTTTTCCCTCGTTGTATCTGCGTGTAGAACAGGAAAGAAAATTATTAGTACTGGGTACCCTCCGTCACCCACTGTACGGTGGCTTGCGCAGTATCTATGTAGATGTAGATGTAGATGCAGATCATCGCCCACACCAAACCAGTAAGGATATAAACTTCAGATTTGCAGAGGGTGTTGATCTTTTACTGTAGACCGTTTCAGAAGGGATTTTTCGATATTCCACTTCTAAGGCCGTGAAATAGAAGATGGGACTTTTTTTTATATATATCGCTATTAACACAATTTATGGAGGTAGACGTACAAAAGTAGGTATTTGGTTTGATGGGCAGAAATAAACAAATACGATTATCGCCATTTTTGGAAATGTAACCGCCGGCCTTGGTGGCCGAGCGGTTCTAGGCGCTACAGTCTGGAACCGCGCGACCGCTACGGTCGCAGGTTCGAATCCTGCCTCGGGCATGGATGTGTGTGATGTCCTTAGATTAGTTAGGTTTAAGTAGTTCTAAGTTCTAGGGGACTGATGACCTCAGAAGTTAAGTCCCATAGTGCTCAGAGCCATTTGAACCATTTTTGAAAACAAACAAAAAACAGACGTTCGTCGAATCCAAGTTCCTCTCTCACACATTCTTTTATGTTTCTTTCCTTAGCAATTCTACCAATATTACAGGTAATCTTACCATTTACTAAGTCATTTATTTACTGTATCAAAACTACCCAACTGTAGTTCTAGTAGAGAGCAACTCTAATTCCTTGTAATGACCCCGTCGTGCGTGGCACAGTTAACTATAATTTTTATTCCTTTTTTAGTTCTGAACGGACGTCCGCGTGGGTGAAAATCGTGTGACGAGACAGCCTTATGCGGGTCAATTCGAGACGCAGGTCCTCGAAACGAATCGTGTGGCGGACAGAGTGGTACGAAAGTGGGGGCAGTGAATACGCCCCTCATTCCGCGAGTGGACAGGAAGCCCGTATAACGACCGAGCCCGGGTTCCGCCTAGAGCCCCCGTTCAGCGTCCAGCCCTCGACATCCTCCACCAAACTGAGGGCCCTCAGCTCGGCGCTGGCTTACCGGCTGTTGTGCGTTTACGCGACTGACGATGAGCTCGCCGGCCGAAACGTCGCGGCTTGTCAGTCGCTTCGCTGCGCCGTGCGGTGCAGATTACGTCCGGACTGCCGACGGCAGAGGGGAGATAAACCGATTGTACTCCGGCGCGCTGCGATTCTGCCGGACAAAGCCGCTCGAGGCTAAGCGGAGCACACGGGCTGTGGGCATTACTGGCAGATTATATGTGGGCTAGTATGGTGTGGGCGTGCCGTGGGCAGAGGGCGGGAGGGGGGAGGGGCTGAAGGGGGTGCGTATATTCTATCCCGCAATGGTCACCGGTCGAAAGTCAGACCGCTCTATAACGAAGATTCTACGGCAGACACGTTTCGCTATTAACCTCTTCCTCAAAAGTTTCGGAAGAGATGTGAACTTAGTTGAGTTACAGTTCAGAGTTTATATACACACATGATAGAGTTGCTAAATGTTTCCATGGCAGGAAATAAGGCATTTGCGAGCGGCGTTCATTAAGTAGCGCAACAAGTATTTTTTTCTAAAGGTGAGTTGGTTTTATTCGCCATTACAATACACCTTATTACTCATCACTCCTTTGGCTACAAAACACTATTTTTCAACATAATTTCCATTCAATACAACGGCCTTACGCCACTCTACTGGGAGGGCTTGTATGCTCACATGGCACCTGTTATGCAGAAGCCAAGATAGCCCCTGAGGGGCGGCAACCCATATAACACCACAGAGGACTAGGTTGTCTATGTTCAAGGCCGCCGGCCGCGGTTGCCGAGCGGTTCTAGGCGCTACAGTGTGGAACGGCGCTACCGCTACGGTCGCAGGTTCGAATCCTGCCTCGAGTATAGGTGTGTGTGATGTCCTAAGGTTAGTTAGTTTTAAGTAGTTCTAAGTTGTAGGGGACCGATGACCTCAGAAGTTAAGTCCCATAGTGCTCAGAACCATTTGAGCCATTTTTTTTTTTTTTTCGACCTGTGGGTCTACCCTCCATTCGATCCCTGCGAAACCCTACATTTCAGCAGGATGATGCACGACCGCATGTTTCAGGTCCTGTACGGGCCTTTCTGGATACAGACAATGCTCGACTGCTGCCCTGGCCAGCACATTCTCCACATCTCTCACCAACTGAAAACGTCTAGTCAATGGTGACGAAGCAACTGGCTTTTCACAATACGCCAGTCACTACTGTTGATTAACTGTGGTATCGTGTTGAAGCTGCATGGGCAACTGTACCTGTACACGCCATCCAATTATTTTGGCCACGGGTGGCTGTTCTGGGTACTGAGTTCTCGGGAACTATGCACCCAAATTGTGTGAAAATGTAATCACATGTCAGTTCTAGTATAATATATTTGTCCAATGAATACCCGTTTATTATCTGCATTTCTGCTTGGTGTAGAAATTTTAATCGCCAGTAGTGTATAAGTAATGCAATACGTATTTTTTTCAGAACGTGAGTTGGTTTTATTTGGCATTACAATACGCCATATTACTCATCACTCTTTTGGCTACAAAACACTATTTTTCAACACAATTTTCGTTCAATACAGCGGCCTTACGCCACTCTACTGGGAGGGCTTGTATGCTGACATGGCACCTGTTATGCCAGAGCCAAGGTAGCCCCTGAGGGCCGGCAACCCATATTACACCACGGAGGACGAGGTTGTCTGTGTCAAAGGCGTACCAAAAGCACCATGGTAAACACCGGCTATTTACATACAAGATAATGGAATCAGAGATTCCGAGCACTACTTCCTGCAGGGGGAGCTCGAGCCACGGCCTGCGGGAAGTATGACTACGCCAAAACCTGTTTGGGTGGAGAAGCTATTTAGGGGCTAGAAACAGCCCCGAAGTTCAGTCCATTCCGGTTGCCGTCCTTGTGTACTTGGACCAAGGACGAATACGTCTTCGTCTCTGAATTGGACGCTTGCTAGTGTGTGCGTGTGCGCGCGCGCGTGTGCGTGTGTGCGTCTTTTACCACGAACCTTTGTGGAAAATTACATGTGAACTTTTGTTTGCCTTAATTAGGAGACTTTTACTGGAATCGTTATCGTTACCTTTCATTTGTTGTTCAGTCATCATCCTGGTGAACTTACCTCAACAAAGGCTAAAACCCGATTTCTGTGTAAGTGCGGCAACTATGAAACTGTGAATCTTGGCAACGCCTAATGACATCGAAAAAAGTTGCAAAGTTTTCCAAGAATTCATCTTCAGAAATTTAATAAAAATTTTGACCCTCTATCAAGAACAGGAATTATAAAAGTGTCCATCCCTTCAGTTTGTACTTTTCGTACCCAAATAACATGGGTTTTCGGGATTTTCTCAGGAAACGACCATGAAAAAATTGTGCTTTTGTAAGCTGCTTAAGGACTATCGTAGACAACACCTAATGCAAAAGAACCAATCGATTTGCTCAATTTGCCTGGGCTGCAGGAAGCTTGCGATATTTGAACCAGTACTGTAGAATATCTACTTTACGCCCGTTCTCTCGATAGGTGTACGAATGGTCGCTAGGCCGAATATTATCCTAAACACTTGACCACGTATATGCGTGATCAGTGGAATTCGAGATACGACTCCCCGAAAAATAATCACATTTTCGCGCGAGGCTTTTTGGAATATATTAGTATCGTGCACTGTCGCTGCAAGTAGAAAAAAGCATACTTGCTCTAGTATCTTGGTGGGGGAAGAATGAAGTGGTTTAAGGGTTTAACAAAATAACGTGCTCTCTGCGGGTGACCATATGCCGAAAACATCTTTTCAACATATGAACACGTTACACGATTCACGAAATAAAAGGAGTGCAAGGGTTCCCCGATGATGCCTGTAAGCCTGTATAACGTCTCATTTATTAGAATATTCTAGGCACTAGGGTAAACCAGAGTGTCCTTCAGACGTTCGAGGAACCTCTGGCAATTGCCTTTCGCCGATAGGGACGAAATGCGTGGTTTCAACAACAAATTCAACCGACGACCCAATAGTTCGGAATAATACGAGGGGAGTTCAATACGTAATGCATCACGTTCTGTTTTTCTGTTTGTGAAAAAACTGCGAATTGTCGGTCACAACAGCACCCAGAAGCCCGTCGCCATGACTTTACTGCCTGAGGGTGCGGTATCGAACGTTTTCTTCAGAGGAGGGGTGGTGCGGCGCCATTCCATGGACTGCCGTTTCGCCTCCGGTTCGAAGTGATGAACCAATGTCTCGTCGACTGTGACGATTTTAGACAAAAAATTGTCAGCATCAGCCCCGAATCGCGGAAGCTATTACGCACAGCTAGATTACCCTTCATCGCTCCTTGTGCTCTTCAGTTGGGTGGCGAGGAAACCAGCAGGCGCACACCTTTGGGTACCCCAACTGGTGGGTCGGTCACAACAGCACCCAGAAGCCCGTCGCCATGACTTTACTGCCTGAGGGTGCGGTATCGAACGTTTTCTTCAGAGGAGGGGTGGTGCGGCGCCATTCCATGGACTGCCGTTTCGCCTCCGGTCCGAAGTGATGAACCAATGTCTCGCCGACTGTGACGATTTTAGACAAAAGATTGTCAGCATCAGCCCCGAATCGCGGAAGATATTACGCACAGCTAGATTACCCTTCATCGCTCCTTGTGCTCTTCAGTTGGGTGGCGAGGAAACCAGCAGGCGCACACCTTTGGGTACCCCAACTGGTGGACGAGTGTGTCAGCACCACCACTAGGGACGTCCAGCTGAGCAGCGAGCTGTTTGGCTGTAATCACTCGACCACTTTGAATGAGAGTGTCCGCACGTTCCAACATCGCTGTAGTCACAGCTGTGTGGAGCCGGCTAGCACGCGAGAGATCGGCACTTGTCGCGATGATGACAAACGACTCAACGTGCTTTTGCTCCGTTGCCATTCTGTGATCGCCAATGAATATCTGCCATGCTCTGGTTTCCGTCCAGCTCTCTGCTTGGAACGTACACACGTTACAGACGCCATTTTCAATGGAAAGTATAGCACCGCCACCTATTGGAACTTCATGAAACTGCAGGGGCGGAGGCGGGAATATTCCACGACATCCCACAACAAATTCCGCATTTTTTTCAACCGAAATTAGCCGAGAAACAGAACGTGATGCATTACGTATTGAACTCCCCTCGTATTGTTCCGAACTAATGTCGTCGGATGAATTTGTTGTTGAAACCAACAATTTCGTCCCTATCTGCGAAAGACAACTGCAAGAGGTTCCTCGAACATCTGAAGCACACTCTGGTTTACCCTAATGCCTAGTATATTTTAGTAAACGAGACGTTATACAGCATCAAAAATGGCTCTAAGCACTGTGGGACTTTAACATCTGAGGTCATCAGTGCCCTAGAACTTAGAACTAGTTAAACCCAACTAACCTAAGGACATCACACACATCCGTGCCCGAGGCAGGTTTCGAACCTGCGACCGTAGCGTATTCGGGTTGGGTTTGGGTTGGGTTGTTTCTGGGAGGAGAGCAGACAGTGAGGTCATCGGTCTCATTGGATTAGGGAAGGACAGGGAGGAAGTCGGCCGTGCCCTTTCAAAGGAACCATCCCGGCATTTGCCTGGAGCGATTTAGGGAAATGACGGGAAACCAAAATCAGGATTGGCGGACGCGGGATTGAACCGTCGCCTCCCGAATGCGAGTGCAGTGTGCTGACCACTGCGCCACCTCGCTCGGTAGTTATTCGGTTTGGCGTTGAGTGACAGTGTTGATGGATGTCCATCAGGGATACCGAGCCAAATTCTGTCGAACTGGCGCGTTAGATTGTCATAATCCCGATCTGGTTTGAGGACCCTGCCCACAATGCTCCAAACGTTCTCAAATGGGGAGAGATCCGGCGACATGGCTGGCCAAGTCATGGTTTGCCAAGCATTAAGACAAGCAGTAGAGCCTCCCGCCGTGACGATTTTGATGATCTACTGGGGACATTTTGGCACGATAGATCTCTGGAGGACATCTAACAACTCTAACAATCAGTGATCAGTGCCAAGCCGAATAACTGTTTGCACGAGGGATAGAGGTGTACCAATCTGTTATTCAGTACTACATATATCGGGTGATCAAAAAGTCAGTATAAATTTGAAAACTGAATGAATCACGGAATAATGTAGAAAGAGAGGTACAAATTCACACATATGCTTGGAATGTCGTGGGGTTTTATTAGAACCAAAAAAATACAAAAGTTCAAAAAATGTCCTACAGATAGCGCTTCATCTGATCAGAATAGCAATAATTAGCACAACAAATTAAGACAAAGCAAAGATGAAGTTCCTTTACAGGAAATGCTCAATATGTCCACCATCATTCCTCAACAATAGCTGTAGTCCAGGAATAATGTTGTGAACAGCACTGTAAAGCATGTCTGGAGTAATGGTGAGGCATTGGCGTCGGATGTTGTCTTTCAGCATCCCTACAGACGTCGGTCGATCACGATACACTTGCGACTTCAGGTAACCCCAAAGCCAATAATCACACGGACTGAGGTATGGGGACCTGGGAGGCCAAGCATGACGAAAGTGGCGGCTGAGCACACGATCATCACCAAACGACGCGCGCAAGAGATCTTGCACGCGTCTAGCAATACTTTGTGGGTTTTTTTTCCTAATAAAACCCCATGTCATTCCAAGCATGTGTGTCAAGTTTTCCCTCTCTATCAACATTATTCCGTCGTTTATTAAGTTATCAAATTTATAAAGACTTTTTGGTCACCCGGTACATTTACATGGATACTCTGAAAATCACATTTGAGTGCCTGGCAGAAGGTTCATCGAACCACCTTCACAATTCTCTATTATTACACTCTCCTATAGCGCGCGGAAAGAACGAACACCTATATCTTTCCTTACGATCTCCGATTTCCCTTATTTTATCATGCTGTAGGTCAGCGCCGACGAAATATTTTCGGATTAGGAGGAAATGGAAATGAGCGTTTGGCGTCATTGGCCGGGAGGCCCCTTGCGGGGCAGGTTCGGCCGCCTTGGTGCAGGTCTTACTACATTCGACGCCACATTGGGCGACCTGCTCGCCGGATGGGGATGAAGTGATGATGAAGACAACACAACACCCAGTCCCTGAGCGGAGAAAATCCCCGACCCAGCCGGGAATAGAACCCGGGCCAGTAGGACGGCAATCCGTCACGCTGACCACTCAGCTATCGGGACGGACGCTTAGGAGGAGAAAGTTCGTGACTGGAATTCCGAGAGGAGATTCCACAGCAACGAAAAACGCCTTTGTTTTGATGATGTCCATCCCAAATCCTGTATCATTTCAGTGACACTCTCTCTCCTATTTCGCGGTGATTCAAAACGTGTTGCCCTTTTTTGAACGTTTTCGATGTACTCCGTCTATCCTACTGATGGTCGAAGTAGAGAAGATATTAAATGTAGACTGGCAATGGCATCGAGTATAGAATTAAGTGTCAGGAAGTCGTTTCTGAAAGTATTTGTATGGAGTGCAGCCATGTATGGAAGTGAAACGTGGACGATAAATAGTTTGGACAAGAAGAGAATAGAAGCTTTCGAAATGTGGTGTTACAGAAGAATGCTGAAGATTAGATGGGTAGATCATATAACTAATGAGGAGGTATTGAATAGAATTGGGGAGAAGACGAGTTTGTGGCACAACTTGACTAGAAGAAGGGATCGGTTGGTAGGACATGTTCTGAGACATCGAGGGATCACCAATTTAGTATTGGAGGGCAGCGTGGAGGGTAAAAATCGTAGGGGGAGACCAAGAGATGAATACACTAAGCAGATTCAGAAGGATGTAGGTTGCGGTAAGTACTGGGAAATGAAGAAGCTTGCAGGGGAGAGAGTAGCATGGAGAGCTGCATCAAACCAGTCTCAGGACTGAAGACCACATCAACAACAACCGTCTATCCTACAATTATGTGGTAAGGATGCCACACCGCGCAGCAGTATTCTGAAAGAGGACGGACAATCGTAGTGTAGGCAGTCTCCTTAGTAAGGTCTGTTACATTTCCTAAATGTCCTACCAATAAAACGTAGCCTTTGGTTAGGCTTCCCATACCATTTTCTAAGTGTTCTTTCCAAGTTTCTCAGTTGTTGAAACCCTTTCTTTTGAATAAATCATCTACTTTTTGTGAAACTATGATAATTTGTTTGTCTGTACATGTATCTCACGTCTACCGATATCCGTCCCATTCGGATAATTTCTTCGTGGTACGTCTTTTTTTTATCTTAGACTGTTCTTACAAGTATGTGACTGGAGTATGTGGAACAAGTAACAACGCTAATTCCGAGACTTTACGTCATGCAATATTTGTTTCACAGTTCTCCGTTTATTGCCCGTCAGAGATGAGAGTGGCGAGGCAGAAGTAACTCAGAATTCATGGCGGTGGTTTGTGGGCAGCAGAGCAGAAACGCTTGTGTTGACGTTGAAGGGGTGGTGAAGGGGAGGGTTGGCTGTATAAGCGAAAGCCACTCTCCGTCTCCTGTCATAGTGAAGATCACAAAGCAGAACTGAAACTGTGGCTGCAGGTAGCTGATACGATTATCAGCTTACTTTGAATGGAGGCTCAAAAGCGACAGAGGTTGACTAATGAACCGCAAACCGGCGTAATTAAGCACGCGACCGCTTCTGACGGCTGAGAGATGCACTAGGGCACAACGAGCTCTCGATGTCCACCACTTCAATGCACCCGCCTGTCCCACTAACATTAAAGAGAAGAGGTGCAATACAGGGTGTTACAAAAAGGTACGGCCAAACTTTCAGGAAACATTCCTCACACACAATGAAAGAAAATATGTTATGTGGACATGTGTCCGGAAACGCTTACTTTCCATGCTAGAGCTCATTTTATTACTTCTCTTCAAATCACATTAATCATGGAATGGAAATACACAGCAGCAGAACGTACCAGCTTGACTTCAAACACGTTGTTACAGGAAATGTTCAAAATGTCCTCCGTTAGCGAGGATACATGCATCCACCCTCCGTCGCATGGAATCCCTGATGCGCTGATGCAGCCCTGGAGAATGGCGTATTGCATCACAGCCGTCCACAGTACGAGCACGAAGAGTCTCTGCATTTGGTACCGGGGTTGCGTAGACAAGAGCTTTCAAATGCCCCCATAAATGAAAGTCAAGAGGGTTGAGGTCAGGAGAGCGTGGAGCCCATGGAATTGGTCCGCCTCTACCAATCCATCGGTCACCGAAGCTGTTGTCGAGAAGCGTACGAACACTTCGACTGAAATGTGCAGGAGCTCCATCGTGCATGAACCACATGTCGTGTCGTACTTGTAAAGGCACATGTTCTAGCAGCACAGGTAGAGTATCCCGTATGAAATCATGATAACGTGCTCCATTGAGCGTAGGTGGAAGAACATGGGGCCCAATCAAGACATCACCAACAATGCCTGTCCAAACGTTCACAGAAAATCTGTGTTGATGACGTGATTGCACAGTTGCGTGCGGATTCTCGTCAGCCCACACATGTTGATTGTGAAAATTTACAATTTGATTACGTTGGAATGAAGCCTCATCCGTAAAGAGAACATTTGCACTGAAATGAGGATTGACACATTGTCGGATGAACCATTCGCAGAAGTGTACCCGTGGAGGCCAATCAGCTGCTGATAGTGCCTGCACACGCTGTGCATGGTACGGGAACAACTGGTTCTCCCGTAGCACTCTCCATACAGTGACGTGGTCAACGTTACCTTGTAAAGCAGCAACTTCTCGGACGCTGTCATTAGGGTTATCGTCAACTGCACGAAGAATTGTCTCGTCCATTGCAGGTGTCCTCGTCGTTCTAGGTCTTGCCCAGACGCGAGTCATAGGCTGGAATCTTCCGTGCTCCCTAAGACGCCGATCAATTGCTTCGAACGTCTTCCTGTCGGGACACCTTCGTTCTGGAAATCTGTCTCGATACAAACGTACCGCGCCACGGGTATTGCCCCGTGCTAATCCATACATCAAATGGGCATCTGCCAACTCCGCATTTGTAAACATTACACTGACTGCAAAGCCACGTTCGTGATGAACACTAACCTGTTGATGCTACGTACTGTAGAGCAATGAGTCGCATGTCAACACAAGCACCGAAGTCAACATTACCTTCCTTCAATTGGGCCAACTGGCGGTGAATCGAGGAAGTACAGTACATACTGAAGAAACTAAAATGAGCTCTAACATGGAAATTAAGCGTTTCCGGACACATGTCCACATAACATCTTTTCTTTATTTGTGTGTGAGGAATGTTTCCTGAAAGTCTGGCCGTACCTTTTTGTAACATCCTGTATAAAGAGCAAGGACAAGCAAGACAGCAGAGCATCAACCAGTGCTACAGTGTATACACACTGAAGCGCCAAAGAAACTGGTACATCTGCCTAATATCGTGTAGGGCCACTGCGAGCACGCAGAATTGCCGCAACACGACGTGGCATAGACTCGACTAATGTCTGAAGTAGTGCTGGAGGGAACTGACACCATGAATCGTCCAGGGCTGTCCATTCATACGCAGGAGTACGAGGGGGTGGAGATCTCTTCTGAACAGCACGTTGCAAGGCATCCCAGATATGCTCAATAATGTTCATGTCTGGGCAGTTTGGCGGCCAGCGGAAGTGTTTAAACTCAGAAGAGTGTTCCTGGAGCCACTCTGTAACAATTCTGGACGTGTGGGTTATCGCGCTGTCCTGCTGGAATTGCTCAAATACGTCGGAATGCACAATGGACATGAATGGTTGCAGGTGATCAGACAGAGTGCTTACGTAGGTGTCACCTGTCAGAGTCGTATCTAGACGTATCAGGGGTCCCATATCACTGCAACTGCACACGCCCCACACCATTACTGAGCCACCACCAGCTTATGGCTGATGTTTAGTTGAATGGTTCGCATGCTGATACTTTTCGATGGCCGAGCATTGAAATCTGCAGCAATTTGCGGAAGGGTTGCACTTGTGTCACGTTGAACGATTCTCTTTAGCCGTCGTTGCTCCCGTACATGCAGGATCTTTTTCCGCCCACAGCCATATGGGAGACTATGTTTTACCGGATTCCTGATATTCACCGTACACTCGTGAAATGATCGTACGGGAAAATCCCCAATTCATTGCTGCCTAGGAGATGCTGTGTCCCATCGCTCGCGTGCCGACTATAACAGCACGTTCAAACCCAGTTAAATATTGATAACCGATAACCTGCGTTGTAGCAGCGGTAATCGATCTGCGCCAGACACTTGTCTTATATAGGCGTTGCCCACCGCAGCGCCTTATTCTGTCTATTTACGTATATCTGTATTTGAATATGCCTATACCAGTTTCTTTGGCGCGTCAGTGTATTTCATAATCGTGTCTTTAAGTCCTTGATATTATTTATTTCAGTCTATTTTATGATGGAGGAATCTGTTTGACACTGTTTTAATATAGTACCCACTCGTCGCATGGCTATACAAATTTTTTGGCCTGTGACATACGAGCACGTCACATCGCTATGCCTTTTTTTACCCCACCAACAACCTGTACATTTTACGTTAGTCGGCAAACTGCACTTCGCGGCACCAGGTATGTGTGAGCTCTCACTATATTTTGTTGATAAATGGGCAGCCTCAGATAGCAATTTTTATTGTTGGTTTCTCTTTTCCCTGTTCGTATTTGGTCTGAAGATTATCTGCAGCATAGACTGAAACCGATACTCGGTAATTAAAAAAAAGTGGTCCTGACGGTGTTTGTTTATTTGATCTTGAATGGGTCGGGTAAGCGTTTTGTAGGCAACCCAATCTCCTTTTGTAGATTCATTGCGCTTTTCTTAGTATTCTACCAGTAAACTGAAGTTTTTCCAGCTGCTACCGCTGATACTATGTTATTATTCCACCTCATACCTCTACGTATTAGTAAACACAGATATTTGTATGAGTTGACTGATTCCAATCATGAGTCACTGATGCTGTTGCCATACGATACTAGTTACATTTTTCTCGTTTTGTGAATTGCATAATTTTACATTTTTAAACATTTAAATCAAGTTTCCATCTATGATTCGGTTTGAAGTCTTATCAAGATTTGACTGAATTGAAACTTTCGCCGAAGTATGCGAGAAACGGGCTATATTTGCAAGATAAGACAACCGGAATCGGCTATTGCTGTGTGAACACCGCAAAGTGGTCCTGTCATATCAGGGTTCTTCGTAGTATGCTGCAAGGAGATAGCCCCAAGTTATGGACATTAAACGGAAATCCTCTTCCCCATACTTCATAGGACACAGATAGTGAGTCAGCTACTGCTACTGAAAGTGGAACTATATCCTGACTCCTAGAGTACCAGAAAGCGCTTAGGAAACCTATTTCAGGTACATGGAGGTGCTCCTGTTTAAGTAAACAGCTTTAGTGGAGGCAAGTGAACAATCTAAAGGCTCTATACAGTGGCTTAACGTTTATGATCATATTTCCTGAATTGTATGTTGAACAATGATATAATTTTGCAGGTACATTCAATGGTATATGTCTGCGGAATGTGTTGCCAATGGAGTTAGTAGTAAAGAGATACTCGATCAAAACTTCTTCCTTGATACCTGAAGTTTTACTGCAAGAAAAGAAAAAATGTAGTAAACGATAAACTTCTTTCCTTTCATTATTTCGTGGGGGCGTGTCACTTTCGAAAGCATTTGCAATTATGTCCAAGATTTCTTGGTAGTCGTTAAGTGCTTTCATTTTGTAATATTGCTTCAGTACGGTCTGGGTAACCTGTGCGACACGAATTACGTTGCTTCAAAATATACGTCGTGGTCCGCTTAAACATTTCAGAGCAAGTATCTCTGGAACAACAATAAAGACCTAAAAACAGCTTTCAAGTGTATGAATGTAAGGCAAAGGCTCGTGAAAGTAAATACTATGAGACATTCTAAAACGAAAGCAAATATTGTTTTCAACACAAACTTTTTTTTTAGGTTTTTTTATGCACACCTTATAATTTTTCTTACATGAAAAATCACAAAAACGGAGATGTTGGTTACACCGCAATATGTCAATTACGTTCCGGGAAATTGCAAAGCAAATAGGCGAAACGTGCCGCTATTGCACATCCCGAGATGAAAGCGTGAATAGCATGCTGCTCTTAATCGCAATGTGATTGACGAACTGCGATGCAGCAAGCGCTGTACTTGTTGCTATTTACACACTGTTATTAGGTGGAGTGGAAACAATGCAGATCTCTAGTCACGCACAATGAAAAATAAGGAAAGGTTTAGTCGTCTGTGCTTTGTTGGTCTTTACTGCTGTACTAGAACGGACAAACAGTAACGAAAAACCAATTGTCCTCGGCCAGAGCAGACGTAATTAATGACTGACCTAGAATATAATAGCGGGGCAAATGGCAGTCGTACATAGTTGTATGACTGGAAACCTGTATTGTTTCCAGGCCACTTAATAATACAGTCTTTTCTTTCATTCTTGGGGGCCTACGTCCCTCTTCACACTGGGTCGGCCGTGTTACTATTGATTTGGCAGTGTTAGTTGCAGAGGGTGGCTGGATGCCCTTTGTGCCGTCACCCCGAATCCCCCAGGACGGAATTAGCGTACCCCAGCTGTCTGCGGCTAGTGTAAGCCATGGGATAGTGCGAACGTTTGCAAATGTCTGCCAGTCGTGTAAATGAGGCGGAACGTGGGGACCAGCGCGGTATTCACCTAGTGGGATGTGGAAAACCACCTAAAAACCACATCCAGGCTGTCTGGCAAACCGGCCCTCGTCGGTAATCCGCCGGGCGCATTCGATCCGGGGCCAGCGCGCCTACCCGAGTCCAGGAAGCAGCGCATTAGTGCCCTCGGCTACCCTGGCAGGCTGCCACTTAATAACAGAGTAAACAGTAATAAGGCCAGTGATTGTTGCATCGTAGCACGTAAATCACATTGCAATTATGAGCAGTGTGGGATTCACACTTGCATCTCGGAATTTGCAATAGCGGCGCGTTTCGTCTATTTCAAGTGTTAAAATCGCTTTGGAATCTCTCGGGCTGTATGAAGGTTGCCCACAAAGTAATTCACTACATTTTATTTCTCCAACAATTGTTTATCGAACGCAATGAGAATTACACACACTGAAGAATGGTGTTTTACGTACACAGCTTATTTTTTCGCGTAATTTCCATCCCGTTCTATGGCCTACCTCCAGCGCCAAAGAAGGGCGTGTCTGCCCTGTCGGTACGAATCCTTGTTCTAGAGGCGGAGCCAGTGCTTCACTGTGTGAATTTCCTTTGCTGTTTGCTGATTTTTTGACAGGTACAGTGCCAATTGCCGACTTGTAATGAGTCTGTTCTCGCGAATAGCAACATCAGTTCGCTGTAACATCAGCTCGCTGCATGTCAGGTGTGACAGCCGTGGATGGTCTCCCCTACAGCTGAAATGAGTGGAACTCCGCCAAACCGCTTTCTGATGACCTCACCCTCCGTGCCCAGCGACTAACTGTACCTCTATCGACAGCAGATGCTCCGTAGACTTCGCACAAGCGTTTTTGAATATTCCCCCACAATTTCTTTCTCTGCAGTCAGAAATTCAGTGACAGCACGTTGCTTGTAACGTACATCACCTGCAGACGCTATTTTGAAACTATCCTGCAGCTAAGCTTTCTGTCGGAAGTGACGGAAACTTGGCGCACTCACTTACGAGACTTCAGATAATACATACGTAACGCATCGCATTCGGCATATTGTTTTCGGCTGAGAAAAAAAAGTGGTGCATTACTTTCTAAGTATCCCTCGTAAATGACATATTGTGATGCAACTAACGCCAATTTACCTTCATGAGCCTCTGCCTTACATTCATACCAATGAAAGTCGTTTTTCCATATCTAGTGTTGTTCCGGAGACGTTTCTGCTGAAACGTTTAAGTGCAATACATATATTTAACATTGATACTTGACTTATTGCGTTAAACCTTTAACGTCAAATTCTACCTCTTAATAAGGAGAGTATATCAGCATCTTAATTTTATTTAATTCGTCAGTAGCTGTATTAAATACTAAAAAAGAAATTTTTGTCATCTCTGGAACCCTGTGAGATAGTCCAATATCCAACTGACACTGGATGATTTTATATTACTAAAGGAATGTAATCACAGATACACCAACTAACTTTTTGTACGCACATTCCCCTGATTGACACTGTCCTATCACATTAGTGCAACCACCTGTCAAAAGCTTTGCAACACCGGACACTGCGAGGGAGAGCGTCACTGATGTTCTGGAAGGCACCATCAGGGATTTGGAGCCGTGTCAACTCCAGAGCAGTGGCCAGCTGCTCTAGGTTTCTCAGTTGAGGATCCAGGCCGTGAACAGCTCGAACGAGGTGGTCCAGCTGATCCCTGACGGCGTTTAAATCTGTAGAGTTTGATGACCGGGAGAGTACAGTGAACTCTCCGAACCACGCATGTACATTGACGAGGTCCCCAAGGATAGATGCACGCTTGTGTTGATCGAGTGTGCCTCCAGAATGGCGAGATCACCAAAGGAATGCCACGAAAACATTCCCCAGACCATAACGTTCCCTCCTCTGGTGCAGACCCTTCCGACAATCGTTGCAGGGCCGTACAGGCAAAAGGCCATCTGTCCAAGAGAGAATGAAACCTATCGCCACACAGTGGGCGTCTAGTTGCGGTACAGCCATCAAAATTCCAGTCTCTGTCAGCGATGAAGAGCAGTGAGGATGAATGTGTGGAAAGACGCCTGCTGAGAAGGTCCATATGCAGCAGCATTCACGAACGGTTGTTGAGACTGTTGGTAGGTAGCCCCTCGCTTCATCTGGGCTGTCAGTTGCCCAACGGTGGCCCCTATCACCTTATGGCATGTGGTGCAATACAGTTGCCTCTCCATTGGTTTTGGATAGCGTCTTTTGCTATGCTCAACATACTTTAATCGTTTAACATTACCATAGGAGTCAAGAAGGGATGTGTTATTGCACCTAGCCTATTCTCCATATTTCTGGGAACCATTCTCCACCTTTTTAAAGAAAACCTACCATTTTGGTGTTGAAATTACTAGTAGTAAGGTACTCAGCCTTAGCAGACTCTCACCTAAAAGCAGAATAACCGCAACAGCTGTCATCGAACTTCAGTACCATAGGATCTACACACTATCCTAAATGCATAGCCATTGGCCTAGAGCTTAACACATGCAAAACGAAAGTCCTGTATCAGCCAGGCCCAAATTACGCTGCAGCAGCTCCAGTTATGAGTTATGACAGCTGATGGATCACCTCTAGACATAGTAGAGTGTTTTCCATACGTGTGAAGCCATCTTTCTGCAAATCCAGACATAGATGGGCGTCGCTTAAAGTGCTTAGAAAAATACCATCAACGCTGCCTAATGAGAACATTGAGAGTAAAGTGGCAGGATCGGCGAACAGACAACAGCATTTTTGAAGAATCCAACTACACCAGCATTGGAGCAAAAATTGTCAAACACTAACTTCTCTGGGTTGGTCATATCGTCCTCAAGGCCAAACTACCTTCTTCCTAAGCAAATCATGTTGCCCCAGCTGAAGAATGGTCAGCGCAATCAGGGAGGACAAACAAAGCGTTATGAAGATGTCCTAACGTCAAATATGACAAAATGTCAAACACAAATGATTGGGAAACTGCAACCCTAGATAGATCCAAATGATGACAAATTGTTCACCAAGGAACACTTTTGAAAAGCAGAGACAATTGTGGGAGAATAGGAAGAGAGATCGTAGAAGAGAACAGGAGCTCTTGAGAGGAACAAACCTGAATCTGTGGCTCCAGAATAGGACTACTTAGCCACCAAAGAATCCACAGATGACGCTACCAGGGGACATTTCATACTCACCAAGGAGTAAATGCCTATGATGATGATGATGATACTTTAACCATGGCAGCACGCGAGCAGTTTACAAACCTAGACGTTTCTGAAATGCTTCCACTCTTGGTTCGAAAGCCAATGATTATGCCCTTTTGGACGTCACGTAAATCGCTCTGTTTCCGCATGACGATAACGACTGCACAGTTTTCCGCATCCCCGCGACGCGTATTATGTACCCTCCACAGCTAGCGCTACCACTTGTCATTTGTGAGTGACTACTGCTCGTTGACCCCTAACACAGGCAGTAGTCACATTAATGTCACTGGCCCGTGTATTGCTATAGGAGTATCTTTCGTTTCCTTATGGCAGCCAAGGTTTATAAACCTCTTTCTGAAGTTATTTCCCTGGAATGTAGCTTTGTATGGGAGTGAAATGTTGACGCTGAAATGATCAAAGTGTTAATATAAACATTGAAAATTTAAGTAATGAAGTTTTGGTTGGTTGTGCCGATACGGAATGAGGAAGAAGAAAATCGAATTTGGAAAAATAGCAAATTTATGGCAGAACCTGACTGAAAGAAAACATCTTTTGATAGAACAGGGAGTAATTAGTTTGGTAATGGAGGGAAGATGGGGGAAACCAAGATGTGCAGAGAGTAGACAGGTTGAAATGGATGTTGGTTGCAGTAACTATGTTGAACAACAACAGCCACATGAGAAACAAGTATCCGCGGATAACGAATAACCTGTAGTAGTAGTAGTAGTAGTTAGTGTTTAACGTCCCGTCGACAACGAGGTCATTAGAGACGGAGCGCAAGCTCGGGTTAGGGAAGGATTGGGAAGGAAATCGGCCGTGCCCTTTCAAAGGAACCATCCCGGCATTTGCCTGAAACGATTTAGGGAAATCACGGAAAACCTAAATCAGGATGGCCGGAGACGGGATTGAACCGTCGTCCTCCCGAATACGAGTCCAGTGTGCTAACCACTGCGCCACCTCGCTCGGTTAACCTGTTGTATCATACGAAAACAGTGTTATCGAGGTACCAGCACCAGAATAAAACAAATGTTTTCAGAACTGGTCGAACTCACGCGAAAGTGAATGAATTATAATACACGTTATTTCGACAAGCAACAATTCGATTTTCGGTAAATGAAAAGCGCCAGTTTGCTTTTGTTCTACAATATTACTTTTATTGTTAACCGGTTTTCGGCTTACTAGGCCATCTTCAAAAAAAATGGTTCAAATGGCTCTCAGCACTATGGGACTTAACTTCTGAGGTCATCAGTCCTCTAGAACTTAAAACTACTTAAACCTAACTAACCTAAGGACATCACACACATCCACGCCCGAGGCAGGATTCGAACCTGCGACCTTAGCGGTTGCGCGGTTCCAAACTGTAGCGCCTAGAACCGCTCGGCCACCCCGGCCGGCTAGGCCATCTTCAGACATTTACTGAGTGTTATCACCAAAGAAGTTAAACGTTAGCAAACAACATTGGAAGAGAAATAACACATCTAGACTGAAGTAGAAACATACATCTTTGCAATGATAAAGTAAAAAAAAAAGTAAAAAATAAACAGTACATAAATAACAATGGAGTAGACAGGAAAACCTTTAGCACAAAATAGGAATAGCATGCCTGCATAACAGTTTCTATCAATAACATCAAGTAATAAAATAAAATAAAATTAGTACTAGACAAAGGCGCTTCAGTCTGGAACCGCGCGACCGCTACGGTCGCAGGTTCGAATCCTGCCTCGGGCATGGGTGTGTGTGATGTCCTTAGGTTGGTTAGGTTTAAGTAGTTCTAAGTTCTAGGGGACTGATGACCTCAGATATTTAGTCCCATAGTGCTCAGAGCCATTTGAACCATTTCTGAAGTACTAGACAAGGCGGCATTAGGAGGTATGAAACATGGAGAGTGATACACAACCAATTAAAGAGACAGTTATCAATGTAACTACAGAATACATAAGGAACTTAAGCAATATCAATAAGATAAACAGAAATAAGTAAATGTAGGAAAATGGAGGTGTTTGAGGAACCTACAGTTTGAGAGTGTGATGGTACTGCATTTTAACAATAACATTATAATCAAAGCAGTGGTTGTGTAACAGTTTTCATTAAATAAGTGAGCAAAGTAAAATATGTGTTAAACATGGACAGTAATAGAAATACCAGTCAAAAAGAAAGCCTTAACTATTGAAACTATAGTCTATATGAAATACAAAGACAACTTCAACAAAACAAAACAACTTAATGAAAACAGGAAAATGGAAATATGTTGGAAGAGAGAGTGTGGGAAGTAATGAACAATAAAGATGTTATCTGAAGTTTACGAGAGGGGAAGTGTTGAGCTCTGTCTGGTCATTTAGGATGAGATCTGGACTGTGAGCAAGATGTTTGTTAATTTCTAGGGCTTCCATCAGGTTGAGTTTGTGGCCTTTGTTTGCTAAGTGAAGTACATCTACATCTACATGACTACTCTGCAATTCACATTTAAGTGCTTGGCAGAGGGTTCATCGAACCACAATCATACTGTCTCTCTACCATTCCACTCCCGAACAGCGCGCGGGAAAAACGAACACCTAAACCTTTCTGTTCGAGCTCTGATTTCTCTTATTTTAGTTTGATGATCATTCCTAACTATGTAGGTTGGGCTCAACAAAATATTTTCGCATTCGGAAGAGAAAGTTGGTGACTGAAATTTCGTAAATAGATCTCGCCGCGACGAAAAACGTCTCTGCTTCAGTGACTTCCATCCAATCTCGCGTATCATATCTGCCACACTCTCTTCCCTATTACGTGACAATACAAAACGAGCTGCCCTTTTTTGCACCCATTCGATGTCCTCCGTCAATCCCACCTGGTAAGGATCCAACACCGCGCAGCAATATTCTAACAGAAGACAGACGAGTGTAGTGTAAGCTGTCTCTTTAGTGGACTTGTTGCATCTTCTAAGTGTCCTTTGTCTCGCCTTCCCCACAATATTATCTATGTGGTCTTTCCAACTGAAGTTGTTCGTAATTTCTACACCCAGGTACTTAGTTGAATTGACAGTCTTGAGAATTGTACTATTTATCCAGTAATAGAATTCCAACGGTTTTCTTTTGGAACTCATGTGGATCACCTCACACTATTCGTTATTTAGCGTCAACTGCCACCTACTACACCATACAGCAATCTTTTCTAAATCGCTTTGCAAATGATACTGGTCTTCGGATGACCTTACTAGACGGTAAATTACAGCATCATCTGCGAACAACCTAAGATTGTCACCCAGGTCATTTACATAGATCAGGAAGAGCAGAGGTCCCAGGACGCTTCCCTGGGGAACACCTGATATCACTTCAGTTTTACTCGATGATTTGCCGTCTATTACTACGAACTGCGACCTTCCTGACAGGAAATCACGAATCCAGTCGCACAACTGAGACGATACCCCATAGGCCCGCAGCTTGATTAGAAGTCACTTGTGAGGAACGGTATCAAAAGCTTTCCGGAAATCTAGAAATATGGAATCAACTTGAGATCCCCTGTCGATAGCGGCCATTACCTCGTGCGAATAAAGGACATGGGCCTCTGACTGGTAGTTGTGACCCCCACTCAGTACATGCTCAGCAAATGCAGAGTCTGAATTCTGCAACCTCTATTTTCCTTGTCTTTTTACGAATTTAAAAGTCGGTGATTTCGAAAATTATGACTCACCAGCTTCTGAAATGAGTGATTTGTGAATTTGAAAAACATAGCATGTTTCGGGAAGACGTGATCTCATTATCAGCTTCTGAAAACAAATGAAATAACTCTCACATTTTGGACAGCTGGTGCGTCATGATCTCAGCACCGACATCGTCATACACTTACGCGACGACTTCACAGAAAAAAAACCCGAAACGCGGAACTTAGCATTTGACACACCTCAGCAGCTGCACGGCTATTAAATGATGGCAATACTTGTTGAGTGCTGCTACAGCGCTGAAACTTCCATCCCCGTCTACATCCAGCACGTGCCGCCTCGGCTAGATAACAAAGTCGGGCTGTTGGCCGCCGGCCGGACTTTTAACGAGCTCGCACGAAGCGAAGTACGCCAGCCGGATTCCTCGACCGGGTGCTAAGTCGCGCGTTAACATTCACTGCAGCGGCGCGCTACTTGGTCTGAACTTTTCCAGCCATTCCCGGGCGTCCGTTAAAGAGACATCCAGGTACCGACTGCAACTTTATTTCACTTCGTTTTATTTTTTTTTTCCTGCTCCTCGCCTCTTACTCGTCTAACTTGTCCTCGCATTCACCTGTACCCCAGCCTGCTCGGCACCTGTCCTACCCGTGGGCGATTACTCACGCCTTCGTTCTGCTCGCTACGACCCGCCCACGTCACCTTCTCAACGCACAGACGCCTCCTCCACCTCCTCTCGGACGAGGGAGCAGAGAGAAAAGAAAATCGACGCGGTAGAGGTACTAAATGCGGCAAAAGACAACGCACCCTACAGGCGAACTTGAGATCCGAAACGCCCTAAACCAGGTCGCTAGGAGCGTACTTTGCTTTTGTCGGAGATGCTTACATCCTTCATCGTACAAGCAAGGGGTTAGAATGTTTCTAAGAACACTTTATACGACAGCATTAGAAAAAATTACGAATTTTTATAGATCCGTTGGTAATGTACACTACTGACCATTAAAATTGCTTCACCACGAAGATGACGTGCTACAGGCGCGAAATTTAACCGACAGGAAAAAGATGATTAGCTTTTCAGAGCATTCAGACAACGTGCTGACATGAGGAAAGTTTCCAACCGATGTCTCATAGACAAACAGCAGTTGACCGGCGTTGCCTGGTGAAACGTTGTTGTGATGCCTCGTGTAAGGAGGAGAAATGCGTACCATCACGTTTCCGACTTTGATAAATGTCGGATTGTAGCCTATCGCGATTGCGGTTTATCGAATCGCGACAATGCTGCTCGCGTTGGTCGAGATCCAATGACTGTTAGCACAATATGGAATCGGTGGGTGCAGGAGAGTAATACGGAACGCCGTGCTGGATCCCAACGGCCTCATATCACTAGCAGTCGAGATGACAAACATCTTATCCGCATGGCTGTAACGGATCGCGCAGCCACGTCTCGATCCCTGAGTCAACAGATGGGGACGTTAGCAAGACAACAACCAACTGCACGAACAGTTCGACGATGTTTGCAGCAGCACGGACTATCGGCTCGGACGCTGCATCACAGACAGGAGCGACTGCGATGGTGTACTCGACGACGAACCTGGATGCACGAATGGCAAAACGTCATTTTTTCGGATGAATGCAGGTTCTGTTGCCGGCCGCAGTGGTCTAGCGGTTCTAGGCGCTCAGTCCGGAACCGCGCGACTGCTACGGTCGCTGGTTCGAATCCTGCCTCGTGCATGGTTGTGTATGATGTCCTTAGGTTAGTTATGTTTAAGTAGTTCTAAGTCTAGGGGACTGATGACTTCAGAAGTTAAGTCCCATAGCGCTCAGAGCCATTTGAACCATGGAATCGATCTGAGATCCCTTGTCGACAGCACTCATTACTTCGTGGGAATAAAGAGCTAGATATGTTGCACAAGAACGATATTTTCGGAATCCATGTTGGTTTTAAATCAATACGTCATTTTCTTCAAGGTGATTCATAATGTTCGAGTACAGTATATGTTCCAAAATCCTACTGTAAATTGAGGTCAGTGATATGGGTCTGTAATTCAATGGGTTACTCCTATTTCCTTTCTTGAATATTGGTGTGACCTGTGCTACTTTCCAGTCTTTAGGAACAGACCTTTCGTCAAGTGAGCGGTTGTATATGATTGCTTAGAAAGGCGCTATTGTGTCTGCATACTCTGAAAGGAACCTGATTGGTATACCATCTGGACCGGAAGACTTGCCTTTCTTAAGTGATTTGAGTTGTTTCGAAACACCTAAGATATCTACTTTTATGTCAATCATGCTAACAGCTGTTCTGGTTTCGAATTCTGGAATATTTACTTGGTCTTCTTTCGTGAAGGAAGTACGGAAAACTGTATTTAGTAACTCCGCTTTATTGGCACCATCATCGGTAAAATTTCCATCGCTATCGCGCAGTGGCGGTAGTGACTGTTTTTTGCCACTGGTGTACTTTACATTTGTGATATGACGCATCAGCTCTACTTTTGGCGCACCATTACAGAATGCTGTTTTTTAATGAATATGTTACCCCACACACAGTCTTCATTCCCCGATGGATGTCTACTGGTGTTTGTTTTTCAGCAGCCATGAAAGTAGTAAAAGCTCGTTGGCGCGGTTTGAACGCATTTGGTAATAACGACACCATATGTCACGTTTCCACAGATGCAGCACGCACGTCAGAAAGACACAAATGTCACATATCTATGGGTATCTCCTCCAATAACCTCGACTGGTGAACTCCCGAGAACTCCCTGTACGTTAGTAACCTGTGCCAAGCGGGGAAACATATAAGGCCCAAGTAAGTAGTCGCCTACGATACCGGCCCCATATGTTTATTGGAATATGTCTCTGATGACGTCACACAATTGCAATATGTGGGTTTTCATCTGACCATTCGAGTGAATTGTGACTTATTTGCTCCACCCGTGTACTAGCTATGCGTCCTCAGCGCTGACGCAATATGGGTTTCCAATACATTGTTGCTTCACGAAATATACTTGTTTTTCTCTCCTGTATCATCCCTGTTAGTTTTGGCACTGTATTACTTAACACCTACATCTACATCTACATTTATACTCCGAAAACCACCCAACGGTGTGTGGCGGAGAGCACTTTACGTGCCACTGTCATTACCTCCCTTTCCGGTTCCAGTCGCGTATGGTTCGCGGGAAGAACGACTGCCGGAAAGCCTCCGTGCGCGCTCGAATCTCTCTAATTTTACATTCCTGATCCCCTCGGGAGGTGTAAGTATGGGGAAGTAATAAATTCGATACCTCATCCAGAAACGCACCCTCTCGAAACCTCGACAGCAAGCTACACCGCGATGCAGAGCGCCTTTCTTGCAGTCTGCCACTGGAGTTTGCTAAATATCTCCGTAACGCTATCACGCTTACCAAATAACCCTGTGACGAAACGCGCCGCTCTTCTTTGGATCTTCTCTATCCCCTCCGTCAACCCGACCTGGTACGGATCCCACACTGATGAGCAATACTCAAGTATAGGTCGAACGAGTGTTTTGTAAGCCACCTCCTTTGTTGATGGACTACATTTTCTAAGGACTCTCCCAATGAATCTCAACCTGGTACCCGCCTTACCAACAATTAATTTTATATAATTATTCCACTCCGTACGCATACGCCCAGATATTTTACAGAAGTAACTGCTACCAGTGTTTGTTCCGCTATCATATAATCATACAATAAAGGATCCTTCTTTCTGTGTATTCGCAATACATTACATTTGTCTATGTTAAGGGTCAGTTGCCACTCCCTGCACCAAGTGCCTATCCGCTGCAGATCTTCCTGCTTTCGCTACAACTCATCTGTATACACTACAGCATCATCCGCGAAAAGCCGTATAGAACTTCCGACACTATCTACTAGGTCATTTATATATATTGTGAAAAGCAATGGTCCCGTAACACTCCCCCGTGGCACGCCAGAGGTTACTTTAACGTCTATAGACGTCTCTCCATTGAAAACAACATGCTGTGTTCTGTTTGCTAAAAACTCTTCAATCCAGCCACACAGCTGGTCTGATATTCCGTAGGCTCTTACTTTGTTTATCAGACGACAGTGCGGAACTGTATCGAAAGCCTTCCGGAAGTCAAGGAAAATAGCATCTACCTGGGAGCCTGTATCTGATATTTTCTGGGTCTCATGAACAAATAAAGCGAGTTGGGTCTCACACGATCGCTGTTTCCGGAATCCATGTTGATTCCTACAGATTAGATACTGGGTTTCCGGAATACCCCGTAGACTTGCCAGGTGAAGCAAATGCATAAATAAATGAATCGAAAACAAGTTAAGAAAAATAATTAATAATTACAACCCATATTTCTCAGCCCATTTCTTTCCTTCTTTTTGACAGCTGTGTGTGAATCACAATAGACAGATATGTGTTGTATGCTGACGACAGCAAAAATACGTTACACGTAACTGACTTTTCAGCAGTAGAACAGTGTTACATTTATTTTGTCTGCGGAGACCTTTCCTTCATGGCAGGCACGAGAGGTCTCGCTTTATGGGACAGGTCTCCGGAACTGACGCGACAAGTAGTTTAGCACCGCTGTCGCCCGGCATCCGCGAGAAGAAGACGAACTGCGGCCGCATATGTCACGAGCTGGCGACCCTGCCGGGAGCTGCGAAAATTGACTTTCCGCAGGAGGCGACTGGAACTCGCTCTGCTGCAGGCGGAAAAAACCGCAAAGTTCTGCAGTGAAGGCGGCTGAAGTTGTCGGCGCGACCGGAAGCGAGGAATTCTGTTAGGGGGCTTTCACTCCCCCAGACTTCGAGACACAGGGCGGAGAATAGTGCCCCAAAAGTGCACTCTAGTGCCTGTTTGCTCTTTTCCCGATAATGCATTGGTATGACTTAGCAGTACATCTCTCTCCCAGACATCTGCTAACAAATAAGCCGCAATAGGTGGTGAGTTGATTGAAATGCACGAGTGCCAAATGTGATCAGGTTAAGTAAATGAATTAATAAGAAATATAACTGACTAGAGCCATAAGTTGATACAAAGGCAGGTGAATAACAAGCAGGCTTCAAGGCTTCAGGAAAGGAACATAATGTATTGAAGAGATCTGGAACTATCAAAACCTCCTGATAGAGAGACAAACACTACTGCAGTTATCTTCATGGACTTTAAGGAAGCCTACGACTCTATGGACAAGCAGAATTTCTTTGACACACTAGAAGAACATGCAATAGACAGAAAAAACTGCGGCACTCAAACAACACAGAGTCATGGGCACGATATCCAAAACAAAATTTATGAGAGAAATCTCAGAACCATTCACGATACATACGAGGGTCACAGAGATGGGCTCTTAGCACTCTTATTGAAAGTGTTAAGAGAAAAAATTGTCATTATACAGTAAGAAAAAGTAAAAGGGATTCAGACAAAAAGATCACGTGCAAACAAAATAGTCATAAAACGCCTGGCATTTTCAGACGACCTGGCAATACTCGGCAACAATAGACGAGAAACGTAAGAAGCACTCAAATACTCACATGAAATCTGTACCAGAACAAGTCTACAGATATCATACAAAAAAAGTGCAATACTTAGAAAGAAAGAGAAAAACCACTCAAGCTCTGCACACATAACACAGGAAGATCAAAAAAGTGGAAATATGTGTGGGAATGTAAACAATAGGAGGATCAAATAAGGCATTCAACATAGAAAGAACAGAAATCCTAAACTGACATGGACACACTACAATAAAAGGAACATAAGAAGGCAGGCCAAACTGCGGTCCTAAAACGCAGCTGTACTTCCAGAACCACTCTGTGCATCAGAGACAATCGCAATCGGACCACTAGGTATCATAGAGACACAAAAAAATAGAGCGTAAAATTCCCAAAAAAATGTTTTTGAAGCAATACACAGAGATGATATACTGATGAAGAGAGCAACCAAAGAATTATACGAACACAAAGACAGACTCACTTTCACAGCCATGATCAGAAAACGACAACTAACATTCTAAGGATACATACATAGAATCAACAACAACATACTCACAATCCAAACCAATTGGCTTCAAGAAATAGGAAAAGACCTGTAACAAGCAGGAATCAATAGGGAAGCGATAAATAACAGAGGTAAATTCAGAAACAAAATTATGAATACAAAACGTGAAGTAAACGAATTGAAGAAAACGGTGAAAAGATGAAGAGAACAAAGGAAACAAAGAACGCAGTTAAAGAATGAAGAGACATTGTGATGAGAAAACGAAGAAAACAAGGAAAAAACTTCCACTACATATAAAAGGAAAGAATAGGGATCCTAACAATTACAGAGGAATCTCCCTCTTTCCAGTGACATGTAAGATCTTATCCATCACAATTTTATAGAGAGATGAAGGAATACTCGTCCCACAACTAGAAGAATATCAAGCAGAACTTTAGTACGGAAGCATTTGATAACTTTTGCAGATTTTAAAAAGGTGTATGACTTAAGCCGATAGAAATTCACGAATCAATATTGTAACGGAATTCTGACTCGATAATAAAATAGCACACACAATTAAAGTAACTTTAACAAACCCAACACAAATTTATGGGGGAACGGCCAAACGTTTTGATATAAAATCAGGAACCAGACAGGGAAATGGTTTATCAACTCCGTTTTCCAACTGTTCACTGGGGAAGACGGTGAAGAAATAGAGGAAATCCATCAATATTAAGGTTATTCAACCAGGAAGACACCGAAATAAATTCGCCAAAGATTGTCTAGCTTTTGCAAATGACATTGCATTAATTATTGCCTCACTGAATAGCGACGAAACAGAAGTCAATGAACTACGGAAACAAGCAGACAAAATGAGACTAAAAATATCATTTGAAAGAAAAACATACTTCATTACAATCAATGATGCCACCGAATCTTAAATTCATAACAACACAGTATCTACCCGTAAAACAAACTGTTTCAAATACCTAGGACAATAGATAACAAGGAATACAGAAGAAAAGATAGTAATAGAAAACACAGTGCATAAAATGGAAAGCTCTTTGCATAAGACAAAAAACATATAACAAAACTATTTGTCCTGTAACACAAAACTAAGACATTAACAGAAAGTGGTAAGGCCTGAAACACTGACAAAAACATTTTTGAATGTTGAGAAACTGAAAAAGATGGGAAAAGAATTGTAAGGAAAATACCAAGTGTTGTAAGTAATGCACTACTGGCCATTAAAAGTGCTGCACCAAGAAGAAATGCGGATAATAAACTGGTATTCATTGGACAACTATATTATACTAGAACCCACATGTGATTACATTTTCACGCAATTTGGCTGCGTAGATGCTGAGAAATCAGTACCCAGAACAACCACCTCTGGCCGTAAAAACGGCCTTGATACGCGTGGGCACTGAGTCACACAGAGCTTGGATGGCGTGTACAGGTACAACTGCCCATGCAGCTTCAACACGATACCACAGTTCATCAAGAGTAGTGACTGGCGTATTGTGACGACCAGTTGCTCGGCCACCATTGACCAGACGTTTTCAGTTGGTGAGAGATCTGGAGAATGTGCTGGCCAGGGCAGCAGTCGAACAGTTTCTGTATCCAGAAAGGCCCGTACAGGACCTGAAACATGCGGTCGTGCATTATCCTGCTTAAATGTAGGGTTTCGCAGGGATCCAATGAAGGGTAAAGCTACGGGTCGTAACACATCTGAAATGTAACGTCCACTGTTCAAAGTGCCGTCAATGCGAACAAGAGGTGACAGAGACGTGTAACCAATGGCACCCCATACCATCACGCTGAGTGATGCGCCAGTATGGCGATGACAAATACACGCTTCCAATGTGCGTTCACCGCCATGTCGCCAAACAAGAATGCGACTGTCATGATGCTGTAAATAGAACCTGGATTCATCTGAAAAAATGACGTTTTGCCATTCCTGCACCTAGGTTCGTCCTTGAGCACACCATCGCAGGCGCTCCTGTCTGTGACGCAGCGTCAAGGGTAACCACAGCCGTGGTCTCCGAGCTGATAGTCCGTGCTGCTGCAAACGTCGTCCGTGTAGATGCTTGTTGTCTTGCAAACGTCCCTATCTGTTGACTCAGGGATCGAGACGTGGCTGCACGATCCGTTACAGCTATGCGGATAAGACGCCTGTCATCTCGGCTGCTAGTGATACGAGGTCGTTGGGATCCAGCACGGCGTTCCGTATTACCCTCCTGAACCCACCGATTCCATATTCTGCCAACAGTCATTGGATCTCGACCAACGCGAGCAGCAATGTCGCGACGCGATAAACCGCAATCGGGATAGGCTACAATCCGACCTTTATCAAAGTCGGAAACGTGATGATACGCATTTCTCCTCCTTACACGAGGCAACGTTTCACCAGGCAACGCCGGTCAACTGCTGTTTGTGTATGAGAAATCGGTTGGAAACTTTCCTCATGTCAGCACGTTGTAGGTGTCGCCACCGGCGCCAACCTTGTGTGAATGCTCTGAAGAGCTAATCATTTGCATATCTTTTTCCTGTCGGTTAAATGTCGCGTCTGTAGCACGTCACCTTCGCGGTGTAGCAATTTTAATGGCCAGTAGTGTAGTAATACAAAATAAGATCGAATTGACAGCTCTGTTTGAATAGGTATGGAAAAACTAAATGATGTAATGGGAAAAAGAAGACTTCAGTTTTATAGACACACAGGATAGCGATGGGCATATATACTGATGGCGGTAGTATCGTGAACAGAAGGTACAAAATGGCAGTGCATTGGCGGGGCTGCCATTTATGTTCAGATGGTTCGTGTAAAAAGGTTTCTGACATGATTATGGCCACACGAAGGGAATCAACAGACTCTGAACGCGGAATAGTAGTTGTAGCTAGAAGCTTGGAACACTCCAGTTCGGAAGTCGTTTGGGAATCCACCATTCCGAAGTCCACAGTGACAAGAGTGTGATGATAATACCAAATTCCAGGCATGCCTGTCACAAACGGACATCACAGTGGTGGACGACCTTCACTTAGCGACCGAGAGCAGCGGCGTTTGCGGAGAGTTGTCAGTGCTAGCAGACAAGCAACACTGCGTGAAGTAACCGCAGAGATCAATGTGGAACTTACGACGAATGTATCCGTTAGGACAGTGCGGCGAAATGAGGCGTTAATGGGCGATGGCAGCAGACGACCGACGCGAGTGCCTTTGCTAACATCACGACATCGCCTGCAACGCCTCTCCCACGCGCGTGACCCTACCGGTTGGACGCTAGACGACTGGAAAACGGTGGCCTGGTAAGATTAGTCCCAATATCAGTTGGTTGGAGATGGCAGTAGGGTTCGAGTGTGGCGCAGACCCCACGAAGCCACAGACCTAAGTTGTCAATAAGGCACTGTGCAAGCTGGTGGTGACTCCATAATAGTGTGGGCTGTGTTTACATGGAATGGACTGAGTCCTCTGGTCCAGGTGAACCCATCACTGACTGGAAATCGTTATCTTTGGGTATCTGGTGACCATTTGCAGCCGTTCATAGACTTTATGTTCCCAAACAACGGTGGAATTTTTATGGATGATAGTGCACCGTCTCACTGGCTGACAGTTGTTCGCCATTGGTTTGTAGACAATCCTGGACACTTCGAGCTAATGTTATGGCCACCCAGATCAGCCTGTATGTATCCGATCGAACATTAACAGGACCTAATCAGTTCGTGGATAAAATGCTGCACCAGAAACAAATAACCAATTATGGATGGCTCAGTATTTCTGTAGGGGACTTCCTACTATTTGTTGAGTTCATGCCACGTCGAGTTGCTGTACTAGCCGAACAATAGGAGGTCCGGCACGAATTTATGGTTCAGGTGGCTCTAAGCACTTTGAGACTTAACGTCTGAGGTCATCAGTCCCCTAGACTAAGAACTACTTAAACGTAACTAATCTAAGGACATCACACACATCCATACCCAAGACAGGATTCAAACCTGCGACCGTAGCAGCAGCACGGTTCTGGACTGAAGCGCCTAGAACTGCTCGGTCACAGCGGCCGGCTGCATGATATTAGGAGGTAGTCCGTGACTTTTGTCATCTTAGTGTATTTCATCGAAATTGATGAAAATATGAAAAAACAGGAATTAGAATGGACTTGACAGATAAGAGAATATTTTTCAGTTAAGTAACATGTATAATGTACGAGTATAATGACTTTTCTGGAGACTAGAAATCTACTCTGTAGGCATCAGCATAGGTTTCGAAAAAGACGGTCGTGTGAAACTCAGCCCGCGCTATTCGTCCACGAGACTCAGAGGGCCATAGACACGGGTTCACAGGTAGATGCCGTGTTTCTTGACTTCCGCAAGGCGTTCGATACAGTTCCCCACAGTCGTTTAATGAACAAAGTAAGAGCATATGGACTATCAGACCAATTGTATGATTGGATTGAAGAGTTCCTAGATAACAGGACGCAGCATAGAGAGAAGTCATCCGAAGTAAGAGTGATTTCAGGTGTGCCGCAGGGGAGTGTCGTAGGACCGGTGCTATTCACAATATATATAAATGACCTTGTGGATAACATCGGAAGTTCACCGAGGCTACTTGCGGATGATGCTGTAGTATATCGAGAGGTTGTAACAATGGAAAATTGTACTGAAATGCAGAAGGATCTGCAACGAATTGACGCATGGTGCAGGGAATGGCAATTGAATCTCAATGTGGACAAGTGTAATGTGCTGCGAATACTTAGAAAGAAAGTTCCTTTATCATGTAGCTACAATATAGCAGGTCAGCAACTGGAAGCAGTTAATTCCATAAATTATCTGGGAGTAGGCATTAGGAGTGATTTAAAATGGAATGACCATATAAAGTTGATCGTCGGTAAAGCAAATGCCAGACACAGATTCATTGGAAGAATCCTAAGGAAATGCAATCCGAAAACAAAGGAAGTAGGTTACAGTACGCTTGTTCGCCCACTGCTTGAATACTGCTCAGCAGTGTGGGATCCGTACCCGATAGAGTTGATAGAGATAGAGAATATCCAACGGAGAGCAGCGCGCTTCGTTACAGGGGATCATTTAGTAATCGCGAAAGCGTTACGGAGATGATAGATAAACTCCAGTGGAAGATTCTGCAGGAGAGACGCTCAGTAGCTCGGTACGGGCTTTTGTTGAAGTTTTGAGAACATACCTTCAACGAGTAGTCAAGCAGTATATTGCTCCCTCCTACGTATATCTCGCGAAGAGACCATGAGGATAAAATCAGAGAGATTAGAGTCCACACAGAAGCATACCGACAATCTTTCTTTCCACGAACAATACGAGACTGGAATAGAAGGGAGAACCGATAGAGGTACTGAAGGTACCCTCCGCCACACACCGTCTGGTGGCTTGCGGAGTATGGATGTAGATGTAGAAAGACAGGATTTCAGGAAAGAAAGAGGTCCACAAAAGAGGTGCACCCACGAAGGAAAGGAACGAAAAAAACCAAACTTGATTTCTTGTACCCTCCAAAGGGGCCATACGAGTAAATAATAATAATAATAATAATAAGTTTAACAGCTGTAGCCATGAGGCATGCTCCCAGTCTAAACAGGGTTACAAGAATCCAGAATTTCGAAAATAACATGCTTTGTTACCGTCTAATCCCTGATCAAAAGGAGATGAGGAATGAGTGATGGCAGTCCAACGAACGAACTTGTGACGAATCGTGTTGGGAAGGTAATATGTGAACAGATCGCTCCAAACACACTCTCAAGACACAGAGTTGGTAACTAAACGAAACATACTGGACGGAGGACAGAATTAACACGGAGAAGAGGCAGAACGCCAGCAATGAGAGTGATTCCTCACCTTCTTCGCGCTCGTCGTCTGCAGGCGATGACAGACGCAGCCTGATGGCGTGCGACCTCAGCAGTGCTGCCAACTTGTCCACTGCAATTGCCGCCCACCTGTCGTCTTCGTCTTTAGCTAGCGTGCTGTCGCTGAAACATTAAAGAAACCAAAAAGTACTAAGCCAAGTCCACACGTAGGACGCTACACTCCCTCTTATTTACACGAGGGCCGTTCAATAAGTAATACAATAATTTTTTTCTGAAAGCAAGCTGGTTTAATTCAGGATTCCAGTACAACAGTTACTCCCCACTTTCTTGGCTACAAAACCTGTTCTTCACCATACTCTCCGTTCAGTGCGACGGCCATACGCCATCTAACTGGGAGGACCCGTACACCCTCATGGTACTACTCTACTGGTTGACATGGGAGCCAACGTCTTACTGCGTCAACAACCTCCCCATCATCCAAGTACTGCTTACTACGGAGTGCATGTTTCATTGGGCCAAACAGATGGGAGTCGGCACGTCCAGGATCAAGGCTGTAGGGTGGATGAGAAAGAACAGTCCATTGGAGTCGTATGAGCTCCTCTCAGGCGTTGTCATGGAGAAGAAGTAGTTTCATCTACATCTACATCCATACTCCGAAATCCACCATATGGTGCGTGGTTGAGGGTACCTCATACCACAACTAGCATCTTCTCCCCCTGTTCCACTCCCAAACTGAACGAGGGAAAAATGACTGCCTATATGCCTCTGTACGAGACATAATCTCTCCTATCTTATCTTTGTGGTCTTTCCGCGAAATGTAAGTTGGTGGCAGTAAAATTGTACTGCAGTCAGCCTCAAATGCTGGTTCTCTAAATTTCCTCGGTAGCGATTCACGAAAAGAACGCCTCCTTTCCTCTCGAGACTTCCACCCGAGTTCCTGAAGCATTTCCGTAACACTCGCGTGATGATCAAACCTACCAGTAACAAATCTAGCAGCCCGCCTCTGAATTGCTTCTATGTCCTCCCTCAATCCGACCTGATAGGGATACAGATATATGTAAACTGACAGAATACGGCGCTGCTGTCGGCAAGACAACAATATCTGGCGGAGTTGTTAGATCGGTTACTGCTGCTGCAATGGCTGGTTATCAACATGTGAGTTTGAACGTGGTGTTATAATCTGCACACAAGCGATGGGACCAACATCTCCGAGGTAGCGATGAAGTGGAGATTTACTCGTACGATCATTTCATGAGTGTACCATGAATATCAGGAATCCGGTAAGACATCAGTTCTCCGACATCGCTAACGCCCGGAAAAAGATTCTGCAACAACGGAACCAATGACGACTGAAAGGAATCGTTCAGCGTGGCAGAAGTGCAATACTTCCGTAAATTGCTGTAGATTTCAGTGCTGGGCCATCAACAAGTGCCAGCGTGCGAACCATTCGACGAAACATCAGTGATATGGGCTTTCGGAGCCGAAGGCTCACTCGTTTGCCTTTAATCACTGCTAGACAAAAAACTTTACGTCACGCCTGAGCCCGTCACACCGTCGTTGGACTGTTTATGACTGGGAACATGATGGCTGGTCGGACGAGATTGGTTTCAAATTGTATCGAGCGGATGTGTACGGGTATGGAGACAACCCTCATGAATCCATTTACCCTGCATGTCAGCAAGGGACTGTTCAAACTACTGTAAATTCTGTAATGGTGTGGGGTGTGTGAATGTGGAGTGGTACGTTTAGATACGATTCTGACAGGTGATACGTACTTAAGCATTCTGTCTGATCCCTGCATCCATTCATGTCGGTTGTGCATTCCGACCGACTTGGGCAATTCCAGCGAGACAATACGACTTCCCACACGTCCAGAATTGCTACAGAGTGGCTCCAGGAACACTCCTTTGAATCAAAACACTTCCTCTGGCCACCAAACTCCGAGACCGCAGGCATGACATTATTGAGCATATCTGTGATGTCTTGCTACGTGTTGTTCAGAAGAGACTCCACCTCGCCGTACTCCTACTGATTTATGGACAGCCCTGCACTGTTCATGATGTCAGTTCCCTCCAGCACTACTTCAGACGTTAGTCGAGTCATGCCATGTCGTGTTGCCGCACTTCTGCATCTACATCTGCATCCATACTCAGCAAGCCACCTGACGGTGTGTGGCGGAGGGTACCTTGAGTACCTCTATCGGTTCTCCCTTCTATTCCAGTTTCGTATTGTTCGTGGAAAGAAGGATTGTCGGTATGCTTCTGTGTGGGCTGTAATCTCTCTGATTTTATCCTCATGGTCTCTTCGCGAGATATGCGTAGGAGGGAGCAATATACTGCTTGACTACTCGTTGAAGGTATGTTCTCGAAACTTTAACAAAAGCCCGTACCGAGTTACTGAGCGTCTCTCCTGCAGATTCTTCCACTGGAGTTTATCTATCATCTCCGTAACGCTTTCGCGATTACTAAACGATCCTGTAACTAAGCGCTCTGCTCTCCGTTGGATATTCTCTATCTCTTCTATCAACCCTATCTGGTACGATTCCCACACTGCTGAGCAGTATTCAAGCAGTGGGCGAACAAGCGTACTGTAACCTACTTCCTTTGTTTTCGGATTGCATTTCCTTAGGATTCTTGCAATGAATCTCAGTCTGGCATCTGCTTTACCGACGATCAACTTTATATGATCATTCCACTTTAAATCGCTCCTAATGCGTACTCCCAGGTAATTTATGGAATTAATTGCTTCCAGTTGCTGACCTGCTATTTTGTAGCTAAATGATAAGAGATCTATCTTTCTGTGTATTCGCAGCACATTACACTTGTCTACATTGAGATTCAATTGCCATTCCCTGCACCATGCGTCAATTCCCTGCAGATCCTCCTGCATTTCAGTACAATTTTCCATTGTTACAACCTCTCGATACACCACAGCATCATCTGCAAAAAGCCTCAGTGAACTTCCGATGTTATCCACAAGGTCATTTATGTATGTTGTCAATAGCAACGGTCCTACGACACTCCCCTGCGGCACACCTGAAATCACTCTTACTTCGGAAGACTTCTCTCCATTGAGAATGACATGCTGCGTCCTGTTATCTAGGAACTCTTCAATCCAATCACACAATTGGTCTGATAGTCCATATGCTCTTACTTTGTTCATTAAACGACTGTGGGGAACTGTATCGAACGCCTTGCGGAAGTCAAGAAACACGGCATCTACCTGTGAACCCGTGTCTATGGCCCTCTGAGTCTCGTGGACGAATAGCGCGGGCTGAGTTTCACACGACCGTCTTTTTCGAAACCCATGCTGATTCCTACAGAGTAGATTTCTAGTCTCCAGAAAAGTCATTATACTCGAACATAATACATGTTACTTAACTGAAAAATATTCTCTTATCTGTCAAGTCCATTCTAATTCCTGTTTTTTCATATTTTCATCAATTTCGATGAAATACACTAAGATGACAAAAGTCACGGACTACCTCCTAATATCATGCAGCCGGCCGCTGTGGCCGAGCAGTTCTAGGCGCTTCAGTCCAGAACCGTGCTGCTGCTACGGTCGCAGGTTTGAGTCCTGCCTTGGGTATGGATGTGTGTGATGTCCTTAGATTAGTTACGTTTAAGTAGTTCTTAGTCTAGGGGACTGATGACCTCAGATGTTAAGTCTCAAAGTGCTTAGAGCCACCTGAACCATAAATTCGTGCCGGACCTCCTATTGTTCGGCTAGTACAGCAACTCGACGTGGCATGAACTCAACAAATAGTAGGAAGTCCCCTAAAGAAATACTGAGCCATCCATAATTGCTTATTTGTTTCTGGTGCAGCATTTTATCCATGAACTTATTAGGTCCTGGTAATGTTCGATCGGATTCATATTGGCTGATCTGGATGGCCATAACGTTAGCTCGAATTGTCCTGGATGTTCTTGAAACCAATCGCGAACAACTGTCACACAGTGAGATGATGCATTGTCATCCATAAAAATTCCACCGTTGTTTGTTTCTAGTATCCAGAAAAGTCATTATACTCGAACATAACACGTGTTCCAAAATTCTACAACTGATCGAAGTTAGAGACATACATCTATAGTTCTGCACACCTGTTCGACGTCCCTTCTTGAAAACGGGGATGACCTGTGCCCTTTTCCAATCCTTTGGAACGCTACGCTCTTCTAGAGACCTACGGTACACCGCTGCAAGAAGGGGGGCAAGCTCCTTCGCGTACTCTGTGTAAAATAGAACTGGTATCCTATCAGGTCCAGCGGCCTTCTGCGTGCTCGTGGGGTCCTTACACTGTATAAGGCAGGTGTACCAGTTTCGTTGGCTCTTCAGTGTATATTCCACCGTTTTGGATCCTGTGAGGTATCTCGTAACCTTACAGGCACCATTCACTACTGGGCTGAGATAAGTGATGTCATGTTGACGTTCACTGTAACGTAAACTGAGCACTGTGACACCCTCTTCCGTTACATTCCATTGACTTCCATTCTGGAACGGAATTTATTTGTTTAGATTTAATTTCATGAATTCCGAATAATACTACGCTATTCCTCTCGCTACATAGTTAGTGCGCTATGGATGCTACACGAAAGGAATTTGGATATCGGCATCTCGCTAAACATCCGACAACAGCCGAGGTACTCTTTTGTATGTGGTGACCGCTGGCCGACACGTGTTACTTTCCTTTTTTGCAGTTGTTTATTGTCTGACGTGTGATTTAAGTGCTCGAGCGAATGAGAAGCATGACATACGCACGACTTCTCGAGGAGGTAGTAGTTGCAACATTGGGTACCTCCAGTCTTCGATGTATACAAGGCTAGGGCAGGATCTTTGTTCTATTGCAAAGCAGACGCTCGCTACAGTTGGATAACCGTTTCTCTAAACACTTTCGCGGAAAACCGTCGCAGATCTCCTGTGTGATTCTCTTCCGCTATAATGGAATATTTACCTAGAAATTCAAAAGCAATATGTGTGAAGTCTTATGGGACTTAACTGCTAAGGTCATCAGTCCCTAAGCTTACACACTACTTAACCTAAATGATCCTAAGGACATACACACACACCCATGCCCGAGGGGCCTCAACCCGGCCTGATAAGAATCCCAAACGCTCGAGCAGTACTCAAGAATAGGTCGTACTAGTGTTTTATAAGCGGTCTCCTTTACAGATGAACCACATCTTCCCAAAATTCTACCAATGAACCGAAGACGACTATCCGCCTTCCCCACAACTGCCATTACATGCTTGTCCCACTTCATATCGCTCTGCAGTGTTACGCCCAAATATTTAATCGACGTGACTGTGTCAAGCGCTACACTACTAATGGAGTATTCAAACATTACTGGATTATTTTTCCTATTCATCTGCATTAATTTACATTTATCTATATTTAGAGCTAGCTGCCATTCTCTACACCAATCACAAATCCTGTCCAAGTCATCTTCTATCCTCCTACAGTCACTCATTGACGACACCTTCCCGTACACCACAGCATCATCAGCAAACAGCAGCACATTGCTATCCACTCTATCCAAAAGATCATTTATGTAGATAGAAAACAACAGCGGACCTACCACACTTCCCTGGGACACTCCAGATGATACCCTCACCTCCGATGAACACTCACCATCGAGGACAACGTACAGGGTTCTATTACTTAAGAAGTCTTCGAGACACTCACATATTTGGGAACCAATCACATATGCTGGTACCTTAGTTAGGAATCTGCAGTGGGGCATCGAGTCAAACGCTTTCCGGATGTCTGGGAATATGGCATCCGTCTCATACCCTTCATCCATGGTTCGCAAGATATCATGTGAAAAAAATTCGAGTTGCGTTTCGCAGGAGCGATGCTTTCTAAAGCCGTGCTGATGCATGGACGTTTTCTCTGTCTCAAGTACAGAGTTTGTTTGCATTTTTGCGGCGACAAACACGGTGAAGTCGTTTCTTCAGTTCTTCAGTTCCCTGAGGGTAGCACAATACACTACAAAATTGATCGTCTCTCCATGAGGGAGGCCATAAAACAGAATAACCGCTCCAGAGTCCCAAAAGACCTTCGCCATCACTTTACCGTCAGTGAGTGCAGCTTTAAGCTTTTTCTTCGGAGGACTGGGGCCACCCAATGGATTGCCGTGTTCTTTCCAGTTCCAAGTGATGAACCCTTGTTTCACATCGCCTGTGACGACGTTCGGCTAAAAATTCCCACGATCAGCCTGGTAATGTGCAAGCAATTCCTCACAGATGGTTCTTCGTTTCTGCTTGTGATCTTCTGTTAGGCGGCAAGAACCCAGTGGCCACAAACCTTTGAGTGCCCAACTGGTGGACGAGAGTGTCAGCAGTACCAACACAGATCTTCAGTTGTGCAGCCAGTTGTTTGTTTGTGATCCATCGATCACCTCGAATGAGTGTGTCCGCACGTTCCGACAATGCATGAGTCACAGCTGTGTGCGGTCAACTGTCACGCCGGAGGTCGGACAGGTGTCCGTGACCTTCCTTGCAGACGCCTCGCCCAACGACTCACCGTGCTTTTGTTCACCGCAAGGTCTCCGTAGACATTCTGCAAGTGCCTATGAATATCTGCGACGCTCTGGTTTTCCGCCAAAAGAAAATCAATGTGAGCTCTCTCCTTGGAACGCACATACGCTACAGACACCATTTTGAAGGCTACGATAGCCCCGCCACATATCGGAACTTCATGAAACTATGGGGGCTGAAGCCGGAATACTCCACAATGTTGTTGTTGTTGTTGTCTTCATTCGTGAGACTGGTTTGATGCAGCTCTCCATGCTACTCTATCCTGTGCAAGCTGCTTCATCTCCCAGTACCTACTGCAACCTACATCCTTCTGAATCTGTTTAGTGTATTCATCTCTTGGTCTCCCTCTACGATTTTTACCCTCCACGCTGCCCTCCAATGCAAAATTTGTGATCCCTTGATGCCTCAGAACGTGTCCTACCAACCGGTCCCTTCTTCTTGTCAAGTTGTGCCACAAACTCCTCTTCTGCCCAATTCTCTTCAATACCTCCTCATTAGTTATGTGATCTACCCATCTAATCTACAGCATTCTTCTGTAGCACCACATTTCGAAAGCTTCTATTCTCTTCTTGTCCAGACTATTTATCGTCCATGTTTCACTTCCATTCATGGTTACACTCCATACAAATACTTTCAGAAACGACTTCCTGACAAATCCATACTCGATGTTAACAAATTTCTCTTCTTCAGAAATGCTTTCCTTGACATTGCCAGTCTCTCTACCTCGACCATCATAAGTTATTTTGCTCCCCAAATAGCAAAACTCCTTTACTGCTTTAAGCGTCTCATTTCCTAATCTAATTCCCTCGGCATCACCCGACTTAATTCGACTACATCCCATTATCCTCGTTTTGCTTTTGTTGATGTTCATCTTACATCCTCCTTTCAAGACACTGTCCATTCCGTTCAACTGCTCTTCCAAGTCCTTTGCTGTCTCTGACAATTACAATGTCATCGGCGAACCTCAAAGTTTTTATTTCTTCTCCATGGATTTTCATACCTACACCGAACTTTTCTTTTGTTTCCTTTACTGCTTGCTCAATATACAGATTGAATAACATCGGGGATAGGCTACAACCCTGTCTCACTCCTTTCCCAACCACTGCTTCCCTTTCATGCCCCTCGACTCTTATAACTGCCATATGGTTTCTGTACAAATTGTAAATAGCGTTTCGCTCCCTGTATCTTACCCCTGCCACCTTTAGAATTTGAAAGAGAGTTTTCCAGTCAACATTGTCAAAAGCTTTCTCTAAGTCTACAAATGCTAGAAACGTAGGTTTGCCTTTCCTTAATCTTTCTTCTAATTTTCGCATTTTTTCCGAATTTTTCCAGAAAAATAAATGTGTTACATTGCTTATTGAACGCCCCCCCTCCCCCCCTATTTCTTTCTGGCGTAAACTTCTAGTCAGTAAAACTGAACTGCAGTTGCTACTCGGGCAATGATTATTTGTCACAAGAACAACATCAGCAATACCAGCCACAAAACTTCCAGAGACAGTTGACTTTTTTCTTTTTGGGTACCTCAGATTTCCGTCTGGCTTGATGCGAACTACTCTGAGAGTCTCTCCTGTACCAACTTTCTCATCTCACAGCAGCATGAACATCCATCTTCCTCAATTATTTGCTGGAGATATTCCAACCTAGACCCCCCTACAGTTGTTGCCCTCAACAGCTCCCTCTAGCACCATGGAGGTGATTCCCTGATGTCTTAATACATGTCCTATCATTTTCTGATATCTTCTTGTCAGTATTTTCTATATACTCCTTTCCTCGCCAGTTCTCCGCAGAACCTCCTCATTTTTATCATCTGATTTTAAACTTCCCTCTACAGCACATCTCAGGCCATTCTATTCTCTTCTACTCAGGTTTAACGACAATTCCTGATCCACTACCATACAATACTGTGTTCTTGTCCTACATTCTCAGAAATGTCGACCTCAAACAAGTCTTATGTTTCATACTATTTGACTTCAGCGTGGAATGTCCTTTTTGCCTGTGCTAGTCTGCTTCTTACTCTCTGCATGCCTCCACCAGTTAATACCCATAGTAATTATACTACTGTCTAGACAAAAAGCAGAAGAATGCAGTCCATTTCATTTTGTTGAAATTGGTATGTTTAATACGAATATGCAAAACAGATACATTAAAACCTCACTAAAAAAGGAAACATGGGAGTTCATTTCAAAGTACTGTATGGTCGCTATCTTCAAATACTGCTCTTACCTTAAGCGAGTGAATGTAACACGCAATGAGAAATTTCAGTATTAATCGTCATCGTGTCAGCAGCCACAAAAAAATTTCACTAGTAGTAAAGTTTAGTTTAAGAGAAGCTAAAGAATTTATTGACAGCCAGATCCTCCTACTCCACTGACGAATTTATTAGTAGAGCCGTCTTATGTGCAAATAATATTCAATAACGCCAACGTTACGCAAAATCTGGCTTCTGCACATATTCATTGCAATAATGTGATTGATGTGAATATGTGATGTGAACTGCTACTGTTTTTTGACGATGAGTGGCTACAATAGCCTTTTCATTATCACATGCATCTCAGAGTATTTTACACTTATGTTTTATGACAAATTTGTTATTACCCCTTAAACGAAAATACGTTTACGATGTTTTTACTTATTCTATATTCGCGAGGACCACTTCACACAGGATCTGCGGAACAGACGTTAGCATCTCTCTTCTTCTGTTTTGGAATTATGTATTGCGTTTCCATGTTTTATGATGTGTTCTACACCCTCGAGAATTTCCTCAAACAAGAAGTACACTAATTCTAATCTCTCACAGATGCACAATCACTATCTATCACGTCAAAATTAAATTCCAGAACACAGATTTATTTATTTATTTTTCACTTCCTTTTACGATATCCTCATGCAACGCCATTCAGTTATGAGATCTGTGCGTCTATTGAAATATGTCATTTCTATTCGTTATCATGTTTCTACGAGACATCAAGAATCTTGTCACTCTCGTTCATGGCAAACTCGCCATCTGTATTTGTAAGTGGTAGGATGTGTGTGAGTTGAATATTTGATACTGTGATTGTCTCAGTAGTTAACTGTCTCGTTCATAGACGTACGATAGTAAAAATTAAAACCAGTAAAATTACAATAAAAAATCCTTAATTCGCAACTACAATCTCTTGTTCTGACCAATTTATTCTTCATATTTATTTTCTCCTGTCATTAAGTCAGCCGCGAGGGACTAGCCGAGCGCTCTAAGGCGCTGCAGTCATGGACTGTGCGGCTGGTACCGGCGGAGGTTCGAGTCTTCCCTCGGGCATGGATGTGTTTGTTTGTCCTTAGGATAATTTAGGTTAAGTAGTGTGTAAGCTTCGGGACTGATGACCTTAGCAGTTAAGTCCCATAAGATTTCACACACAGTTTTGTCATTAAGTCAAGTTTTACCCTGTCTCTACTCAGTTTTATTATCATTATTACATCCCGTAATTTTTAATCATCGTATGCTATTCTTTTCTGGGTTCAAAAATTCTCTTATTTCTTCTACAGGAAATCAGGATTTTAAAGGGTCCATAAAAAAGTCTTCTAGATCCTCTACTCTCATTGCTACATGGTCGAAAATCGGTTTTAATATTCTTAACTTATCTGAACCCAATAAATTTCTGGTTTATGCCACTATTCTGAGGAAAAGATTGACATGATAACTCGCATTGGCAGAGACGCAGGAACCGGTGGAACAAACAGGAGCTTCCTACAGTCAATGACGGCGGAGTCCACGTAGTGGAAGGTTGGACAGAAATAAAGTCCAGAGCCTAGAAAGTAGTTTCAAGCGTGGCTAAACAAATCAGGGAGCGATCCGAATCGAAAAATGTCAACACAGGCGAGAAGTGACGCACAAGTAAAGGGCCACGTATTACTGGCGCTCTGGCGTCAGTGGACGGGTCCACATGGAGTGCCCGCAGCAGCTCCGTTCAGAGGAACGAACTGTGGCCACGTTACCAAGCCTGGGTATGTCTGACGTTACCCCCAAATCGCTCTCGGGCAGACCTGGGAATCCATGTCCCCGTCGGACACTAAAGAAGAAAATACCGCCCAGTAACTGCCATTATAGGTCTACCATGATAGTAAGTTGTGAAGTATCAGCCAGTACTTTTTTGTAATTTATTACAGTAACAATACAGAATTTACAACGAAGTCGCCGTGTTTTTCAGTGAACATGATTCTTCATTGTACAAGCCATCCAATACAAAAAAAGAGGGAAAAAGAAAACTTTTCTGACTGAGTAGCAAGCCATGTATTGCCTATCTTCTTCACCTCTTCATCGGAAGTGTATTGACGGCCCCTTAAATTATTCTTAAGAATGAATTTCATCCCTAGTGGATGCTGTCGAACTCCGTGGCTGTTCCTTCATAGGGTGAAGAGAAATATCCGCTACCAGTCACAATGAAAGGTTATTTATTTGTCACACGACCGGTTTCGAGCTTGCGCGCATCCTGAGGTGTTTATACATTCACGTACATGTTTATGCTGTTGGAGATCACTGTATAAATAAAAAAAATTATTTGCTGGTGACTAAACACACACAAGTGGGACAATTGTACGTGGCAAGGCAGCATGTCTGTACTTATATAAAAATGAAGCACCATTATTATAGTTAGGATGTGGAGACAGTTTTGTCACTTAGTTACACACTTATTATCATTTTCACGTCCATATTTAAGTTTTATAAAGTTTCGCTGCATATTTCACTATTACGATGTGCACTGGTGAAATACACTATGTTTACATATAAATATGTGGGCTGTGGTCAAAGAACTTAGACGTAGCAGATGTAAGAAGACTAAACGGATAGAAATCCGACGGGGCGAGATCAGGATTGCTTGCAAGATGTTGCGACACCTGCAAATTCCTATCCTACATAGCTGCACAGGCGGCGATATGTGCACGCTTACAATAAAACAACGAGGTCAGAGACCAGATCATGTCGTTTGTTTTTGAATTTCAGTCTCTACCTCGTTGCAAAGCATATCACTCCAACGTTTATGGTTTACCGTTGACCCCTTTTCCACTAATATTCCACAGTTGGCCACTGTATATCTCAAATAAGTATAATCAGCGCGAAGCTGTCAGTAATGACAATGGTGGACAGGGCGCGCTACTCAAGTAGTGTGCAACAAGCTGTGAATTTGGGTTGGACAGGAAGTGTCTCCAGATAGCCAAAGCAGTTAAGGCGGAAGAAATTGGCATATGTCCAACAAATAATCAAGGACCTCCGTCGATCAATCATGGACATGGGACATAGGCTGGTCAAGTAATTATCAATTAAATTCGTCAACAGCCATATGACTGAGATGTTATTTTATTTTATTTTCACTGCCAGTTTCGGAATTCCGGCAGAAATTGGCATATATCCAACAAATAATCAAGGACCTCTGTTCATCCATCATATACATGGGACATCGGCTGCTCAAATAATTATCAATGAAATTCGCCAATAGGCATATGACTGAGATGTTATTTTATTTTATTTTGACTGCCAGTTTCGGAATTCCGCTATGCCGTCTTCAGGCCCCATATCCATCTCTCAAAAGTAAAAGATATTGCCATACTGCGCCATATATTCCTCGGTGTCATGAATTCGAAAGTGTATCCCACGTGCTTCATTCAGTCTTCGAACGAAGCACTTGCTACAGTCTTGAATTCATGAGATCCAGGAATATAAGGCACTATCTAACAATATAGTTTATTTTTGAGAAATGCATATGCAGCCTGAAGACGGCATAGCGGAATGCCGAAACTAGTAATAAAATAAAATGAAAGAACATCTCAATTACAAGGCTGTTGGCGATTTCGTCGATAGTAATCAAGGACAAAAAATAAAAACACCTACAGCCGTCCTTATGATCTCCATGAATAACCCACCATATCAACCTGTACCGCATCAAAAACAGCCTGAAGATGGCGCAATGAAGGGTTGAAACTGGTAGCGAAAAAATAAAATAAAATCATAAGGACGGCTGTAGGTGTATTTATTTTTTGTCACGATAGTAAACGGCCGTCGTCCCAGAGACCTGCTAAAAGGATGGATATACAAAATAATCAAGGATGTTAGATGTAAATGACAATCTGAGGTGAAGATATTGGAAGAGAACAGGAAGTTCTGTTGGGCCACATAAAACATATCGTAATCCTAATCGACCCAAAAGAAGCAAGACTTGTACATCCCACCGATGGACCGCCAGTGTCCCTGGACAGTGGACAGGTCCTCCGCCTCACCTGCTGTGTCCCTTCCCATTGGTCCGCTGAGTGGACCGGCCGTCCACCCTGACCAGCTCCACGCCTGGCCAGATTGTGGCCACGTCCGCACCCTCCAGGCTGTCCAACACGGACATGGCCTCGGAGCGCAGGCACCGCTCCAGCCGTTCCAGCAGTGCCTCCATCACGCTCCTCTGGACGCTAGATCCATCTGCCGCAGTCTGTGAACACAAATGCGTACAGCACATCTGAGTTGGAGCGCGATCGCTCTTTATGCACACTTTCATACTAACTCCAGATTATTGGTATTATACACTGATGATGATGATGATGATGATTATGCGCAGTGCCGATGGTACTGTTACCGACGACTGTGCCGCTAAAGAGGAGTTATTGAACGCAGTTTCCCGAGATTTCTTCACCAGGGAAGACGAATGGAATATTCCAGAATTTGAAACACGAACAGTTGCTAGCATGAGTTTTTTAGAAGTAGATACCTTAGGGGTTTGCGAAGCAACTCAAATCGCTTGATACGGGCAAGTCTTCAGGTCCAGATTATATACCGATTAGGTTATTTTCAGATTACGCTGATACAGTAGCTCCCTACTTAGCAGCCATATACAACCGCTCGCTCACCGATAGATCTGTACCTACAGATTGGAAAATTGCGCAGGTCGCACCAGTGTTTAAGAAGGATAGTAGGAGTAATCCATCGAAATACAGACCTATATCATTCACGTCGGTTTGCAGTATGGTTTTGGAGCATATACTGTATTCAAACATTTTGAATCACCTCGAAGGGAACGATCTATTGATACGTAATCAGCATGGTTTCAGAAAACATCGTTCTTGTGCAACGCAGCTGACTCTTTATTCGCACGAAGTAATGGCCGCTATCGACAGGGGATCTCAAGTTGATTCCGTATTTCTAGATTTCCGGAAAGCTTTTTGACACCGTTCCTCACAAGCGACTTCTAATCAAGCAGCGGGCCTACGGGGTATCGTCTCAATTGTGCGACTGGATTCGTGATTTCCTGTCAGGAAGGTCGCAGTTCGTAGTAATAGACGGCAAATCATCGAGTAAAACTGAAGTGATATCAGGTGTTCCCCAGGGAAGCGTCCTGGGACCTCTGCTGTTCCTGATCTATATAAATGACCTGGGTGACAACCTGAGCAGTTCTCTTAGATTGTTCGCAGATGATGCTGTAATTTACCGTCTAGGAAGGTCATCCGAAGACCAGTATCAGTTGCAAAGCGATTTAGAAAAGATTGCTGTATGGTGTGGCAGGTGGTAGTTGACGCTAAATAACGAAAAGTGTTAGGTGATCCACATGAGTTCCAAAATAAATACGTTGGATTCGATTACTCGATAAATAGTACAATTCTCAAGGCTGTCAATTCAACTAAGTACATCGGTGTTAAAATTACGAACAACTTCAGTTGGAAAGACCACATAGATAATATTGTGGGGAAGGCGAGCCAAAGGTTGCGTTTCATTGGCAGGACACTTAGAAGATGGAACAAGTCCACTAAAGAGACAGCTTATACTACACTCGTTCGTCCTCTGTTAGAATATTGTTGCGCGGTGTCGGATCCTTACCAGGTGGGATTGACGGAGGACATCGAAAGGGTGCAAAAAAGGACAACTCGTTTTGTATTATCAACGTAATAGGGGAGAGAGTCTGGCAGATATGATACGCGAGTTGGGATGGAAGACATTAAAGCAAAGACGTTTTTCGTCGCAGCGAGATCTATTTACGAAATTTTAGTCATCAACTTTCTCTTCCGAATGCGAAAATAGTTTAGCCCATCCTACATAGGTAGGAATGATCATCAAAATAAAATAAGAGAAATCAGAGATCGAACAGAAAGGTTTAGGTGTTCGTTTTTCCCGCGCGCTGTTCGGGAGTGGAATGGTAGAGGGATAGTACGATTGTGGTTCGATGTACCCCCTGCCAAGCACTTAAATGTGAATTGCAGAGTAATCGTGTAGATGTAGATGTAGATGGGGTCCCATACTCCGAGGAGCGTAGGGGACGATGCGGGAGTCCCGCACCGCCGTACTAGGCAAGGTCCTAGCGGAGGTGGTTTGCCATTGCCTTCCTCCAGCCGTAATGAGGATGAATGATGATTGAACCGTGGTAAACTTTGCTGTTTTGAAGAGCACGCCGCAGCGCTTAGTGTAAAGCAGTCGCCCTCCGTTCCTGGCGGTGGCGCCGCTGTGTCAGCCGCAGTTTTGGTGTCTCCCTCTGGTGGGAAAGGGGAAAGGTAGCCTGTTCACGTGCATTTAAGGGGCGAGTCTGATCAGTTGGTCAGTCGGGTCAGTGTGGAGCAGTCAGTGTCTGTCTGTCGTCCGGAGTGCTAGTATGTGTTAGGCCGCCAGTCTGCTCGAGTTTGTTCAGGCAATGGTCATTGGCGGTTCGATCGATCGGTTGGTCGGTCGGTCGCTCACTGAGACACAAGATGACTTGTCCGTCTTGAGTGTAGGCGCATGTGAGGTCGCCACGCGAGTCCAGTGGGCCGCGGCTTATAGCGGGGAGTAGTGGCTTCGCGGCCGACACGAGAGCAACAGGAGTCAACCCACGACTTCGGTCTGGCCGGTGCGAGCTGCGACGCCGTGAGACGGGAGATCGGCGCGCCTTCCTGCGTCCGTTGAAGCGGCTGGCAGCGGACAGTTCGTGAGAGCGTTTTGGAGGGTGCTGCGCCAGGTCTTCGCCAGACATCGCAATTTATTAGAAATTAAGTGATTCGTGATATGTTGTTTCATTTACTTGCTAAACTCTACTTGTGCTTGGTCAGTCTCTCGTCCCTAGCTTGCTCGTCTGTCTCTCGTCCGCATGTGTTAGGCAGTTAGTGTCTCTGTCTGTCTGTCTGTCGGTCTGCCGTACGTTAATAGCTGCCTCTGTCATGTTTGCTGGATTCAGTGTTAACGAATTTATTGCTTAAGGTGTAAAGGCCGAATTCCTGAAATATGTTTTTATCTTGCTTATCATCTTGAGAGGCGGTATAGGTGTAACGTAGAGCATGTTTTTATATTTTATGTAAGACTGCATTTCATGAGTTTTTATTTAAATGGTCATTTTAGTATATAGAGTTGCCACCCTTCCGCCGTAAGAGTTTTCTTTTAAAAACAAGTTGCACTTTCGGTGGCAAGTAATTTTTTTAATGTGAATCTTTTTTACCATTTCCATCCCTCCTACGAGGTGCATAGTTCATGTGTGTGTGTGAGTTGTTAAAATTTTTAGTTTAAAGTAATCTGGTGTGTTGCAGATTTGCATCAATGATGATGATGAAGACGACACAACACCACCCGGTCATCTCGAGGCAGGGAAAATCCCTGACCCCGCTGGGAATCTAACTCGGGATGCCGTCCGCGGGAAGCGAGAACGCTACCGCAAGACCACGAGCTGCGGACACTACTGCTGAAATACAATCTAAATACGTGAAATACAGTGCCGGAAAAATATGCAGCATCTTCAAGAACAAGGTCATTTTACTGACAACTGGTGTGGCACGTTGTCCATCATTTAAAGAGTAGTAGTATCGCCTGGGGTCGAAATTTGAGCAGCTGCGTCAGTGCACCTTATCTGTGATGGCAAATGTCATGTATCTTAAAGTACGTGAAATTCTAGTCGCAGACTCTATCTGATGGAAATGAGCGTTTGGTGTCATTGGGCGGGAGGCCTCTTACGGGGCAGATCCGGCCGCCTTTGTGCAGCTCTTACTACATTCGATGCGACCTGCGCGCCAGATGGTGATGAAATGATGATGAAGACTACACAACTCCCGGTCCCTGGGCGGAGAAAATCCCCTACCCAGCCGGGAATCGAATTCGGGCCCCTTAGGACGGCAGTCCGTCACGCTGACCATTCAGCTATCGGGGAGGACATTATCTGATGAAAAGTATCCAGTCATCCCTACACTGAATTGATCACTAGATGCTCTAAGACGCAGACCAGCCAGCTAAAAGGAGGCAGCAGATCGGATCAGACAGTGAAAGTGTTAAAGGGCACAAGCAAGGAATAAAGCTTTGTGCCGTACAGTCACCAAGGGTACACGAGTGGGCCGATGGCTCCGATAGTCCATATCGATGATGTTTCGTTGAATGGTTCGCACGCTGACACTTGTTGATGGCCCAGCACTGAAACCTGCAGCAATTTGTGGAAGGATTGCACTTCTGTCACGTTGAACGATTCTCTTTAGTAGTCATTTATCCCGTCCTTGCGGGATCTTTTTCCGGCTGCAGCGATGTCGGAGATTTGATGTTTTACCGGATTCCTGATATTCACGGTACACTCGTGAAATGGTCGTATGAGAAAATATCCACTCCATCCCTACCTCGGAGACGATGTTACCAATCGCTCGTACGCCACATTCACACTCACTTAAATCTTGATAACCTACCGTTGTAGCAGCAGTGACCGATTTAACAACTGCGGCACACACTTATTGTTCTATATAGGCGTTGCCAAACGCAGCGCCGTATTCTGCCTGTTTACACATCTCTGTATTTAAATACGTATGTCTATACCAGTTCCTTTAGCTCTTCAGTGTATATTTCTTTACCCTCATGAAATAGTGTTCACGCAGCTGCACACGAGTTACACTATTTTCTAAAAACGAACAGGAAGAGTTAAAATTTCTCTGCCTCGTGATGACTGGGTGTTGTGTGCTGTCCTTAGGTTAGTTAGGTTTAAGAAGTTCTACGTTTAGGGGACTGATGACCATAGAACTTAAGTCCCATAGTGCTCAGAGCCATTTGAACTATTTTTTTGAAGAGTTAAAACCGCAAGAAACTTCTTTTGTATGCGTTTACCGGTTTCGGACTCTTTTATACTCACTTCAGACCTCATACTGCAATATGTACGTAAAATAAAATTAGAGAGATGTAGTAAGATATAAGGTACACCTTAAATAACAAATAGTAAAATAAGAAATTATAGAGATGAGGGTAGACAGTGGCTGTGAACGGAGCAAGTGCTACGACTCCGCAAGCGTTAACTGTTAAGGAGAGCAACAGAACTGTTGTTTAAATACGCGATGCTCCGCTCACTGCAAATCGAATTACACCAGCGATAGCCAATCACGCATACTGGATGTCAAACGGTTGCTGCAATTAAAAAAAAGTACACTCCACCCGAACAGGCCGTGAAGATCCAACGGTATCGACCGGCCGCCGTGTCATCCTCAGCCCACAGGCGTCAAGGGATGCGGATGTGGAGGAGCATGTGGTCAGCACACCCCTCTCCCGGCCGCAAGTCGGTATACGAGGCCCGAGTCGCTACTTCTCAATCAAGTAGCTCCTCATTTTCCCTCACAAGGGCTGAGTGCACACCGTTTGCCAACAGCGCTCGGTAGACTGGATGGTCACCCATCTAAGTGCCAGCCCAGCCCGACAGCGCTTAACTTCGGTGATCTGACGGGAACCGGCGTTACCTCTGCGGCAAGGTCGTTGGCCTTGTTACAATAAAGTGTTATACAAAATTGTCACATGAACGCTAATAACTGATATAGAAATACGTTCCTTATATTACGTAAAGCAACTGCTATAAACAGTGGTACGTGAATCTGTGAAAGAAATATATATATATATATATATATATATATATATATATATATATATAAAAGAAATAACCAGTCATAATCTGCTGTGAAAACATAGACAGCCATCTGTGGAGACTTATCGTAAACTCGTAGACTGTGTGGTAACAAAGACGGTGATTAGGCGACGCTAAAGGCTGCCATGGAAACGCCGTGGTCATATCGATATGTGCCATCTAGCGGGAGAGGATCTGATAGCTGTAACAGCGGCTGGATGCAAAATGCGTACTGGCATGCAACTCGACGTGTAGAAATACATGCAAGTGGTTGCATATTCGTGTTAGATCGTAATGCCAGTAAATATACTGCTTGACCAATACCGTTATATATCATGAAAGCGGCGTGGAAGCGACGATGTGCACTATCATGGGTATAACTTCTTTTATTATTTGTTATGTAAGATGTATTTCATATGTTACTGCATCTCTCCAATTCTATGGTATGTACACATTTCAGTGTGAGGTCTGAAGGAGGTCTAAAACAGACCGAAACCGGTAACCTCATAAAAAAAGAAGTTTCTTGCGGGTGTGGCTGTTCATGTTCGTTTTTAACTAATAAAAACCCACTGTACTCCAAGAGAAGTGTTCTCAGAAATTACTAACACTGTTTTTGATACTCACTTAATGGCGGTTCACGTTTTGTAAATGTTTAGCGTGTGTGCTGCCATAAAACATAGAATGGTGCGTGTTACAGTAGTTTCCAGAGAATTAAACAGCACTCAGTAGTTGTTACTGTTGTGGTCTTCAGTCCTGAGACTGGTCTGATGCAGCTCTCCATGCTACTCTATCCTGTGCAGGCTTCTTTATCTCCTAGTACCTACTGCAACCTACAGCCTTCTGAATCTGCTTAGTGTATTCATCTCTCTGTCTCCCTCTACGATTTTTACCCTCCACGCTGCCCTCAAATACTAAAGGGGTGATCCCTTGATGCCTCAGGACGTGTCCTATCAACCGATCCCTTCTTCTACTCAAGTTGTGCCACAAATTTCTCTTCTCCCCAATTCTATTCAATACCTCCTCATTAGTTATGTGGTTTACGCATCTAATCTTCAGCATTCTTCTGTAGCACCACGTTTCGAAAGCTTCTATTCTCTTCGTGTCTAAACTATTTATCGTCCATATTTCACTTTCATACACTCCATACAAATACTTTCAGAAACGACTTCCTGACAATAGGTTTGTTTATAAATAAATAAATCAATCTTCTGCTACCAGTCACGATTTTCTTTATTTTACTATTCGCACGACGCGTTTCGAGAAATAATTCCCATTTTCAAGTGCGTTTTTTTATGTGTGTTAAGCCATTTCTTTTGATGTTGTCAGTGTGTTCACGTGAGTCTGCTTCATTTTGTTGACTTTTAAGTTTTCTAATGGTCCATTTGTGTAGAGAGTCACACACACTTAACATCACACACAACTTGTACATTTTACACATCGAAAATATCTTATATAAACAAAACAGTTACAAAGATCCATACTCGATGTTAACAAATTTCTCTTCTTCAGAAACGCTTTCTTTGCCGTCGCCAGTCTACATTTTATATCCTCTCTATTTCGAGCATCAGCAGTTATTTTGCTCACCAAATAGCAAAACTCATATACTACTTTAAGTATGTCATTTTCCTAATCTAATTCCCTTAGCATCACCAGATTTAATCACTCAGTAGTACATGTGCAAAAATGCGATAACTTCAAAAAGCGTACGTGAGTGGTTTGAAGACTTCTTAAGTGATAGAATCCAATATGTTGTTCTTAATGGCCAGTGTTCATTAGAGTCAAGGGTTATCGTCAGGAGCGTCCCAGAGAAGTGTGAAAGAACCACTTGTTATTTTCTTTATACATAAATGATATGGTGGACAGGGTGGGCAGCAAACTGCAGCTATTTCCTGATGATGCTGTGGTGTACAGTAAGTTGTCGAAGATGGGAGACTGTAAGGCGATGCAAGATGATTTAGACAAAATTTCTAGTCGGTACGATGAACAGTAGCTTGCTCTAAATATAGAAAAATGTAAGGTAATACAGATGAGTAGGAAAAACAAACCCATAATGTGGAGACCCCATGCAGGCTGCCAGTGCGGCCTATTCTTGAGTACTACTCGAGACTTTGGGATCCTAATTTAAGGGAGACATGGAAGCAGTTCATGGACTGGCTGTTACATTTCTTACCGGGAGGTTCGAACAACACGCAAGTATTACGAAGATGCTTCAGGAATTCAAACAGGAATTCCTGGAGGAAATGTTCTTTTCGAGGAATAAAAAAAACTAAACTCCTCCCGAAGAGGCCATGAAGGTCGCCGTGTCATCCTCAGCTCATAGGCTTCATTGGATGCGGATATGTGGCGGCATGAGGGCAGCACACCGCTCTCCCGGGCGTCTGTCAGTTTCAGAGACCGGAGCCGCTACCTCTCAATCAAGTAGCTCCTCAGTTTGCCTCACTAGGGCTGAGTGCACCCCGCTTCCCCGCTTGCCAACAGCGCTCGGCAGAGGGGATGGTCACCTATCCAAGTGCTAGCCCAGCCCGACAGCGCTTAAGTTCGGTGATTTGACGGGAACCGGTGTTGCCATTGCGGCAAGGCCATTGGCCTTTTCGAGGAACACTATTGAGAAAGAGAACCGACATTTAAAGCTGACTGCAGAAGAATCCTACTGCCACAAACATACATGTCGCGTAAGGACAACGAAGATACTGATGGTGATGAATTTGGTTTTTAGGGCGCACAACTGCGCGGTTATCAGCGCTCGTAACAAGTTCCAATCTTTACACAGTCCATACTAGCCACTTTCATGAATGACGAGGAAATGATGCGGACAACACAAACATCCACTCCCCGAGCGGAGAAAATCCCCGACCCGGCCAGGAATCGAACCCGGGATCCCGTGATCCAGAGGCGACAACGCTAACCACTAGACCACGAGCTGCGGATACGAGAAATTAGTCTCGTACCGAGGCACACTGACATTCGTTTTTCTCTCGCTCTATATGCGAGAAACGACTAGCAGTGATACAGGGTACCCTCCGCCACGCACCGTATGGTGGCTTTCGGCGTATGTAGATAGATGTAGTTCAGGACGAATTCGTAGCACAGAAATACACGCCACTGCACCAAACCAATGAAGAGTACATAGCGAGGCCCGAGCAGTAAAACAATGAAACCTGAACTGGCAATAGTCTGTTTTAAATAACAATTTTTAATCATACTTGTCGCTGCTTGCAATTTAAATTATAAAGCTTATAAGAAATATCTGCAAATTCTATATCCTACTAAGCTGTACAGTGATTAGTCAAAACATTATGAACAGTGCACAGCAAGCAATACTGGGGAAATCCACTTGCTGTACTGAGTCTTAGCGCCTGCGGTGTCAGCAACCAACTATACACAAGTGGTTCGAAGATGCCTAACACATAGGTGACAATCTTCCAGAAGACAGTCGGCCGCGCTCCGACCGTTCAACCAAGCGACGCAAGAAGCCGCGAGCCACACGGACGTATTCTCTTCCACAAGACAAGAGATCGAAAATAGGTTTGGCTGTATTCTTGGACCGAGTGGTATTTAAGGCTTCGAGTGAGTTTCTCTGGGCCATTCGCCGATTCCGCGAGCATCCCAGCAACCAGGATTCTCACTCGAGAACCGCCTGCACAACGTTACTGTCATTCATGTCTGAGTTTGCGAAAATGGGAGCCGGCCGTAGAAGACGAAGACTCTGTTGTCGTAACAGACTTGTGGACTTGTTAATTTATTCCTCCTCAACTTTCAAACGGCTACTCAGCGGACTTTGACAGTTTTGCTCCCTGCTGGACTTTCTTCGGCCAGTGACGTAATCCATATGAGTGCTAAAATGAATCCGTTAAACTTCAGTTACAAGATAAATCAATCAAATTTAAAGGGCGTAAATTCAACGAAATACCTAGGAATTCCAATCACGAACAACTTAAATTGGAAAGAACGCACAGAAAATGTTGTGGGAAAGGCAAACCATAGACTGCGGTTTACTGACACAACACTTGCAAAATGCAAGAGATCTACTAGTGAGTCTGCCTACACTACGCTTGTGCGTCCTCTTTTGGAGTACTGCTGCACAGTGTGGTATCCGCATCATATAGGACTGACGGAAGTTCAAAGAAGAGCAGCACGAAATATGGGAGACAGTATCACTGACATTATACCAGATTTGGAGTAGACATTAATAAAACAAAGGGGTTTTTCGTTGCGGCGGAATCTTCTCAATAAATTTCAATCATCAACTTTCTCCCCCGAATGCAAAAATATTTTTTCGACAGTGACCTACATAGGGATATTGGAAAATACGGAATTATTGCGAAGGTGGTTGATGAACCGTCTGCCACGGACTCAAGTGTGATTTGCAGAGTATCCGTGTAGATGCAGATGAAGATATAGATGAAGATATAGATTTTTATTAACTGTGTGCTTTATGAGCGTATACTCAGGAACAGGCTAACTGGCCTTCAGCCACCAGAAGAAGTGACTTATAATTTTTTTTTTCAGCCCACGTTAGAATAGATGTGCTGTTTATCTTTGATACTTGGGAATTCCCAAAAGTAAGGTTCCCTATATTTTTTATAAGTACAGAACTCTGTTTGTGTGGCAGTTGGTCACACTGTTATGAAGAGTGCTTCACGCGCTGTGTGTAAACATGCGCACGCCGCGCTGAGGCGCTCAGTCTTGGCTTGGCAGCCTTTGAGAACGGGACTCCCGTTGGATGTTACCGCCAAGTGAGAACTGCGCGCAGTTGTCCGGTTTTTGAACGCAAAGGGCACTGCGCCGATTGAAATCCATCGCCAATTGACAGAAGTGTACGGTGAGTCGTGCATGGATGTCAAAAATGTTCGTAAGTGGTGTAGAGAGTTTGCAGCTGGTCGGACCGAAATTCACGACGGCCAAAGGAGCGGGAGAGTGTCAATTTCTGAGGAGACAGTGTAGAAGGTTGAGCAAAGCACGCGTGAAGATCGGCGGATCACTCTGGATGATCTCTGCACGTTGGTTCCTGAGGTTTCCCGAAGCACCGCTCACAGAATTTTAACGGAAACATTGAACTACCGGAAGGTGTGCGCAAGATGGGTGCCACGCATGCTGACTGAGGACCACATGCGGCAACGAGTTGATGGTTCCCGCGCATTTCTTCACCGCCTTGCAGCCTAACAGGACAACTTTCTGGACTCAATTGTCACGGGTGGCGAAACCTGGGCGTACCACTTTACACCTGAGACCAAGCAACAATCACGCCAGTGGCGTCATCCTTCTTCGCCAAAGCCACGGAACACAGTCTGCCGATAAAGTCATGACAACCGTTTTTTGGGGTCGGAAAGGGGTATTATTGTTGGTCGACTTTATGCCCACTGGGAGCACAATTAACGCTGACAGGTACTGTGATACACAAAACCGGAGAAGAGAAATGTTGAGCAAGGGCGTACACATTCTCCATGACAACGCTCGCCCACACAACGCTCGCCCACACATCGCTCGGCAAACCGTTGCTCTCCTGCAACAGTTTCAGTGGGACATAATCACCCACCCACCCTATAGTCCTGACTTGCACCCAGTGACTATCACCTGTTCCCGAGGTTAAAACAACATTTGGCCGGAAAGCGATTCAGCTCCGAGGACGAGGTGAAATAAGAGGTTCATAACTTTCTGAACAGCATCGCGGCGAGCTGGTATGACATGTGCATACGAAAACTGCCACAGCGTCTACGAAAGTGCATCGACAGAAATGGTGATTATGTCGAAAAAAAGCTTAAATGTTCAAGCTGTAAACTGATGTAAACCATTGTAGAAATAAACAGGTCTATGTACTTATAAAAAAAATAGGAGATCTTACTTTTGGGATTACCCTCGTAAATAAATTTGTTCGATCATTGCTACCGAGACATTTTTCGTGCCACAGTCATCAGACGTACCACCACTGCATAGTGTAAGCGACTCTGACAAAGGGCAAGATTCTTATGACGCGGCTCTTGGGAAAGAGCATTCTGGAAGCGGCAAATCTTGTCAACTGATCACATATTATGATGAATGCGACATCAGTGGAACAAAACCTAAAACATACAGGGATGCAGCTGGTCCACAAAAATATTCACATAGTCTGCCACTGTCACGGTGCCTTCGATTGCTACCACAGGTTCCATGAAATCCAATATTAAGGTCTTCCGAGGCAACACGTAGACGTCGTCTGCTGCGAGGAGCCACGTTTAACAGTGTGCGCTGAATGATGTACTTCGAAACGCTAGTACCACCGCCAGCGTTACAGTCTGTCGTGCTTTCGATAACGGGCAAGCCTCCAACCTCCACCCTCTCTTATGAGACGCGGACATTCAACACTTTCTCACCTACTTGTGGTTTCACTGACCTTCAACTACTGTCCACAGACGCTCAAGAGAGTAGTACGCGAACAGCCAAATACCTTCGCCATTTCGAAATAGCTCGTTCGCTGGTACTTGTGCATAGCAATCATCCCTCTGACAAAGTCGATTAAGCTAGAGGATTTCGCCATTTTCGAACCGTATCGTAGCTAGAGTGAGTCCCCATTCATCTCCACTCTACTCTGCTTTCCACTTCATTTGCCTACAGAGCCACAAGTCTCGCGATGGGCAGTGTTCATAACATTTAGACTCACCACTCTTCGTCAGTGATAAACACATCATCCAATTAGAAATGGCTATTTGACCCTCACAGTTTCGTCATTAGTAATCGTAGCCACCGCGCTAGTTCACTATTTTCTGTGATGCGGCTGAGGTCTTTATTCCCATGCAGTATGTAAAGGGGGACGAAATCGTGGAGTCATGGGCGACTTGAATGCAGTTGTAGAGGAAGGAGTAGAAGAAAAGGTTACAAGAGAATATGGGCTTGGGACAAGGAATGAAAGAGGAGAAAGACTAATTGAGTTCTGAAACAAGTTTCAGCTAGTAATAGCGAATACCCTGTTCAAGAATCACAAGAGGAGGAGGTATACTTGGAAAAGGCCGGGAGATACGGGAAGATTTCAATTAGATTACATCATGGTCAGACAGAGATTCCGAAATCAGATACTGGATTGTAAGGCGTACCCAGGAGCAGATATAGACTCAGATCACAATATAGTAGTGATGAAGAGTAGGCTGAAGTTCAAGACATTAGTCAGGAAGAATCAATACGCTAAGAAGTGGGATACGGAAGTACTAAGGAATGACAAGATACGTTTGAAGTTCTCTAACGCTATAGATACAGCAATAAGGAATAGCACAGTAGGCAGTACAGTTGAAGAGGAATGGACATCTCTAAAAAGGGCCATCACCGAAGTTGGGATGGAAAACATAGCTACAAAGAAGGTAGCAGCGAAGAAACCATGGGTAACAGAAGAAATACTTCAGTTGATTGATGAAAGGAGGAAGTACAAACATGTTCCGGGAAAATCAGGAATACAGAAATACAATTCGCTGAGGAATGAAGTAAATAGGAAGTGCAGGGAAGCTAAGACGAAATGGCTGCAGGAAAAATGTGAAGACATCAAAAAGATATGATTGTCGGAAGGACAGACTCAGCATACAGGGAAGTCAAAACAACCTTTGGTGACATTAAAAGCAACGGTGGTAACATTAAGAGTTCAACGGGAATTCCACTGTTAAATGCAGAGGAGAGAGCAGATAGGTGGAAAGAATACATTGAAAGCCTCTATGAGGGTGTAGATTTGTCTGATGTGATACAAAAAGAAACAGGAGTCGATTTAGAAGAGATAGGGGATCCAGTATTAGAATCGGAATTTAAAAGAGCTTTGGAGGACTTACGGTCAAATAAGGCAGAAGGGATAGATAACATTCCATCAGAATTTCTAAAATCATTGGGGGAAGTGGCAACAAAACGATTATTCACGTTGGTGTGTAGAATATATGAGTATGGCGATATACCATCAGACTTTCGGAAAAGCATCATCCACACAATTCCGAAGACGGCAAGAGCTGACAAGTGCGAGAATTATCGCACAATCAGCTTAACAGCTCATGCATCGAAGCTGCTTACAAGAGTAATATACAGAAGAATGGAAAAGAAAATTGAGAATGCGCTAGGTGACGATCAGTTTGGCTTTAGGAAAAGTAAAGGGACGAGAGAGGCAATTCTGACGTTACGGCTAATAATGCAAGCAAGGCTAAAGAAAAATCAAGACACTTTCATAGGATTTGTCGACCTGGAAAAAGCGTTCGACAATATAAAATGGTGCAAGCTGTTCGAGATTCTGAAAAAAGTAGGGGTAAGCTATAGGGAGAGACGGGTCATATACAATATGTACATCAACAAAGAAGGAATAATAAGAGTGGACGATCAAGAACGAAGTGCTCGTATTAAGAAGGGTGCAAGACAAGGCTGTAGCCTTTCGCCCCTACTCTTCAATCTGTACATCGAGGAAGCAATGATGGAAATAAAAGAAAGGTTCAGGAGTGGAATTAAAATACAAGGTGAAAGGATATCAATGATACGATTCGCTGATGACATTGCTATCCTGAGTGAAAGTGAAGAAGAATTAAATGATCTGCTGAACGGAATGAGCAGTCTAATGAGTACACAATATGGTTTGAGAGTAAATCGGAGAAAGACGAAGGTAACGAGAAGTAGTAGAAATGACAACAGCGAGAAACTTAACATCAGGATTGATAGTCACGAAGTCAATGAAGTTAAGGAATTCTGTTACCTAGGCAGTAAAATAACCAATGACGGACGGAGCAAGGAGGACATCAAAAGCAGACTCGCTATGGCAAAAAAGGCATTTCTGGCCAAGAGAAGTCTACTAATATCAAATACCGGCCTTAATTTGAGGAAGAAATTTCTGAGGATGTACGTCTGGAGTACAGCATTGTATGGTAGTGAAACATGGACTGTGGAAAAACCGGAACAGAAGAGAGTAGAAGCATTTGAGATGTGGTGCTGTAGACGAATGTTGAAAATTAGGTGGACTGATAAGGTAAGGAATGAGGAGGTTCTACGCAGAATCGGAGAGGAAAGGAATATGTGGAAAACACTGATAAGGAAAAGGGACAGGATGATAGGACATCTGCTAAGACATGAGGGAATGACTTCCATGGTACTAGAGGGAACTGTAGAGGGCAAAAACTGTAGAGGAAGACAGAGATTGGAATACGTCAAGCAAATAATTGAGGACGTAGGTTGCAAGTGCTACTCTGAGATGAAGAGGTTAGCACAGGAAAGGAATTCGTGGGGGGGCCGCATCAAACCAGTCAGTAGACGGATGACCAAAAAAAAAAAAAAAAAAAAAAATGAGTGCTGTCGACAAGGGATCACAGATCGATTCCATATTCCTAGATTTCCAGAAGGATTTTGATACCGTTCCTCACAAGCGACTATTAATCAAATTGCTTGCATATGGAGTATCGTCTCAGTTTTGTGACTGGATTCGTGATTTCCTCTCAGAGGCGTCACAGTTCGTAGTGATAGACGGTAAATCATCGAGTAGAATAGAAGTTATATCTGGCGTTCCGCAAGATAGTGTCATAGGCCCTCTGCTGTTCCCGATTTACGTAAACGATCTAGGTGATAATCTGAGGGCCCCCTTAGATTGTTTGGAGATGACGCTGTAACTAACCGTCTAGTAAAATCATCAAACGATCAATTCCAATTACAAAATGATCTAGAGAGAATTTCTGTATGGTGCGAAAAGTGGTAATTTGCACTAAACAAAGAAAAGTTCGAGGTCATTCACATGGGTACTATAAGAAATCCGATAAATTTTGGGTATACGATAAATCGCACAAATCTAAGGGCTGTCATTTCGACTAAATACCAAGGAATTACAATTACGAGCAACTTAAACTGGAAAGAGTACAGAGACAATATTGTGGGGAAGGCGAAACAAATACTGCGCTTTGTTGGCAGAACACTTAGAAGATGCGACAAACCCACTGAAAAGACATCCTACATTACATTTGTCCGTTCTCTGCTGGAATATTGCTGCGAGGTGTGGGATCCTTACCAGGTAGGATTGACAGAGGACATAATAAAAGTGCAAAGAATGGCAGCCCGTTTCGTGTTATCGCGCAACGGGAGTGAGAGTGGCACTGATACGCGAGTTGGGGTGGCGGTCACTGTAACAAAGGCGGTTTTCTTTGCGGCGAGATTTATTTACGAAATTTCAATCACCAACTTTGTCTTCCGAATGCGAAAATATTTTGTTGACACCCATCTACGAAGGGAGAGATGATCATCATAATAAAATGAGAGTAATTATAGTTCGAACGGAAAGATTTAGATATTCCTTTTTCCCACGCGCCATTCGAAACTGGAACGGTAGAAGAGTTGCATGAAAATGGTTGGATGAACCCTCTGGCAGGCACTTAAGTGTGAACTGCAAAGTAACCATGTAGATGTAGAACTTGTAACGATCATGTTCATGTGTAGCTGCTGCAAGTGCGTGACATGTCAGTAGGCCGTCATTACAGGACAGAGGAGTCAATGCACGAAACGGAGATGTCACTCAAAATAGTTCACAGTGGAGTAAAGGGCTTATCAGACAATCACAGCTGCAGATGAAAGTACGTATTTAGGCCACATTGCCATTATACGTCTTTTTCTTCTACACATCGCTTATGTATGTATTGTTGGCCGCCTTACCATTAAACGTCTTTTTCTTCTTTCCGTTTTCTTCTCCACATTGGTTTAGTATGTAGTTGAGGACACATTGCCACTAAACGTCTTTTTCTTCTTCCATTTTTGTTCTACACATCTCTTAAAGATGTATTGTAGGCCACATTGCCATTACACGTCTTTTTCGTTTTCTCATTTTCGTCCACACATTGTGTAAGTACGTACTGTAGGTCACATTGCCATTAAACGTCTTATTCTTCTTTCAGTTTTCCTCTGCGTATTGTTGAGTCAGTTAATCTTCCCTTCAGTAATGGCCGTATGCCTGTTAAAGTACCCATCATTGTCTCCTTCTGCCTACACTTCTTAGTTACCTTGGTTTACAGTCTCTAACGTTGAGAGCGAGTCTTCCGTTCTCCATTCTTTTTATACAGGGGCTGAACAAAAATATGGAAATGCACAAAGACGGCACATTACTATGCGTAATACGGTGTAGGAAACCTGCTGGCATTCAAAACAATTTCCAGTCGCCTCATAATGGATAAATAAACGACCTGTATGGTTCTCAAGGGACTCTTATACCTTCTCTCGTGAAAAACAGTGGCAAGTTCGGGTAACGATCATAACGTTCCCTGGTAAAACATGGTTTATAACTATGCAATTACAATTTTATTTATAGATATAGGCACTGACTGGATGTGTGGACTGTGAATAGTAATATAATAGAGACAATTATGTTATATTTTGTATTTGTAAAGGATTAAGTACTGCATTTGTGAAATAATATCTGTGTCGGCGAGTTCTGAAACCGCTACAGGAAATAATTAGTAAAGAAAAACTCAGAGATTTCATGACAATCAGCCATTGTATAAATAGTAGTGTAAGAATAATAATGTCGTTGTCGTCTTCTTGGAATCACGTAGAGGGGAGGAATCTGTGACGCTATGTTTAACGCATAGGTAGCTTTCATTGTCAAGATTGTAAACAGGACGCCATTAAGCGTTGATTATAAAGAAAGGAGTGTGAACTTGTTATTATTCTAGTTTTAAATATTGTTATTGAATGAGAACTCGCATGTTATTATTAGAAAGCTTGCCTGGTATTTTACCCATTTATTTAAGACATTTTCAGCTTTTTAAGTAATGTTCGTGGTGAAGAGCTGCGAGACTGCGGAACGAGCCTCCGCCGCGGCAGATTCAAATCTGGTAATAAGGGCAACCATATCGCAATAAGTGGTCAGGTAAAAAGTTAATTTAAGATTATTTCTTACAGCAGTTCGGGATCGGAGTACAAAGCAGTAGATTTTACATTGTGTTTCACAGGCGGGCGCGGGCTGCTAATATTGTAAACTTTAACAGTGTCAAAGTTAAAACAATTTCACGTTTCAAAAGGAAATCTTGCTAAGCCAAAATTATGGACTGGTAAAAGTTATAGAAAAATCATTTTCTGCTTAATAATGGTACTTTCATGGTCTAGTGTTGGCCGTGGCACTCATTAATAATTCATGTTGACGAAAAATCCAATGCGAGGTTTGAGGTTCTTCAAGCATTGTGTACGGTAACCTCATTATTTTTTTATAACAGATATAATTTCAGAAAATTTTTACGGTATTTTTAGCAGGATGGGGTATGTTGTGCATTCTACTGAGTTACAGTAACAAAACTATTCATTTAATAAGAAGCCAGTTCCAGTATGATAATAATTAATCTCAGTTGTTCGCAACATACAATTAATCAAAGTAAACCAGTGTACAGAAAAAATAGTGGAGCGCGCAACGATGACGGATTTGGATAGCGATCACACACCCTTCTCTGCAAAGTCGACCGCAAAAGCTCAATAATGTTCATATCTGGTAGCTGTGATGGCCAGAAGAGATTCCACAGTTCATCCTCGTGCTCACAAAACCAATCCTGGTCAATTCGATCTCTGTGAGCAGGGCCCCTGTCTTGCAACACAACTTCCCCACTGGAAAAGAAGCATTGCACCATGGAATGGACGTGACCGGCCAAAATCATCACCTGAAAGTCGGCAATAATGCGACCTTGCAGAGTCACCATGTGACCCTTGGAACACCACGATGTGGCTGCCCAAATCGTCATTGACCCCCCACCACGTTTCACTCTTGGGACGTACACTGGGCCAGAAGCTGTAAATAATATAACTGGACACTCATCTCATCAAATGAGATCCACACGCCTCACACCATTATAGAGGCCCCATCAACTTGTACAGTCCCCTCCTGACATGCAGGGTCCATAGATTGATGAGGTTGGCTCCGTGCCTGTACACGTCCATCCGCTCGAACAATTTGAAACGAGACTCGTCTGACAAAGCAGTAGTCCGATATCGGTGTTGACAGGCCCAGGAGAGGCGTAAATCTTTGTGTCGTGCAATCATCAAGGGTACACGAGTGGGCCTTCGCCTCCGATAACCCATATGGTGTTTCGTCGAATGGTTCCAACGCTGACACTTGTTGATGGCCCAGCATCGAAATCTGCAGCAATTTGCTGGAGGGTTGCACTTCTGTCACGTTGAACGATTCTCTTCAGTCGTCGTTCGTCCCGTTCCTGCAGGATCTTTTTCCGGCCACAGCGATGACGGAGATTTGATGTTTCACCGGATTCCTGATACTCACGGTACACTCGTGAAATGGTCCTACGGGGAAATCCGCACTTCATAGCTACCTCGGAGATACTGTGACCCATCAAATGTTGATAACCTGCCATTGCAGCAACAGTAACCGACCCAACAACTGCGCCAGACATTTGTTGTCTTACAGGGGCGTTGCCGACCGCACTACCGTATTCTGTGTGTTTACATATCTCTGTATTTGAATACGCATGCCTGTACCAGTTTCTTTGGCGCTTCAGTGTATGTTCAAGCATGGACGTCTCGCTGTGTTTCCATGTTTTTGTCCAATCCCCGTATTTTCATTTCAACTTAGTATGTTATCGTCAGCCTTTTTTTCTTTTCCAGCTTATTTAGTAATTTATTCCAGCCTATATTCGTTTACAGCAAAGGGCGCTTTCAGATCGAATTTACTTCACGTCTATTTTATGACAATCAGTTTTTGTAAGCTTTTTTTCCCACACTGAATTTTAACATAAGGTTTCAATATGCAACCTTCTCTATTCTCAGTAAGATGTTCCTTTTCTGTTACAGCAAAAGAGCGATAGCTTTTCGCTATACTCAACCTGTTTTCACATATTTTACCATTATGTTTGACAGTTACTACAATTACTTCTGTTGCAACTACTGTAGTACACCTGCATATAGAACTACTTCAACAAATACTACCACCACAATTAGCAGTCCGCATTATCACTACGACTATCTAAGTGTTTTCACTGGTCACCTAACAGTACACTCTGATCTTATCAATAGATATAGAAACCAACTTGAAAATTCATACAACTAGCAATAGCTTCCACACCAAAATTCGATATACAAAAATCAGTAGCTTAGGCAACAAGTACATTACGCGATACACGTCATTCTTCACTAAAATAGTACTTGGTAAAACAGAAGACTGTACAGAAAGGTATATAACGAGAAACGGAACGCACCATCTCCCTTTCTACAGTTCAGCCTCCACCACACCCAAATACTACTACCGGCTCGTTCCAGACATGATTATTCTTTAAATCAAAGTATAGCCTTCCTGTTTCTCTCTCTCTCTCTCTCTCTCTCTCTCTCTCTCTCTCTCTCTCCCTCTCTCAATCTCCCTCTCTCTGTCTCTCATTCACACACACACACACACACACACACACACACACACACACACACACAATAAAGTTTTGAACTCGCGCGGCACACTTCAAACAAATAAGCGATGAAACAAATTAACATCATACCGCCACACTAACACAAGAGCTAACGCCACAAGCCTTGTGTTTACGTGATAACATAATATACAATGCACTTGTAAATGCATTGGTGAATAAAACACCAAATACAGCGGTACACGAGGCAACAATATCTCTAACTGCGGGTAGTACGATCAAAACGCTACATACTCTAAAATGGAAGAAAAACAGAAAAAAAGAACGACTAAAGTACAACAAAGCGCCGTCCACTGTAACACATGTAAGTTCATACAACTGTTCACCTTGTACCTAATCAGAGGCACATTAGCATGTATTCACTATCGAAACAATATATAAAAATACGATAAATGTCTGTACACTTTCTTGCAATGCAGGAACGGACGACATGCGTATGACAGAAACATTAATGTAATCGGAAATGTTAGCAGTATCAAGATGGTCTTGATAGCACGAAGCCGGCCGCTGTGGCCGAGCGGTTCTAGGCGTTTGAGTCCGGAACCGCGCTGCTGCTACGGTCGCAGATTCGAATCCTGCTTCGGGCATGGATGTGTGTGATGTCCTTAGGTTAGTTCGGTTTAAGTAGTTCTAAGTCTAGGGGACTGATGACCTCAGATCTTAAGTCCCATAGTGCTCAGAGCCATTTGAACCATTTCGATAGCACGAAACCGGTGTCGACATTCAAATTAAGCTCTTGGAAAGTATTTGTGGCTGATTGGGTTCTTCACCAACAAAACAGTAAAGCTTAATTGATTGGAGATAACATGCTTTATAATCTAAAATTACGAGAACAAAATACTTCAGACTTTTACTCCCCACGCTTCCCTCCAGTACTAAATTGGTGACCCTTCACGTCTCAGACTGTGTACTACCAACCGGTACCACCTCCTATTCAGGTTGTGCCACAATTTTCTTTTTTCGCCGATTCTATTCAGTAACTCCCCATTAGTTACGTGATCTACGCATCTAATCTGCAGCATTATTCTGTAGCACCACATTTCAAAAGCTTCTACTCGCTTCTTGCCTAAAATGTTTGTCGTCCACGTTTCACTTCCATACATGGCTACACTCCAGAGAAATACCTTCAGAAAAGATTTCCTAACACCTAAATCTACACTCGATTTTAATAAATTTCTCTTCTTCACTAACGTTTTTCTTGCCATTAGCAGTCTACATTTTATATCCTCTTTGCTTCTTCCATCATCAGTTAGTCTACAGCCCAAATAGCGAAGCTCACTTACTACTTTAAGTATCTTATTTCCTAATCTAACTGCCTCAGCATCACTTGATCTAATTCGACTACATAGGATTATCCCCGTTTTGTTTTTGTTGATGTTCACCTTACATCCTCCTTTCAGGACACTGTCCATTCCGTTCAACTGTTCTTTCAAGTTATTTGCTGTCTCTGACAGAACTGCAATATAGTCGGCAAACCTCAACGTTTTTATTTATTTTCCCTGAACTTCAATTCCTACTCCAAATTTTTCTTTTGTTTCCTTTACTGCTTGCTCAATATACAGATTGAATAACGTCGTGGATAGGTTGCAACCCTGTCTCCCTCCCTTCCCAACCACTGCTTCCCTTTCATGTCCCTCGACTCTTATAACTGACATCTGGTTTCTGTACAAATTGTAAATAGCCTTTCGCTCCCTGCATTTTACCCCTGCTACCTTCAGAA